>NC_141685.1:1108462271-1108474771 GCF_964263255.1 Lissotriton vulgaris | reverse complement strand
ACAGAGAGGACTGGTACTCCAGAGAGAGAGGATGGCACTAGAGAGAGAAAGGACTGGCTATGCAGAGAGGGAGAGTGGGCTGGCACTGCAGTGAGAGAGAGTGGTCTGGCACTGCAGAGAAAGAGGTCTGGCACTGCAGAGAGAGGGAGGACTGGCACTGCAGAGAGCGAGAGTGGGCTGGCACTGCAGAGAGAGAGAGGACTGGCACTGCAGAGAGAGGGAGAGAGGACAGGCACTGCAGAGAGAGAGAGAGAGAGTGGGCTGGCACTGCAGTGAGAGAGAGAGTGGGCTGGCACTGCTGAGAGAGAGAGAGAGGACTGGCACTGCTGAGAGAGAGGACTGGCACTGCTGAGAGAGAGGACTGACAATGAAGAGAGAGAGGATGGCACTGCAGAGAGAGAGGACTGGCAATGCAGAGAGAGAGTGGGCTGGCACTGCAGTGAGAGAGAGCGGGCTGGCACTGCAGAGAGAGAGAGAACTGGCACTGCAGAGAGAGAGTGGGCTGGCACTGCAGAGAGAGTACAGGCACTGCAGAGAGAGAGAGAGGACTGGCACTGCAGAGAGAGAGAGTAGGCTGGCACTGCAGAGAGAGAGAGGATGGCACTGCAGAGAGAGAGGACTGGCAATGTAGAGAGAGAGAGAGAGAGAGAGAGAGAGAGAGAGAGAGAGAGAGAGAGAGAGAGAGAGAGAGAGAGAGAGAGAGAGAGAGAGAGAGAGAGAGAGAGGGGACTGGCACTCCAGAGAGAGAGGATGGCACTGCAGAGAGAGAGGACTGGCAGTGCAGAGAGAGAGGACTGGTAATGTAGAGAGAGAGAGTGGGTTGGCACTGCAGAGCGAGAGAGGACTGGCACTGCGGAGAGGGAGAGGACTGGCACTGCAGAGAGAGAGAGTGGGCTGGCACTGCATAGAGGACTGGCACTGCAGAGAGAGAGTGGGCTGGCACTGCAGAGAGAGAGGACTGGCACTGCAGAGAGAGAGCGAGAGAAAGAGAGAGAGAGAGGACTGGCACTGCAGAGGGAGAAAGGGGTCTGGCACTGCAGAGAGATAGAGGAATGGCACTGCAGAGATAGAGAGAGCGAGAGAGTGGCACTGCAGAGATAGAGAGAGCGAGAGAGTGGACTGGCACTGCAGAGAGATAGTTGGCTGGCACTGCAGAGAGAGAGTGGGCTGGCACTGCATAGAGAGAGAGAGGACTGGCACTGCAGTGAGAGAGAGTGGGCTGGCACTGCAGAGAGAGAGAGTGGGATGGCACTGCAGAGAGAGAGAGAGAGGACTGGCACTGCAGAGAGAGAGGACTGGCACTGCTGAGAGAGAGGACTGACAATGAAGAGAGAGAGAGAGAGAGAGAGAGGACTGGCACTCCAGAGAGAGAGGATGGCACAGCAGAGGGAGAGGACTGGTAATGCAGAGAGAGAGAGAAAGAGAGAGAGAGAGAGAGAGAGAGAGAGAGAGAGAGAGAGAGAGAGAGAGAGAGAGTGAGGACTGGCACTCCAGAGATAGAGGACTGGCACTGCAGAGAGAGAGTCTTGGCAATGCAGAGAGAGAGAGAGAGACAGAGAGGACTGGCACTCCAGAGAGAGAGGACGGCACTCCAGAGAGAGAGGACTGGCAATGCAGAGAGAGAGAGTGGGCTGGCACTGCAGTGAGAGAGAGTGGGCTGGCACTGCAGAGAGAGAGGTCTGGCACTGCAGAGAGAGAGAGAACTAGCACTGCTGAGAGAGAGAGTGGGCTGGCACTACAGAGAGAGAGGACTGGCACTGCAGAGAGATAGGACTGGCACTGCAGATAGAGAGAGAGAGTGGGCTGGCACTGCAGTGAGAGAGAGTGTGCTGGCACTGCAGAGAGAGAGAGAGGACTGGCACTGCAGAGAGAGAGGACTGGCACTGCTGAGAGAGAGGACTTACAATGAAGAGAGAGAGAGCGGGCTGGCACTGCAGAGAGAGAGAAAGAGAACTGGCACTGCAGAGAGAGAGTGGGCTGGCACTGCAGAGAGAGGGCAGGCACTACAGAGAGAGAGAGAGAGGACTGGCACTGCAGAGAGAGAGAGTGGGCTGGCACTGCAGAGAGAGAGAGGATGGCACTGCAGAGAGAGAGGACTGGCAATGTAGAGAGAGAGCGAGAGAGTGAGGACTGGCACTCCAGACAGAGAGGATGGCACTGCAGAGAGAGAGGACTGGCACTGCAGAGAGAGAGGACTGGTAATGTAGAGAGAGAGAGTGGGCTGGCACTGCAGTGAGAGAGAGTGGGTTGGCACTGCAGAGCGAGAGAGGACTGGCACTGCAGAGAGAGGGAGTGGGCTGGCACTGCATAGAGAGAGGACTGGCACTGCAGAGAGAGATAGTGGTCTGGCACTGCAGAGAGAGAGGACTGGCACTGCAGAGAAAGAGAGAGAAATAGAGAGAGAGGACTGGCACTGCAGAGGGAGAGAGTGTTCTGGCACTGCAGAGAGATAGAGGAATGGCACTGCAGAGATAGATAGATAGAGAGAGCGAGAGAGTGGGCTGGCACTGCAGAGAGATAGTTGGCTGGCACTGCAGAGAGAGAGTGGGCTGGCACTGCATAGAGAGAGAGAGAGAGGACTGGCACTGCAGTGAGAGAGAGTGGGCTGGCACTGCAGAGAGACAGAGAGGACTGGCACTGCAGAGAGAGAGGACTGGCACTGCAGAGAGAGAGAGAGAGAGGACTGGCACTCCAGAGAGAGAGGATGGCACTTCAGAGAGAGAGAGGACTGGCAATGCGGAGAGAGAGAGTGGGCTGGCACTGCAGTGAGAGAGAGTAGCCTGGCACTGCAGAGAGAGAGAGGGCTGGCACTGCAGAGAGAGATAGAGGACTGGCACTGCAATCAGAGAGAGTGGGCTGGCACTGCAGAGAGATAGGACTGGCACTGTGGACTGGCACTGTAGAGAGAGAGTTGGCTGGCACTGCAGTGAGTGAGAGTGGGCTGGCACTGCAGAGAGAGAGAGAGGACTGGCACTGCAGAGAGAGGGGACTGGCAATGCAGAGAGAGAGAGAGAGAGGACTGGCACTGCAATCAGAGAGAGTGGGCTGGCACTGCAGAGAGAGAGGACTGGCACTGTAGAGAGAGAGATAGCACGGACTGGCACTATAGAGAGAGAGAGAGAGAGTTGGCTGGCACTGCAGTGAGTGAGAGTGGGCTGGCACTGCAGAGAGAGAGAGAGGACTGGCACTGCAGAGAGAGAGGACTGGCAATGCAGAGAGAGAGAGAGAGGACTGGCACTCCAGAGAGAAGGAATGGCACTGCAGAGAGAGGGGTCTGGCAATGCAGAGAGAGAGAGTGGGCTGGCACTGCAGTGAGAGAGTGTGGGCTGGCACTGCAGAGATAGAGAGGACTGGCACTGCAGAGAGAGAGAAGACTGGCACTGCAGAGAGAGAGTGGGCTGGCACTGCAGAGAGAGAGAGAGGACTGGCACTGCAGAGAGAGAAAGGACTGGCACTGCAGAGAGAGAGTGGGCTGGCACTGCAGAGAGAGAGAGGATGGCACTGCAGAGAGAGAGGACTGGTAATGCAGTAAGAGAGAGAGAGTGAGGACTGGCACTACAGAGAGAGAGGATGGCACTGCAGAGAGAGAGGACTGGCAATGTAGAGAGAGAGAGAGGGCTGGCACTGCAGTGAGAGGGGATGGGCTGGCACTGTAGAGAGAGAGAGGACTGGCACTGCAGTGAGAGAGAGTGGGCTGGCACTGCAGAGAGACAGAGAGGACTGGCACTGCAGAGAGAGAGGACTGGCACTGCAGAGAGAGAGAGAGAGGACTGGCACTCCAGAGAGAGAGGATGGCACTTCAGAGAGAGAGAGGACTGGCAATGCGGAGAGAGAGAGTGGGCTGGCACTGCAGTGAGAGATAGTAGCCTGGCACTGCAGAGAGAGAGAGGGCTGGCACTGCAGAGAGAGATAGAGGACTGGCACTGCAATCAGAGAGAGTGGGCTGGCACTGCAGAGAGATAGGACTGGCACTGTGGACTGGCACTGTAGAGAGAGAGAGTTGGCTGGCACTGCAGTGAGTGAGAGTGGGCTGGCACTGCAGAGAGAGAGAGGACTGGCACTGCAGAGAGAGGGGACTGGCAATGCAGAGAGAGAGAGAGAGAGGACTGGCACTGCAATCAGAGAGAGTGGGCTGGCACTGCAGAGAGAGAGGACTGGCACTGTAGAGAGAGAGATAGCACGGACTGGCACTATAGAGAGAGAGAGAGAGAGTTGGCTGGCACTGCAGTGAGTGAGAGTGGGCTGGCACTGCAGAGAGAGAGAGAGGACTGGCACTGCAGAGAGAGAGGACTGGCAATGCAGAGAGAGAGAGAGAGGACTGGCACTCCAGAGAGAAGGAATGGCACTGCAGAGAGAGGGGTCTGGCAATGCAGAGAGAGAGAGTGGGCTGGCACTGCAGTGAGAGAGTGTGGGCTGGCACTGCAGAGATAGAGAGGACTGGCACTGCAGAGAGAGAGAAGACTGGCACTGCAGAGAGAGAGTGGGCTGGCACTGCAGAGAGAGAGAGAGGACTGGCACTGCAGAGAGAGAAAGGACTGGCACTGCAGAGAGAGAGTGGGCTGGCACTGCAGAGAGAGAGAGGATGGCACTGCAGAGAGAGAGGACTGGTAATGCAGTAAGAGAGAGAGAGTGAGGACTGGCACTACAGAGAGAGAGGATGGCACTGCAGAGAGAGAGGACTGGCAATGTAGAGAGAGAGAGAGGGCTGGCACTGCAGTGAGAGGGGATGGGCTGGCACTGTAGAGAGAGAGAGGACTGGCATTGCAGAGAGAGAGGGGACTGGCACTGCGGTGAGAGAGAGTGGGCTGGCACTGCTGAGAGAGAGGACTGGCACTGCAGAGAGAGAGAGAGAGAGAGAGAGAGAGAGAGAGAGAGAGAGAGAGAGAGAGAGAGAGAGAGAGAGAGAGAGGGCTGACACGACCGAGAGAGAGCGGACTGGCATTGCCGTGAGAGAGAGAGAGAGAAAGAAAGAGAGAGAGAGGACTGGCACTGCAAAGAGAGAGAGGACTGGCACTGCACTGGGTTAAAATCGTTTCTGGAGAATAGGACCTTCCAATTGGCCGATAGTCACGGCCATTCCAAAGCTCTTCCCCTTCAATGTGGGGTTCCTCAGGGATCATCCCTGAGCCCCACACCTTTTAATGTTTACATGGCCCCCTTAGATGACATAGCCTCACCATTCGGCGTAAAGGTGGTCATGTACGCCGACGACACCCAACTAGTCATCTCCATCAATCAAACCGACCAGTCCATGGAGAATCTAGCCTCCTGCCTGCATAATATATCCAAATGGATGGGCGACTCTGGACTAAAACTCAACGGTGAGAAATCTGAGATTAGGCTCCTAGGCGACCCACACAAACTCCCCAAGTCCCTTGCCCGGCCACCCAGCATGGGCTCCCCCCCTGCACCCAAAAAGGAAATCAAGAGCTTAGGCTTCTGGCTCGACCAGGATCTCAGTTTCAGATCCCAAGTGAGAAAGACAGCCGGCACTTGCTTTGGGCTCATGCGAACTGCCCGGAAGATCCTCCCTCTTGTCCCCCCCCAGTCTAGGAAAATTCTCATCCAGGGCCTTATTATCTCTAGACTGGATTATGGAAACGCCCTGTACCTGGGCGCCCCAGTAGCTGTCATCAAAAAACTTCAGCACGATCAGAATGCCGCTGCAAGACTCCTCATGGGGACGAAATCCAGATGCTCGGCTAAACCCTCCCTTAAAGCCCTTCACTGGCCCCCATTCAGGAGTGCATCGCCTTTAAAACCCTATGCATATCTCATAAAATCTTACAGGGCAAAGGCCCGCCAATACTAAAACCACTCATCAAACCCCATAAATCCACCAGACAGCTCAGATCAGACTCCCTTTTCCTTGCCAGCATCCCCAGAATAAGAAGAGCGCAGCCGGGTGGGCGCCGCTTTGCATAAACCGCTCCTAAGCTCTGGAATAGCCTCCCCCTTAGCATCCGCAAAGAAACCAACTTGCTCTCATTCCATAGGCTACTGAAGACCTGGCTCTTCCCCCAATAATTCCCCTCCGGGAACACGTCAGGCTGATACTATAGTGCTGGGACGCCCATGGGTAGCTACGCGCTCTACAAATCCAAAATCAAATCAAAATCAAATCACTACACAGATAGATAGAGAGAGCAGAGAGAGAGCTGACTGGCACTGCAGAGAGAGAGAGAGGACTGGCACTGCAGTGAGAGAGAGTTGGCTGGCACTGCAGAGAGAGAGAGAGTGGGCTGGCACTGCAGAGAGAGGGGACTGGCACTGCAGAGAGAGAGAGAAAGGGCTGGCACTGCTGAGAGAGAGGACTGGCACTGCAGAGAGAGAGAGAGACAGAGAGAGAGAGAGAGAGAGAGAGAGAGAGAGAGAGTGGGCTGGCACTGCCGAGAGAGAGAGAGAGAGAGAGAGAGAGAGAGAGAGAGAGAGAGAAAGAGAGAGAGAGAGAGAGAGAGAGGGGAAGGCTTGGCACTGCAGAGAGAGAGAATGGGCTGGCACTTCAGCGAGAGAGAAAGGACTGGCACTGCAGAGAGAGAGAGTGAAATGACACTGCTGAGAGAGAAAGTGGGCTGCACTGCTGAGAGAGAGAGTGGGCTGGCACTGCTGAGAGAGAGAGAGAGAGAGAGAGAGAGAGGAAGACCTGGCACTGCAGAGAGAGAGAGAAGGGGCTGGCACTGCAGCGAGAGAGAAAGGACTGGCACTGCAGAGAGAGAGTGGGCTGGCACTGCAGAGAGAGAGGGAGAGCGAGGAAGGCCTGGCACTGCAGAGACAAAGAGAGAGCGAGAGAGAGAACTAGCACTGCAGCAAGAGAGAGAGGACTGGCACTGCAGAGATAGAGACAGAGTGGTCTGGCACTGCTAAGAGAGAGAGAAAGGACTGGTGCTGTAGAGATATAGAGTGGGCTGGCACTGTTGAGAGAGAGAGAGAGAGAGGACTGCACTGCAGAGGGGAGCATTGCAAAATAAGTTTACATCCTCCTCACAATCACACATTTAAGGCACTATACATTCGGGCCTCACCTACCTGACCAGTCGCATCTCCTTCCACCAACCACCCAGACACCTCTGTTCCACAGGACTCCTACTTTCACACATCCCACGCATACACTGAACCAGATAGGGAGGGCGGTGTTCTCTTGCATTGCTCCAAAAGCGTGGAGCGAACTGCCACTTCACGTCTGAGCCTCCTTCTTTATTCTTGAATTCAGCTGAAAGATGGAGACCTGGCTTTTCAATTCACTAACCTACCATAGGCAGGGCTAGGCCCACACTCCTGCGGCAGGATACCCTTGCAGGTGATAGTGCGCTATACCAATACACATCACATAACATAACTAACATAACATAGCATAACATAACATAGTATAGCATAGCGTAACGTAACAAAGTGTAGCGTAACCTAAGCTAACGTAATATAACATAAGATGGCATAACATAACATATAACATAATTGTCTGGGTTTCAGTCACGTTTGAACCCAATTTTACCACACAAAAGGTAAAGGGGATGAGAGCCATATTAGGTTGTACATTGGATGTTATTGGTGGTTTCGTATTTCTGACCCAAGGAAAGTGAGCAAGATTGTCCCTCCATTGTTAATCACATTGTCACAACTAGATAGTCCACCTGAAAGATTATTCCCTCAGGAAAAAAGAAGCAGGCTCGGTGCTCATCTATCAGGCACAGTATAACTGCCTGGGGTACATGGGTGGGTGCTGGATACCTGACTGGCCTCTGGGGTTCAAACACCACAAGGACCACAAAGGAAAATGCTGCAAAATGTAGTGCAGGATCATAGAACTGTGACAGGTAGCTGTGGGGAATCATTGCCAGTGCAATACTGAGAAGGTATGGAATGCATTAATTATTCTCAGCCACTGACAATCGCTCGGGTCACATTCCAGCCCATCATTTTTCAATCACCATGCCACACTAGATGTAGAGCTGTGTGAGGTAGTCTAGTGGTTGGGGGGCAGAGTCGTAGGGGGAGCAGGAACAGGAGGAGCCGGGGGAAAGGAACGAGTCAGTTAGAGTAGGGACAGTGAGTGAGTAAGAGGTACTGAATAAAGCTCTTGAATATAAGCAATGGTGTCTGTGGTTATTAGTAGCAGGACGCTACAACTGGCGACGAGGGTGGGATGAGCAAAACCCCACAAGCCACAGCACCTCGTGAAATCATCCTGTCCCCGCAGCGTCGAGAAACGAGCTCCGCTGCTGAAGGAAGGCGGCGCCAAGAAGAAGAAACCGCCGCTGCACGGAGCTGCCCCAGAGAGAAGCTGGCAGCCGGTGACCCTGTCCCTTCAGAGGCTTCGAGGGAGAAGAGAGGGAGCCGCAGTAACGAGCGTTGGAGCGCTTGAGTAGTCGGAGCAGTTCGCGCCAAAACGCGACATTGCCGAAGGCACGTACCCCCAGCATATGCAGATAGAACAGAGATCGGGAGCCCACCCCGACTCTGCCCAGCGCCCAAGAAGCGGAAAAGAGTGCCCCGAGTGAAGAGCATCGCCCCCAGAAGATTTGGCGGCAAGCGCCGTCGAGCGCGGTGGAACCGGAGCTCGAGTGGCCCCGACGCCAGGAACCTCACGCCTGATGCGTGTGTTTTGACACGCTGTCGCCGCGTGGAAGCGGCCCCTAGCGCAGCGAAGCGGGAACTCGCTCCAACCTCACCTGTGGATCAGCGTGGAGACCGGGAGAAGTGCTGATGTCCCTGGGACCGGCGGCCGGTGAGTCCTGATTGAGTCGGCCCGGGTCTGAATGAGCAAAGTGAAAGTCTCGTGCAAGCTGGGATTTCAGGGACGGCGGCCATATTGGAGTCAGGCAAGCCAATGGGACACCCCTGTGAAAATCGGGAGCGGCCATCTTTAAGTCAGGCGAGCAGTGTTTGGAAATAAGCATTGGTAAAGGACAAACAAACAAACATTGGCGAAGACCAAACAAGCATTGGCAAAGGCGAGATACATACAAACAAGCATTGGCAATTGCATGCAAACAAGCATTGGCGGAAGTGAATCAACAAGCATTGGCGAAGACCAAACAAGCATTGGCAAAGATCAAACAAGCATTGGCGGAGGCCAGACAAGCCTTGGCGAAGACCAAACGAACAGTGGCAAAGGCCAAACAAGCATTGGTGAAGGTCAAACAAGCATTGGCAAGGAACAAACAAGTACTGTCAAGAGCCAACAGACGAGTCTTGGCGAATAGAAACAACAAGCAGTGGCGAAAGGAAACAAACAAGCACTGGCACATGCAATCAACAAGCCTTGGTATATGCAAATAAACATACGCTGGTAACTGCCAAGGAATAGGCAGTGGCAAGGCGAACATATAAGCGTGGATAACGGCGCGTGAACAATAATGAACACGTCTTGGCAACCAAAACAAACAAGCACGTGCACACACGAGAGTGAATCAACTAACAAGCACGGGCAACCACAAGAGTCACTTACCTAACATGCGTTGACAAAAAACAAATGTCAGCACGGTTGGCAACGTGGACATTGAGAAACGCAAACGAATGCGCAGTGGCGAATGTACTGAAGCAACACGTGTCTATAGAATAAGAGGCACAAGCGAACGTAGGAACCAAGCAACGACAACAGCACAATGGAACAAGCATTAGCAAATGCAAGAGGCAGATAACGACGACGCTGAGCACAAACTGAAGAGCGCCGAAGAGAGAAGAGCTGCTCGACAGAACTGCAGAAGACCCAGAGGAGGGCAGTCCTACAGAGGACCCCGGAGAGAGCAGAACCATCCAAGTTCATTCGCCGGCGCATACTCCGTTGATTACAAAGACTATCTATCTCTAAGCAAACGACCAGACCAAAGACTCTCCCTCTCTCATGGTGGGAGGAGACATAGCACGGCGGGTCACTCCATATAGTGAAGTACCGCCCCCAGCGATGCAGACTGATGATTGGATCTCGGATCTTAAACGACACCGGTGGCTCGAAGCATTAGAAGATTTCTTAAAAGCCAATGGTGAGCAAAGAGAGAGGAAATGTCTGATACTACTCCTCCATCTGGTGGGCCCGGAGGGCCGGTGCCCAATCAGGACATTTTCCAAAGAGGACACAGAAATCTATAAAGGACTCCAAAGGGAGCTCTGTGCTCATCTCAACGCACAGACAGATGTGGATCATAATCGCATGGCTTTCAATACAGCACGGCAGGAACCAGGCGAACCGTTGCCAAGTTTCATCACTCGTCTGCAAAGTATGGTACGAGGCTGCTACTTCAACACTTTCACAGATGAGGATGCGGTTCGACTTCGGATTGTTGAAGGTTGCACAAACCCTGCCACAAAGCGCAAGATCCTGCAGGGGCATTGGTCCTTAAAGGAAATCATCAAGAAGGCCGAAATTGGAATGCAAATTGAAGCAAGAGAAGGATTGAAGGACGTGCACCTACGCGCAAACCATCAAGATACCTGGGAGGATAGAACTCAGAAAACAAACAGAACTGAAAGGAGAGAGAGGGAAGGCCGGCCAGCAAAAAGACAACGGGAAAGATACAGTGACAAAGAAAGTGACACGGATTACTCAGAGTCAGATTCCTCAGCATCCGACTACTCAAAGTCAACCAAGAATTACTCGGAGTCAGAGGACCCAGGGTCAACCATCCAAAAGATCGTTCCACAAAGTTATTCACTCCCCAGGAGTTCCTCAAGGAGTCACTCAAGGTATGACACACAATGCTCTGATGGGGAAAGAGCATCAAGTGGGACAGATCGCACTCCTGGACAAGAGAGCATCCTGCACAGCAAGAGGGAGAGAAAGACTAACCGTAGAAGAAGGGGACGCACTGGTCAACACCGGAAGTCGGCGCAGGAACATCAGTCGACAAGCAGGGAAGACGAGTCCAAGGAAACATCTGGCCGAAGAACACATACAACACAAATCAGAAGTGTCAGAGCATCAAACAAGAGAGAAGGAGAAACAGGTCGCACAAGACGGACTGATCCTCCACAGCAACAAACCGAAAAAGAGGACAAAGAGGCCAAAGCTTGGGACCAAGCACAAGGAACAAGCACAGGATCATCAAACAACCTCCCAAATGAGACAGCATTGAAGACGTTCCAACAAAGGCACACAGAGAGGCATCTCAACGACAATTCAAAGGGGAAGAGCAATTCGTCGTGGACTACGGAATTCAAAAATCCATTTCCAAAGACAGTTTCAAAGAAACGTTGGAGAAGGAATGGGGAGAAGGATCTCTCTGACACGGAGTGCACATCCATCCGATCCTGGAGGTCGACAAAAGACTTCTCTGACCCAGAAAGCACGTCCATGGCCAGGAACTCCTCTGGATCAGAGAGCGCGTCCGTCCGATACTGGAAGTCAACAAGAGACTTCTCTGACCCAGAGAGCACGTCTGTTCGATCCCGTGAGTCGACCAAGTCATGGTCCCGACAACAGCCATGGCGTCAACCACCCGAACGCGCCATAGAACCAGAGGACACCCTTCCTGTCAAAAGCAACATGACACACACAAAGGTCTCTGAATACTCAGTCACGCCACAAGACAATCTGTAGTGTCAATCACAAATATATCCGGACATAGATCAGACACCGTCACCCCTGAAGGGGTCCGAAAGGCTGACTCGAAGGACCTACAAAAAGAAAACAGAGACAGTGGACCTTAGTCACCGGACGGGAAGGGACCTGCCAGCCATTCCGCAAAGAAAGCCGGACATGTCGGTAGAGAGAAATCATCAGATGAGAGAGAAACGTGCCTATGCACAGATAGCCCACGAGTTCGTCAGACAACCCGAGGCTGTGAATGAGTTACCGAACCAAACCAAGACAGTCTCGTCAGATAGTACCATACTGTCTGATGTGCATGACCCTGAAGTGGAAGACAGTGTCGCCCTCGACCGGACAAGACAAGAGGGAGCAAAAGTAGGCGCAGGTGCCCATAAGAGGACCAGAACATTATCCACTCATGAAAGGGACCGAGCACCCGAACCAACCGTTACACCACCAGAAGGGAACATGAGGACTGCAGACTGTGAGAGTGAACAGCTCACACGCAACGTGGTCAAGAACGCCCTGATCAAGACACCGGAAAGAGTGACCAAAGCCAAACCCACCACTGATTCGACACTACTGAGGCTTGAAGAACAGACTGTCCGCCAACCCGTGTGGTGGATTGAAGAACTGCGAACACTGAGGACATTAAGCTCACTTTGTTAAGAAAGGGGGAGATGTAGAGCTGTGTGAGGTAGTCTAGTGGTTGGGGGGCGGAGTCGTAGGGGGAGCAGGAACAGGAGGAGCCGGGGGAAAGGAACGAGTCAGTTAGAGTAGGGACAGTGAGTGAGTAGGAGGTACTGAATAAAGCTCTTGAATATAAGCAATGGTGTCTGTGGTTATTAGTAGCAGGACGCTACACTAGACAAAGGTTCATGTTTTGCAAATCAGTGGCAACACTGCTTCTCATGAGAACCGTCTGTACCGAACTGCCTGGTGAGGCCTCCCCTGGAAGGGATTTCCAGCTGCCTCA
>NC_141685.1:1108082271-1108459771 GCF_964263255.1 Lissotriton vulgaris | reverse complement strand
GAATGAACTTTTGAAACTTCAACATCCAGAAGGCTGTGCTGACGGCCGCGCCCCATCGAGTCTCGGTGAGGCAGGTGTTTTAAATATACAGAGAACATTGACAAGCTCATTTCTGCACTTCCTAAAGCCACAGAAGAAGGGATGTGGTTAGTCCCGAAACGCGTCTGGCTCTTACTGAAATGGAGGTGACTTTCCTGCTGTAATCTGCAACCAGCATGCTGCCAATAAACTACGTGGTTTACCAATTTCCATGTGGCCTTTCTTAAATGGGTTCCTGGATGCGATGGATGTTTAAACGGCCGGTCCCGGTCGTTAGGAAGGCCCCCCCGTTTAACAACAAACGGGTCCTATGCAGGCACTCGGCGAGTGTCTGGCAGCAAGGATGGAATACAAAATTGTGCGCGATTCCAGGTAGCGTGCATTTTGACACGGTTGGCGGCGAGAAAGCAAGGTGACAGATGGCTGGCTTTCACCACCACCCACTGGGGAATTATTCATGCATATTTTGAAATGAACTGTGCACCCATCCGGGTTGAATGAACTTTTGAAACTTCAACATCCAGAAGGCTGTGCTGACGGCCGCGCCCCATCGAGTCTCGGTGAGGCAGGTGTTTTAAATATACAGAGAACATTGACGAGCTCATTTCTGCACTTCCTAAAGCCACAGAAGAAGGGATGTGGTTAGTCCCGAAACGCGTCTGGCTCTTACTGAAATGGAGGTGACTTTCCTGCTGTAATCTGCAACCAGCATGCTGCCAATAAACTACGTGGTTTACCAATTTCCATGTGGCCTTTCTTAAATGGGTTCCTGGATGCGATGGATGTTTAAACGGCCGGTCCCGGTCGTTAGGAAGGCCCCCCCGTTTAACAACAAACGGGTCCTATGCAGGCACTCGGCGAGTGTCTGGCTGCAAGGATGGAATACAAAATTGTGCGCGATTCCAGGTAGCGTGCATTTTGACACGGTTGGCGGCGAGAAAGCAAGGTGACAGATGGCTGGCTTTCACCACCACCCACTGGGGAATTATTCATGCATATTTTGAAATGAACTGTGCACCCATCCGGGTTGAATGAACTTTTGAAACTTCAACATCCAGAAGGCTGTGCTGACGGCCGCGCCCCATCGAGTCTCGGTGAGGCAGGTGTTTTAAATATACAGAGAACATTGACGAGCTCATTTCTGCACTTCCTAAAGCCACAGAAGAAGGGATGTGGTTAGTCCCGAAACGCGTCTGGCTCTTACTGAAATGGAGGTGACTTTCCTGCTGTAATCTGCAACCAGCATGCTGCCAATAAACTACGTGGTTTACCAATTTCCATGTGGCCTTTCTTAAATGGGTTCCTGGATGCGATGGATGTTTAAACGGCCGGTCCCGGTCGTTAGGAAGTCCCCCCCTTTTAACAACAAACGGGTCCTATGCAGGCACTCGGCGAGTGTCTGGCAGCAAGGATGGAATACAAAATTGTGCGCGATTCCAGGTAGCGTGCATTTTGACACGGTTGGCGGCGAGAAAGCAAGGTGACAGATGGCTGGCTTTCACCACCACCCACTGGGGAATTATTCATGCATATTTTGAAATGAACTGTGCACCCATCCGGGTTGAATGAACTTTTGAAACTTCAACATCCAGAAGGCTGTGCTGACGGCCGCGCCCCATCGAGTCTCGGTGAGGCAGGTGTTTTAAATATACAGAGAACATTGACGAGCTCATTTCTGCACTTCCTAAAGCCACAGAAGAAGGGATGTGGTTAGTCCCGAAACGCGTCTGGCTCTTACTGAAATGGAGGTGACTTTCCTGCTGTAATCTGCAACCAGCATGCTGCCAATAAACTACGTGGTTTACCAATTTCCATGTGGCCTTTCTTAAATGGGTTCCTGGATGCGATGGATATATATATATATATATATATATATATATATATATATATATATATATATATATATATTACCTACTGGCGGTCGCCAGTAGGTATTTATAGTTAGGATTTTTTTGAATAGGGATTTCTGAAAATTCTATGTTGAATAACTTTGGCGTTGAAGGATGGAATTGGCTGAAATTTTCAGGAAAATGGCACATTTTGTTTCTGAGCGTCCCCTAAAACTTTGGGGGGGTTTCGTGAAGTGGGGGCCGAGTAAAAAGGGGGGTCCCAAAACATGTTTTTAACATTGAGTTTTCCATAGGGCGGTTGGACTCACTTTTAGCTCGAACGGCTGAATGGATTTCTATGAAACTTGGCAAAATTGTAGGGACTGGTAGTCCGATGTGCCTTTGCTAGGTTTCAAGATATGTGCTCAAGTGGATTTTGAGTATTTTAGGTTCAAAAAATATATATATCTGTGACAGCATCCCGGTAAGCGCCTCGGTTCGCGTACCAGACGCGTAACGGAACTTTGCGAGGAGAAGCGGATTGGCTCTCGGGTGTCTGTAAACATTCTAAGCAGTCCGGAGCGGTCGCCATCTTGTGTCTCGGTAGGATCGAGACACAAGAGGTGGCCAAAACAAAGGGGGAAATGACCATAAGGGGGCATAGTAGATCCTCCCTGGCCCCCTAGGTTTGATGTGGGGGCTTTAAAAAGGACCCGCGGGGCAAAAAAAAAAAAGTTTTTTTGCGTGGGGAGCGCCCGGTACGCGCACCTGGAAGTGGTCCGGGGAGCGTACTATGGGGAAAAAAGAATGAAAGACTTTTCAAATATTGTATGTTTATTGATTGTTCTTTTTGATTTTTTTTGTTGTTTTTTTTAATTTAAGTAGCAACATGTAGGTACCAATGCAGAGTCAAAAAATTAATATACACCGTCTCCTTTGTAGATATCTTGCATGTTGTTTCAGAAGTTATTGTGGTATATGGAATTCATACCATAGTGTGTCAGGAAAGCAGAAACAATATGGAGGCAGGAGATGATAAAGAGATGCTAAATACACATTGGAGATAATATAGTTGGAGAAAGGAAGTAACTATGAGCAAACTTACTATGTGACACAAAAAAGTTGCACAGTATAATTTAAGTCTCACTTTATATTATATCTTTTGGGGTACTTTTTCAGCATTTTCAAATCAAAAAGAATAATGTCTCAAACAATTTTAACTTATAAAATTTAAATGTATTGTTCTGATTTTTCAAAATCTAAAAGAATTTGCAATATTAATTCATCTGGTATGTCTTCCTTTTCATTCCATGATTCACATTCATCAACACATTTATTAATTCTTCGTCTACAGTGTCATCCAAAAAGTCTATTTCTTCTTTTTCTTCGTTAGGATTGTTTTCAATCTTAATTTGAAATGAAATTTTATTTTCATTATGATGTGCTTCCATTTTCTTGCTGTAAATTGCATAAAAAATAAATATATCAGTAGAGATAGGGCACTGTTTTGTTTAAGTTCAGACAGGTACTTGTGAGTTTATAACAGAGAAGTTATCTTTGGGCACTGTATGGTTTCAGGCAGGAAGTAGAACTATTAAAAAGTGCCTGTGAAGAAGCCTAAGTAAATTCATAATTATACCACAGAAGCCTAAATCAATCCATAATTATATTAGTCAAGCCTATCTCAATGTCTAACTCTTACAGAGGGACAGTATATAACTATCTGAAAACGTTTTCCCAAATTAATTTAAAGTGCATAACATAGTTCTCCTTGCAAATTAACAACTTACCTTCTTCAAAGTAGTTGAAGTTTTCTGTCAAATTCTTTTGCAAATGTACCTTAGGTAGTGTTAGTCAAAATGGCTGTGTTTCCCTCTAATTTTTTATATATATTCTTGTACTTAACCAATCAAATGTCAGCACATAAAAGTACAAAATGTAAGTAACATTTTAATTGGTTAAAAATTCAAACAGTTTCATATGTGTTTTTGCCATGTAATTTACCTCAGGATATTTAGACAGGGCTACAGCCAAATGGCTCAATGGAATACCACCAAATTTGGGTAAATGGTAGGGACTGCTATGTAGTAGGGCCTATTCTATATTTGATGAAAGTGTCTCCAGTGGTTTTTCTGTAAATTACTTTCCCACCTTTTTTTTTCGAGCGCTTACCGGTGCGCGCCCCGGTACGCGTACCGGTAGCGTTATGGGAGTCCTCCATTTTATGTTTCGGTAGAATTGAGACACAAGATGGAGGACAAAAAACGTTGGGAATGGGTAGAAGGGGGCACAGTAGACACTTCCTAACCCTCTAGGTTTTCTGAGGGGGGCTTAGGACGCTCATATAGGCCAAAAATAAAAATACAAATTTTAAAAATCGCAGGGGGAGCGCCCGGTACGCGAACCGGGCAGCGCTCCGGGAAGCGCAACAAAGAGAAAAAAAGAAAGACAGGGTGTAAAAATGTTAGCAATTTTGATATAAATGGAAGGTAGTTCTGAAAAGAACTGTTTTTTATTCTTTTTCTTGTTTTTTATTTTTTTAATTAATTTTCAGAACAATTTTTTGATTTTTTAGGATTTTTGAAAACTATTTTGTGTTTTTTTAGGGGAAATAACAAAAAAGCAGGGTTAGAACATGTCTCAACAGGAGCAAAAAAAATAAAAAGGAATCAATGTTTTGTCTTCTTGTTGCATTTATGATTTTCTCCAGCTCGGATAATCAAAGTAATACTCTTTTCTCCAAAACTGATAGTTCCTCCACAATATATACAAACTATTTTGTAGTTTTCAAAAGGAGTTTGAAAATTGTAGACCATTTCTCGGCCTTCTGGTCCGGCGAATGAGCTTTGTCCACTGGAGGTGCTGGGGATGACATTTGGGGGGTTGGCAGCAAGATCCCTTACTTGTGCTTGGGAATGGCTCTGCAATGGTGTTTCTGTCAGGAAATGCTTTACTTGCTCTTCCTCCTCCTCCTCTTCATCCTTATTATCTTCCACTACACCAAAGTCCAGTGTTGGAGGTGGTCCTTTTGGTGGTGGTGGTTGCTGAGAAGCGCACCAGCTGCAGCTAAAATAGAAGCCGTTCTAAAAAATAGGTCTTGCTCTCTGGAAGTAGAAAGTAAGAATGAGGTAAAAAGGTGGGGGCTTTCATCATTTTGAAAAAAAAAAGGTTCAGAACCAATAAAAAGTGTTATTTTCAGGTCACATGACCTGTTACGCTTACGTTACGCGCCCCGGGCCGCGCCCCGGAGCGCTTCCGGGGCGCTGCACGTCGCGCTCTGTAGCGCTCCGGAGCGCTTCCGGGTGCGCTAACGCAGCGCGTCATAAGACGCATCACGCGGCAACGCGATACGTCGCGCTTACGCGACACGTCACGATGTTGTTTTCTAACGCGACAGTTGCGCTAACGGAGCGTTTACCGGTTCGCGGAACGGGTCGCGGCACCAAATTGAGCTAACAGGAAGCTACCCGGTGCATGGACCGGTAGCGAAACAAAATAAAAAAATTTTAAAAAAAATATATACATAAAAAAATTATATTAAAAACATATGAAATATATTTTTCGATTAAAAGAAGAATACATTTTACAGCTTTTGATATTTGCTATTAAAAAACCATTGAAATTCACTGAAAAAACCATAGGTTATAGACCATATATAGTTAGGAATTAGCATTTACAAAACCTTGAAAATTCACTGAAAAAACCATAGGTTATAGACCATATATAGTTAGGGATTAGCATTTACAAAACTTTATTATACTCACACAAAACCATTGAAATTCGCATTTTTCATCCAGGGGATCCTCATCAATAGTCCTAAGCACTGAATATTCCCGCCCATGTGCGGGACCCCGGAAACAATATAAAAATATATATGTAAAAAACACATATATCTCGCTCCACATATATGTATGTACATATATTATTTTTCTCACACCAATGCAGCTCCATAACTGAGGCTAAAACAATGTAAACACATATACATGCACTGCAATTAGTTAGGAAGCAAAAGAAAAAAACACATTAGGTCAAATAACCTTTGAACTTTGTGTTTTAATGAGTAGACCACTCATAAATCCTGAAAATTGCTTGTAAATAGACATTGTTAGCCCTCAGGCTGCATTGCAAAACCAATAGCATAGAAAATGAAACAATTTTCAACAAAAACTGGCACCGTGCCTTTAAGGCAGCCATGACCCCAGGCTTCCCATTATGCCTCAGGGGTGACAGTTAGGTCAGTTGTTCTTTCCGGCTCCTTCAGTCAGGACCCTGGTGAAACAGCTCCCTTTATTTTTGGCTTTTTGTCAAAAAATATCCTTGTTACCTACAATTTTTTGCCTTCACTCGACGTCTTTTAGACATGGGGTGTTACTACTACCTTTTTTAGGCTTAAAAAAGGTGATTTTTCTGTCAGAGATGCCTTCCCTCTTTGACAAATGCCCTTCATGTGGAAGGAAGATGGCCAAGACTGACACTCATTCAGTGTGTATCCTGTGCCTACCAGAATCTCATTCCTCGAAAACCTGTGAACACTGCCAGGTTTTAACATCCAGGACTCTGAAAGAACGTGAGAGAATTCGGGTTTATGGGCTTTCCGAGAGAGGAAGATCTCCCAAGAAGCAGAAAAGTCAGAAGGCGCAGTCGACGTTGAAAGAAGCCCCGACTGGTTCACATTCGGCGTCGAGATCGGCGTTGAAGAAGCAGTCGACGGTGACGAAGTAGATGTCTTCAGCGTCAACATCCAAGGTACCTCCGCTACAGACAGCGTCGAGGGATAGGTCACCGTCGAAGCAGAAGAGATCGACGGCGAGCCAACTGACGTCGAAGCAGCATCGTCATGCTGTGACGTCGAGGCATTCTCCGTCGACGCCTGGCCACCGGCGTTCGGCGTCGAGTCATCCTTCGTCAACGACTAGTCATGGTCGTTCGGCGTCGAGGGAGCCTCTGTCGACACATCGTCGGTCAACGTCGAAGCAGCCTACGTCGACGCCCGATCAATGGCGTTCGACGTCGAGGCAGCCTCTGTCGCATTCAGACAAGCTGCGTTCGGACTCGAGGCACACCCCGTCTCCGACAGAACACCGGCGATCGGCATTGAAGAAGCCTCCGTCGTCGTCGAGCAGACAACCTTCAACGGCAAGATGCTCCATGCCGAAGGACAGTCATCGCCACCCGAGGTCGGTGTTGGGGAAATCACGGTCGACGTCGAGAGAGCGTCTATCCGCTCGGCGCTCAGCGTCGATACAGCCACCGTCGATGGATCAGCGAAGATCCAGGGAACGGAGCGTTTCGTAGCCAGTGAACATCTCTCCTGCAAGGTCAGAGGAGAGGTCGCCTTTGAAGCAGGTGATGCAGGAGAAAGAGAGTGAACCATTGGACCAGTCTCAAGTCCTAAGGCCTCAATTGGGTTCTCCAGGATCAGCATCGGCTGCGGAGGTGGGACAATCTCCAGTACAGGATCCTCCTGCCAAGAGAAGGAGGGTCGCAGAAGAGAGATCTCGGTCGAGGTCTTCCTCTAGATCTCTAGTGAGCCTATCCTCATCTTCCTCAGCATCTCGAAGTGGCAGATCCTCGGATGGACAAAACAGCGATTCGGATAGGGAGAGGTCCAAGTCCCCTGCAAGGTTGCAACAGGATCAAGCGGATCAGCCTCCACGGTCACGTTCACCAGTGAAGGATCCCACCCACAAATCTCCTCCTGTTCGTCTTTCCCCAAGGTGGTATAGACGTCTTCACCACTGGGCCAAGGACAAGGAGACGGCAGAACGGCTGAGGGCGTATCGAGACCAGGCTCCCCGCCGCAAAGAACGGTCTCGTTCTAGGCACTCAAATAAGAGAAGATCTCGGCACAGAGAGCGATCTCGTTCTAGAACGCTCTCAAGTAGAAGATCTAGGTCCAGGAGGACCCGTAGCGCTTCAAGTTCTTCAAGGACCCGATCTCACAGGGAGTACTCTCCGACCCTGACAAACAGTCCACGCTCGAGGATATCTCCAACTGAGGATATTTTCTCGTTCCAAGACATCTTGGGCAGGGGAGCCCTGAAGCTGGGAGTGCCTATAACAGCTCCTCAGATCAAGACGACGGTCATATTTGAAACCCTACAGCACAGAACGGCACCCAAACCTTTGTTGCCGTTGGTCCCGGGTATAATGGAACCAGTGAATGAAGTCTTCCTCACTCCGGCAAAGGTGAAGTCCGTCCCAGCGTGGATTCTCAAGAAGTATTGTCCTCCTGATGAGGATCCTCTGTTCCTCAAGTCCGATCCCCCACCAGATTCAGTAATCATTGCGGTGGCTAGAAAATCCAATGCGGTAGCTTCCTCATCCACGGTACCGCCAGATAAGGACAGCAAGGTGTAAGACTCATGGAGGAGAAGAGTTTGTAACACCTCAGCTTCTTTCCTCAAGGTCTCCAATGCGGAAGCGCTGCTCGGCAGATATGATAGATCTCTGTGGGACTCACTTCAGAGGTTTTCTGCAAAACTTCCTCAGGAAGATAGAAAGGACTTTGAGGAGGTTCTGATGAAGGGCGGTCAAGTCTCCAATCAGATTATAGGAGCGGTGGCAGATGGGGCAACGCTGGCTGCGCATGGTTATGTGCATGGGATCACAGCGAGGAGATCCTCATGGTTGCGCCTGACAGCATTGAAACCCGAGGCTCAAGCCAGAATTCGAAATCTTCCTTTTTCAGGCACGTCTCTCTTTGGAGCGAGTGCTGATGAGGAGATGCAGCGGATGAAGACTGAGTTAGACACCCTCAAAGCCGTGGGGCTTGAAAAGAAAAAGGAATTCCAAAAGAAGTTCCGTTCGGACAACAAGGGCTCTTCGAAGCAGAGGGTTCAAACCCCTCACTGGCAGAAGGGCCAGAACCAGCAAGGCCAACAAAAGACGCAATACAAAGGCAAGCGCAATTCCAAAGGAAATGGAAATCAGCTCCAAGGCAACAACTTCAATAAATCTCAGCAGAAGCAATGAGTCTTCACTTCCCCCAGGGCCGTTGTCCACTCCAGTGGGGGGAAGCATTGCGCATCACAGGACAGAGTGGCAGGCCATTACAAAAGATCAATGGGTGCTGTCTACGCTGCAGAATGGGTACTGTCTTCGTTTCCATCGTCTACCTCCACCCGTTCCTCCGATGTCAACGTCAAGCCACCAGCTACAAAGGTTAAAGAAAGAAGTAGCGACACTCCTCGAGAAAGCAGCCATCGAGAGAGTGCCGGTGGCCCAAAGGGGGAAAGGAGTGTACTCGAGGTATTTTCTGGTCAGAAAAAAGGGCCAAAAGGCGGAATACAGGCCCATTCTGGATTTGAGAACACTCAATCTACATGTACGAAAAGAAAAGTTTCGCATGTTGGCGCTTCACCAAATTTATCCACATCTCAAGAAGGGGGATTGGATGTGTTCGATGGACCTTCAAGATGCGTATTTTCATATTCCAATATGGCCCGATTACAGGAGATTCCTTCGATTCCGGGTGGGGACCTCCCACTACCAGTTCAAAGTCCTTCCGTTTGGGTTGAAGTCGGCCCCCAGGGTGTTCACGAAGTGTGTCGCAGTGGTGGCGGCAGCTCTACGCCGCAGGGAAGTCTTTGTATACCCATACTTAGATGATTGGCTGTTGAAAGGTCCAACTCCAGGCAATGTAAGGAATCAATTCCAGACATGCATAGAACTTTGTCAGCGTCTAGGCCTGCATGTCAACTACAGCAAGTCTGTCTCTCAACCCACTCAGAAGATCCACTTCCTAGGAGCTCTGCTAGACTCCGAAGTAGGAAAAGTGTTTCCTTCGGAGGAGAGACAGTTTTTGATAGCGCTCAAGTGCCAGCAAGTTCTTCGCCACAGGTCTCAGTAAGTGCGGAAGATAGCCTCACTCTTAGGGTCGATGGCTTCCTGCATCTTCTTGGTACCGAACGCCAGACTTCGGATGCGTCCTCTTCAGCAGGATCTGGAGGACAAATGGGACCAGCATTCAGATCGTTGGGACGATCAGATCACTTTGTCGGAGATAGCTCAATCTTCCCTCCAGTGTTGGACAAGGAGACAGAGCATGCAGGTGGGAGTTCTCTTCCATCAACCTCCTCCTACTCAAATGATCATCACAGACGCATTGTTGCAAGGCTGGGGGGCGCACATGGGTCCACTACAAGTGCAGGGTCTGTGGTCTTCCAAAGAAAGCACTTATCACATCAACTTGCTGGAATTGAGAGCGGTCCACCTGGCTCTCAAAGCGTTCCTTCCCTCGCTTCAGGAGGAAATGGTTCTAGTACAGACGGACAACACCACCACGATGTACTATTTGAACAAGCAGGGAGGAACCCGCTCAAGGACTCTGTCTCTGGAAGCTCAGCGCATCTGGCATTGGCTTCTGGCTCGCAAGTTGTCTGTTCAAGCAGTCCACCTCCCAGGAGAGCAGAACGTGAGGGCGGACGCACTAAGTCGGCACTTCGAAGACAAAGAAGACTGGGTTCTCAACGACGAAGTGCTACAAGACATTTTCCAGTCATGGGGTCGTCCTTCCATAGATCTCTTCGCGGACGATGTAAACAGCAAATGCCCAAGCTTCGCCTCAAGGTTCTATCGACCAGGAACAAGAGGGAATGCTCTTTTGATCGACTGGTCAGGAGAATTTGTGTACGCCTTTCCACCCCTTCCGCTGATCCCGAAGGTGGTGAGCAAGCTGAACCACTCATGCACAACAATGATCCTGATTGCCCCCGACTGGCCGAGGCAATGGTGGTACACGAACCTACTTCACCTGTCAGTGTCTCTCCACAAGAGGCTTCCATGCAGGCCGGACCTGTTATCGAAGATGAACTGGAGGATTCACCATCCCAACCTTCCGTCACTGAACTTGGCAGCATGGCTCCTGAGGTGATTCAGTACGGCCATCTAGGGCTGCCACAGGACTGCATGTCCATTCTGAGAGAAGCACGACGACCTTCCACAAGACATTCTTATGCATGCAAGTGGAAGAGGTTCTATATGTGGTGCATGCAGAATGGTCACAATCCGGTGAAGAGTCAGGAAGAAGCAGTTCTTCCATACTTGTTGTACCTGGCTAAAGCAGGTTTGAAGTTTAACTCCATTAAGGTGCATTTAGCCGCTATAACGGCTTATAGGCGATCACCTTCACAGACTTCTTTTTTCCAGCTGCCAGCAGTAAAAGACTTCCTGCAAGGTCTGGAAAAGGTGTACCCTCCTGGACGGCCTCCTTCTCCTCCCTGGGAGCTGAACCTAGTACTATCAAAGTTGATGGGCCCACCTTTTGAGCCCATTCATAAAGCTACTTTACAGCATATTTCCTGGAAAGCGGCTTTTTTGGTAGCGATTACGTCAGCCCGTATGGTAAGCGAAATTCAGGCCCTCTGTATTAAAGAACCGTATACAGTGTTTCATTTGAACAGAGTGGTGCTCAGAACGCACCCTTCTTTCCTGCCGAAAGTGGTGTCAGATTTTCATGTCAATCAGTCTATCTCTTTACCCACTTTCTTTCCTAATCCCTCTACTCCAGCTGAGAGGGCGTTACACTCTTTGGACCTGAAAAGGGTTTTAAAGTTCTATCTGGACAGGTCCAAGTCTATTCGACATTCTGATCAATTGTTTATTAACTACGGATCGATCAGAACTGGTCATGCAGCATCGAAACGTTCCATTTCCAGGTGGATCGTTTCGTGTATCAAACTTGCTTACCAATTGGCGCAGAAACCTCTGGGGTGTACTCCTCCATGGAGTTACTCATACACCTAGTCAGTCATGCAAAGAATCAATCACACCTCCATTTCCTCAACTATACAGTTATACACACCTTACTTATTCAAACATATTCTAACACATATTTACTCTCTTATACAATCACTGATACAAGTTTTCAATGATCCATGCAGCCACTCACACATTCACTAGCTCTTATACACAGTAATTTATATATGTCAACTCTCACATGTACTGTGTTTTACATATGTACTTACTTTGACATGTAGCACTGAGATATCCATTCACTCACCAATACACTCATGCACACAGTCAACCACCCATACAGCTGTTTCCACATGCAGTTTTGAACCCATACATCTAGTGAATCAACTGTTCATACATCTATGCACAGAGTCACACACCTCCCAGACACCCACACACACACACTCACTCTCCCGTACAAATACTTGGGCAACCAATCAATAACCCATATAGTTTCTCATATAGCTACTGATCAACACATGCAGCAGTTTACAGAACAACAGATATAATGATGCACAAATTAAGACAGTTTAGTCACTAACCCATGCACTCAGTGAGACACATTTAATCACTCTCTCATACAGTCAGTCATGCACCTACTAAATGCTTCATCCAGACACTTATACATCCACTCATTCTTCAATATGTAAGACATATTTTAACTTTACAGAAACATACAGTCACTGGATGATGTCATCAGTGATGTCATTTGAGTTGTCATCAGTGATGTCATCAGTGATGTCACTGACCATGTCATGAATGATGTAATATGTGACATCATCAGCAGTGGATTGCGGGTGCGCGATATATAGTTAGTGCAACTAACTATATATGCGAATTTCAATGGTTTTGTGTGAGTAAAATAAGGTTTTGTAAATGCTAACCCCTAACTATATATGGTCTATAACCTATGGTTTTTTCAGTGAATTTTCAAGGTTTTGTAAATGCTAATTCCTAACTATATATGGTCTATAACCTATGGTTTTTTCAGTGAATATATATATATATATATATATATATATATATATATATATATATATATATATATATAAGAAAAGGTTGCCACCTAGGTGGGAATGCACTTACAGGTAGGAATTAATGCCAGCGCAAGGGCGCGAGCTGCGAACAGAGTCCCTTTCCTGCCAGACGCGTTTCGGGCCAACGCCCTCTTCAGTGGCAGCACATGTGACATGACGGCAGCTGCAGGCACCAGTAAATACCCTCAGTGATTATGCACAGGTGTGAAACCTGAAGCAATGCTTTCTGGGACTAGTGGTTCGATAAAGCCCAAGTGGGTCGCCGCCGCCATTCGCATGCAGAAAAAGTTTTAAAGGGATTGCCAATGTCCCCGCAAGCACCCCGCAAGTAAAGGCACCTCCTGTACCACAAAAAGCTGCCCAAATGAGGCAGCCGTGGACCCGCAGTTTGTCCGCGGATGTGCAAACCCGCGACCGTGGCCGGCCTCTAACAAATGGAAGAAAAGGTTGCCACCTAGGTGGGAATGCACTTACAGGTAGGAATTAATGCCAGCGCAAGGGCGCGAGCTGCGAACAGAGTCCCTTGCCTGCCAGACGCGTTTCGGGCCAACGCCCTCTTCAGTGGCAGCACATGTGACATGAAGGCAGCTGCAGGCACCAGTAAATACCCTCAGTGATTATGCACAGGTGTGAAACCTGAAGCAATGCTTTCTGGGACTGGTGGTTCGATAAAGCCCAAGTGGGTCGCCGCCGCCATTCGCATGCAGAAAAAGTTTTAAAGGGATTGCCAATGTCCCCGCAAGCACCCCGCAAGTAAAGGCACCTCCTGTACCACAAAAAGCTGCCCAAATGAGGCAGCCGTGGACCCGCAGTTTGTCCACGGATGTGCAAACCCGCGACCGTGGCCGGCCGCTAACAAATGGAAGAAAAGGTTGCCACCTAGGTGGGAATGCACTTACAGGTAGGAATTAATGCCAGCGCAAGGGCGCGAGCTGCGAACAGAGTCCCTTTCCTGCCAGACGCGTTTCGGGCCAATGCCCTCTTCAGTGGCAGCACAAGTGACATGACGGCAGCTGCAGGCACCAGTAAATACCCTCAGTGATTATGCACAGGTGTGAAACCTGAAGCAATGCTTTCTGGGACTGGTGGTTCGATAAAGCCCAAGTGGGTCGCCGCCGCCATTCGCATGCAGAAAAAGTTTTAAAGGGATTGCAAATGTCCCCCGCAAGCACCCCGTAAAGTAATATATATATATATTATATATATTATATGTATATATATATATATATATATATATATATATATATATATATATATATATATATATATTATATATATATATATATATATATTCACTGAAAAAACCATAGGTTTCACACCAGTTATAGTTACCTGGAAATTTTACTGGCATAAAACCATTGAAATTCCCACGTTATAGTTAGCTGGACTCACTATAACTTGCGCATGAAATGCACTGCTGATGACATCACATATTACATCACTCATGACATGGTCAGTGACATCACTCATGACATCACTGATGACACCATCCTATTACTATTTTGAAGCGCCCCGGTGCGCGAACCGGGAAGCGTCCCGTTAGCGCCAATGTCGCGATCGAAAACAACATTGTGACGCGTCGCGTAAGCGTGACGTATCGCGTAGCCGCGTGATGCGTCTTATGACACGCTGCGTAAATGCACCCGGAAGCGCTCCGCAGCGCGGCCCGGAGCGCGTAACGTAAGCGCGCCGGAGCGCGTAACGTAAGCGCATCGGGTCATGTGACCTGAAAATAACACTTTTCATTGGTTTAGAACATTTTTTTTTCCCAAATGATGAAAGCCCCCACCTTTTTACCTCACTCTGACTTTCATCTTTGTGAGAGGAAGACCTGTTTCTGCTTGTTCAGTCATGGCATCTGTAGGAGCTGCAGCTGGTGGACCCCCACCACCACCACTACCACCTAGGAAGGAAGGACCACCTGCACAGTTCCTTCCAAACCCAGAGGAAGAAGAAGAGGAAGAGGAGGTAGAGCCGAGGCAGTTCTTGCGTGAAGAGCCCCGGCAATCCCACCGCTTAGACCATTTTATATGGCAATTTTTTTCTTACCCTCGAGGGCAAAAAAAGGTCAATGCCCGGCTGGTGGCATGCCTCATTTGCGATGCAGTTCTGTCCCGAGGCACAGACAAAAAGTATAGTTTTGGAAACTATACTATGCACCGCCACATGCAGAGGTGGCATCCAATCAATTATAGCGTTGCTGAGGTGCGTCACCTCCAGGATAACCCACCAACTCCTGTGGCCAGTACATCGTCACAGGAAACTCTATCGGGACCAGAAGCGAGGGAGACGGTCCCAAGTATTCAAAACAATTTTTCGCACCTGAAGCTAGTGTGCATTTATTGTGGTGCACTAATTTGTTATGGGGAGAGGAGTACCATTTTAATTAATAGAGCATTTGAAAACCACAAGGGCTCGAAACGCCCCAAGAAGTAAATTTTTTGTTGGTCCTGTTGAGCCCTTTCTAATGCCTGTCTTTCGTTGTTCCCCCCAAAAAAAACAAAAAATATATAAAATTGTTAAAATAATACAAAAAAATGAAAAAATGTTCAGAAAAATAATAAAAAAATATAAAACAACAAAAACAATAAAAAAAATGTTCTTTTCAGAACTACCTCCCATTTATAAAAAATTGCAAAAATGTTTAGCACTCTGGCAATCTCTTTTTTTTTGATTCGCTTCCCGGTTCGCGCGCCGGTGCGCGAACCAAAACAAATAAATAAAAAATAAAGAGTGAGTATAAGGGAAGGAGACAGAGAGAATAATGTTAAAAGAAAGACAGGTAGAGGGAGTAACACAGAGATACTATATAATAGATAATTATAAAAAGAAAAGATGTAAGAGGCTAGAATTGAGAAAAAGAAAATAGATAAGGAAGTGAAAGAAAAAAAGAGAGTAGAAGAATAATAAACAAGAGTTACTTGGCGAATGTGAGTGAATGTTCAAATTAAAAAGAAAGAGAGTAAAGGATGTGGAATGAGAGGTAGGGATAGAACCGGACTAAAACAACAACCCTGAGGGAAGGTGTTAAAAAAACAGTGAGCGAAAGTAAATAGGAATAAAACAAGGTGTATGATAGTGAATAAGGTTAAAACATGTGGAAAGACAGAGAGAAAAAACAGAAAGAAGAAAAGAAGAAGTGACAGAAAAGGAATAATTGAAGCAGCAAATAAATATAAAGCGCATCGGGTCATGTGACTTGAAAATAACACTTTTCATTGGTTCTCTTCATTTTTTTTCTCCAAATAATGAAAGCCCCCTCCTTTTTCCCTCATTCTTACTTTCTTCATTGAGAGAGAAAGAGCTATTTTGGAGGAGACAATGGCTTCACTTGTTGCTGCAGCTGGTCCACCCCCACCACCACCACCACCAACCCCACCACCCAGAAAAGAAGGTCCACCACCACAGTTTCTTGGAGGACAAGAAGAAGAGGAGGAAGAAGAGGAGGAGGATCTACATCAAAGGGTCTACCTCCCAGAAGAACCAAGACAAAGGCACGTCAAAGTGCACTTCATTTGGCAATTTTTTTCTTTTCAAGATGACCAAAAAAAGGTGAACGCCTCCAAAGTCACCTGTCTCATCTGTGACAAAGTTCTCTCCAGGGGCAATCCCTCCAAGAAATATTCTTTTGGTAACTATACCATGATCTGCCACATGGAGAGGTGGCATCCCAATAATTTGGCCAAGGCTGAAGTCTGGGAACTTCGGCACAACCCACCCCCTGTGGCCAGCACTTCCTCTTCAGTACCCTCACATTCTGGAACAGAAGAACGGCAAATGGTGCCAAATATTCAACCAAAATTTGGCAAGGTCAAATTTCTTTGCATTTTGTGTGGCAAAACTTTATGCTATGGTGAACTTAGCGTCACCTTAATAAATACTGCTATAGACAACCACAAATGCAGCAAGGAAAGAAAACAGTAATTCTTTTCTTTTTTTTTGCTCCTGTTGAGCCATTTCCAATTCCCTGTTTTTTGTTTGTTCCCTCAAAAAAAAAACCAAAAATATAAAATTGTTCAAAAATACAAAAAAATTAAAAAACTGTTCAGAAAAATAATAAAAAAAATACAAAACAACAAAAAGAATAAAAAAAGTTCTTTTCAGAACTACCTCCCATTTATAAAATATTGCCAATAATTTTTAAACTCTGGCATTCTTTTTCTCTGTTGTGCGCTTCCCGGTGCGCTCCCCACGCTAAAATCGTTTTTTTGTTTTTTTTTTTGCCCCCCGGGGCCCTTTTCAAAGCCCCCACATCAAACCTAGGGGGTCAGGGAGGGTCTACTCTGCCCCCTTATGGTCAATTCCCCCTTTGTTTTGGCCACCTCTTGTGTCTCCATCCTACCGAGACACAAGATGGCGGCCGCTCCGGACTGTTTTGAATGTTTACAGACAACCAAGAACCAATCAGCTTTCTGCGCGCAAGTCGCGTGGCGCGCCCGGTGCGCTCCCCGGTGCGCGTACCGGGGCGCTGTCATAGATCTATATATATTTTTGAACCTAAATTACTCAAAATCCACTGGAGCACATATCTTGAGACATAGCAAAGGCACATTGGGCTACCAGTTCCTACAATTTTGCCAAATTTGGTGTAAATCCATTCAGCCGTTCGGGCTAAAAGTGAGGTCGACCGCCCTATGGAAATTAACATGGGGAAAACGCGTTTTGGGACCCCCTTTTATCTCGGCCCCCGCTTGACGCATCCCCCCCATACTTTCAGGGAAGGACCGGAGCTTGACGAGGCCATTTCGAGGAACTTTTCAGGCAGATTCGTCAACCGGCGCCAAAGTTATTCCAAATAGAATTTTGAGATTTAACATTGAAAAAAATCCTAACTATAACTACCTACTGGCGACTGCCAGTAGGTAATATATATTACCTACTGGCGGTAGCCAGTAGGTATATATAGTTAGGACCTAGTTTCCATAGGAAATCCCCAACATTCTATTGGGGATAACTTTGGCGCTGGTTGATGAATCTTCGCAAATTTCTCAAAGAAGATGGCTCGCTCCGCTCCTCTCCTTCCCTGAAAGTTTGGGGCGGATTAGTCAAGTGGGGGCTGAGAAAAAAGGGGGGTCCCAAAACATGTTTTCCCCATGTTAATTTCCATAGGACATTTAGACACGGCTACAGCTTGAACCACTGAAGGGAATTACACCAAACTTGTCAAAATGGTAGTGTCTGGTACGCAGATCATGCTTTTGGTTAAATAGTGTAAATCCCTCCAGTAGTTCCTGAGAAAATTAAAAGAGAAATAAATTATATATCTGTAAGCGCGCACCGTGCGCGCACCCCGTGATTTTTCGAAAAAAAATATGGGGAGGGGGCCTTGGGGGGCTTCTCTCTTTCATTTCAATCTTTTTATTTTAATATCGAGGGTGCCCACCCCTCGTTTTGCCCCCCGAGATCACCGCCGCGGCCCGAGCCGCCTCAAGATGGCCGCCGCCTGGTTGTAGGCGGGGCCGGGAGGACGTGGTTTCCGCTTCCCCCTGCCCGGGGGAAGCCTTCGATGTGCCCGCCGGTCTCCCGTGCCAAGGGGGAGACCGGGTGGTGAACACGAGAGAAGGAAGGTAGGTAGGTGAGCCCCCTTCTACCAAGGCTCACCTCCCACTCACCACTGCTGCTCATCTTAGGGCTCACATGCATGCTGTGCTGCCGGCACTCAGGGGAGCACCTGCTGCCGCCTGACCCGGATCCTGGTCCAGAGCTCTGGCAGCTTCACAGCAGCAGGATGGGTGGGCAGGGCCGGGAGGCGGTGTGGGCTGGGCTGGGCAGAGAGGCAGGGCACTGGGACGGGCTCAGAGGCTTCCCCGAGCGACCCGGAAGTTGCACGCAGCCTCCGTCCCTCCCTCGGAACATCTTTCCGAATCCCAGGACAGGGGACTGGTTCGAACAGGGAGGAGAGGGCAGTGGGCTGGGAACCACACTATATACCTACACGAATACATGTATAAATGCATACACATCCCTATACCAACAAAATCCGGAACTGTGTGGCAGCAGCTCTGAACACTGGACCTTTACACCCCCACCCCGCTGCCGAGGGAGCACGTCCGCCGGGGGTGTCCCCCTGTCTCCAGTGCTCTCTTTCAGGGGCTTGAGGTGACTTTCATGGTCTACCAATCCAAAATGCACCCCAAGAGTTGCCGGGGGGACAGCTGCCCGACCGACAGCGGAGACAGGGCAAACCCGCCGCCCACGCCCTCCTCAAAAGAGATGTGACAAGAATTGGGAGCTGGACCAGGAATAAGATCAAACGGCGGGAAGAGAGGCAGCCGCGAGACAATTGCATCTCCTCTGGTGCATCGTGGAATCAGCAGCAGTTTTGTTAAACTCGCAGGGAACATTTTCTGCCTGGAAAGAAAGCGCTGACTGACCCCCAGAGCATTGACAGTATCTGTGTGGGGGGGGATCGTAGCAATTATGCATTTATGCCAATCCGCCCCCGACGCCGAGATCCGCCGCTCTGTGAGGTTTTCGTGAGTTTTCCTTCCCTCTCTCTGAATCTTCCCTCACCACGCTGCTGTCCCAAGAGGCAGGTTTAGGCGAATTTACTCTCTTCCGCCTCCACCAGAACACGAACCATCAAACCAAGGGGGGAATGTTCGGACCAGAAGAGCAAGGAACGAAGGATCGACATTGTCTAAGGGTGGACGGGTGGGTAGATAGATGGATGAATGATCAAATATGTAAGTGCGTTTTGTTATATGAATGAATTGATGAATGAATTGCTCTATGTTGGTTTACTCCATCTCTAAATCATTTCTTTGTGCCGAAAAGTTCAGTTTTGCCAGCAGTGCTAGCGCCCACCTACCTACTACCGTGAGCAGCATGTTGTCCAGCAGCAGCGTGATGTAGACAATCAGCAGGATGAGCCTCCGGGACTGCCGGCCCTCCCGGAGCCAGGCCAAGAGGCTGAGTTCGGGCAGAGCCATGTCCGGGCAGGGGCGGTGTGTTCTGCAGGCAGAAACGAGAGAGCAACAGCGACAGCATCAGCAGCCTTCCCTCTCTACCAAGAGCAGGGACACTTCAGACCGCCCCCTATGAAGAGACAGCCCTCCCGCCGGGGAGGAACCCACCTGAGCACCCCTGTCATCCGTGAGCAGTGGCCCCTCCCTCCAGAGAAGCCTATGTTTGACAGTGAACAGTCCCCCCCCCCCTTACACAAACAGGGGAGAACCCCACCCCGTGCACCAGTCAGACAGTGAACAGTGACCCCCTTCCACCAGGGAGGACCCCTACCATTTCTAAGAGTTATCACCCCCCACCCCCAAAAAAGAAGTGACTCCCACTCTGGTGCACACCTGTCTGACTGACAGGTGAGTGACCCCTCCAACCAGAGACGGCCCACTCCGGAGCACCTTTGCTTGACTGTGAACAGACACCCCTTGAACCGAAGAGGCCCCTCGCCCTTGGGTACCATGTTATGAGAGTGATCAGTCGCTGCCACCAAGGGGTACCCAGCAGGGGCACCCCTGTCAGAGATCCCCCACCGCGGTACACCCCTCTCTGACCAGGGAGTTCTCCCTCCCTGGGCACTCCTGTCTGGCAGGGGTCGCCTGTTCCGCCTGCAGGCGACAGCACACCCTGTCTGCGTCCACTCACTCCTTTATGATGTGCACGGAGCTCCTCCCCACCTGGGTGACAGCGGCCAGAATGGGCGCAGTGACAGGTGTGCCCTTACTCACAGTGAGGACAGTCCTGGCATGTCTGAGCACAGCCAGCCATCCCTGCCTGTTCCCTACCACCCACCTCTCTCTTTGGAGCACCTTTAGCCTGACTGTGTGCAGCCACCCCTCCCCCGCTGGGCTACACTCATCGCGATGGGGTGCAGGACCCCCTCCAACCTGCCTCACCATGAACAGTCGACGTCACACCCTGGCGCAACTCCTCATGACTGTGAACACCCAGGCCCACCTCAACCCCGGAGCACACCAACCGCCAGATTCATCATTCTCCCGTTTTGCGAGGCCCTAATAGGAATGAATGGTGAGTATTCCTTATTTGCGATTAGCAATTTGCTAATCGCAAATAAGATAGCGATTTGAAGGGTGCCAGGGGTGTCCAAACGACACCCTGTAGCACCCTTCAAATGATCTGTGACACAGGTGTTGCACACACACATGTCCAAAGGACATGTGTGCGTGTAACATGCAACTCAGAAAAATGCATTTAAATGCATTTTTCGGAGTTTTCGCAATTTACCGCGAGATCTGACCTCGCGGTAAATTGCGCCTGGAAATTGCGAATTCGCAAATTTAAATAGGATGTTGAATTGCATTTAAGGAATCTCAAATAGAGATTCCTTAAATGTCATTCCTCGCAAAATTGCGAGATCGCAATTAGCGATTTTTACATTTGGGATGCTGAATCCCAAATGCAAAAATCGCTCTCGCAAAGGGCCGGATTCTCAGAATCTGGCCCTTTGCGAGCGCAAAAAAGCTTGATGAATCAGGCTGCAAATGTCACAATGATGAGGGCAAATCACTACCCTTGGCCCGTGCCGAACAAGAATAATACAATGAATGTGTAACGGAACTGGCGCTCAAGTAAAGTGCTCCAAAACCTTCGGGTCGAGTACTCGCTATAAAACTGAAAAAAAGAAACTTTGAACCTGCCATGCACGACCGTGCACAGCCACTCTACACTCTGGCATGGAGTGCACACCTGTCTGTGGGCAGTCACCTCCACTACAGGTGCTCCCCAAGTACGACTGTGGCCAGGCTCCCTGGAACCTCCGTCCTTGCCTTGTCAGTACCCACAAATAAATACAGTATGAAATAAACACAAGCAGTGTCACAGAACCAGTGTAAATTAGATTACCATGCAGGGTAAATCATTCGATGCAGTGTCTAATATAGACACATGCAGTGTCACTGATCCAGACGGTCATTTAATAAGCGTGCAGTTAACATGATTCAGTGTAGTGTTGAATAGTGATTAGCTTGCTATATTACACTATACAATCCAGAGAAATGCACAAGTACCTGGTTCAAAGAAGACTCCCTTATGCAGTATAGTGGATTACACAAACAAGCAAAATACCGTATCTAGTTAAGTGTTCAAGACACAGCAATCTACTACTGCATGGTATAATATAAAGTGCAGTATCTTGAACCCATGCCAGGGTACCTCAAAGAGGCTTGTAGCTTTGCAGTTACAGCGTAGAGTATACGACATGATAGAGTCTCTGGATATATATATATATATATATATATATATATATATATATATATATATATATATATATATATATATATATATATATATATATATATATATATATATATTCACTGAAAAAAACATCGGTTTTAGGCCTTATATAGTTAGGAATTAGCATTTAAAAAACCTTTGAAATTCACTGAAAAAACCATAGGTTTTAGGCCTTATATAGTTAGGAATTAACATTTAAAAAACCTTGAAAAATCACTGAAAAAAACATAGGTTTCAGGCCTTATATAGTTAGGAATTAACATATAAAAAACCATTGAAATTCCTCCTATATAGTTAGTTGGACTAACTATATATGGCGCACCCGCAATCCACTGCTGATGATGTCACATATTACATCATTCATGACATAGTCAGTGACATCACTGATGACATCACTGATGACATCTATGGTTTTTTCAGTGAATATATATATATATATATATATATATATATATATATATATATATATATATATTCTTGGGTTGCACAAAAGATTTTGTAGGGTAGAACATGCATTTCTGAGAGGTTGGTGCTTTTCTAATCTTGTTTTGAATGTAGATCGAGCCCATCTGTTGCAGCGCCCTGAAGGTGAATATGAGTGCTTTGAGTTGTATTCTTTGATAAGAAGCTAATGGAGTGTTTTCAACCTCTTTTGGATGTGAAATGGTCAACTCAAGGCTAGCAGTGGCATTCTGAACCCACTGTATTCTGTTTATCAGCTCTTGAGGGGCACCAAGTAATAGGATTTGTATAATCAAGCCTAGTTATGATTAAAGCATGAGTGATGCACTTTCATTTATTTTCCAAGCGATTTTAGTCAGGCAAAACAGATTCTGGCAATAGTCTTGACTTTTGGCTTAAATGAGAGTGAGGTGTCCATTTTTACCCCCAAGTCTTTGCAACAGTGGTGGGGACTGGGGTTTTTTGCTCACTGTAATGACCAGCTTCTCGTCATATCAAATGTGGAGGATGTGCCACACACACAGATTTCAGATTCATCTGAGTTGTGCCAGCTCTTGTGCATCCATTCCTCAACTGCCAAAGACTTCCCTTGAAGCTAGCTGTAACACTCAGCCAAGTTATTAAAGGCAAACATCAGTTGGGTATCGTCAGCATAAAACACAAAGTTAAAACCCCAGGCTAGTGCAACAGAGGCAAGGGTGGCCATATAGATATTAACCCCTCCCATGCTCATGACGAGCTAAGCTCGTCGTGAGCCACGGCGCTCTGGTGCATGGCCCGTGGAACGCTCAGGTGCAAGGAGAATTCTCCCGCTGTGTTGAGCTTTCCACAGGAGGCAATACACCTGTGACGAGCTGAGCTGAGCATGAGCACAGGAGCGCCGTAGCTCATGACGAGCTCAGCTCGTCATCAGCATGAGGGCGCTGTGCGTGCCCCCTTCCCCCCAGCACAGCAGGGGATTATCCCCCGCAGCGAAGGGGTTAAATGTGGGTATGGCTGGGGGCCGAACCCTACTTCAAACCTCAATTATTCTCCTCAAATTCTGAAGTATAAGGGGTTAGATGGATTGCTTGCTTTCCGCCTGAGAGGAAGGTTTTCATCCAGCTCCAAATTATGTCTGCTATTCCAGCTTCTTCCTGTCACTACTATAGGATGTTATGGGAAACTGTATAAAAAATGGCCAATAAGTCAAGCAGAACTAATTTAGTTTTTGTTCCATGATCAAGACGGGTTTTTAATGAAGTCTATCACTTCTACCAGAGTTGATTCAGTGCTGAAAATGGCATGGAAACCATGCCGGGAGGGGTGCAAACATTTATTCTCCACTATGAATTTGGTTATTTGGCTATTAACCAAAGATTCAAACATCTTCCCTACATGGGGAAAAAGGAGTTGGGTCTATAGTTGCTCGGATTTAATGGGTCCAAATTTGTCTTTTCAACAAAGGACAAACCATTGCTTTTTTCTAATGTGTGGATACAGATCCAGTTTCTAGAGAGAGTTTTAATAGAGAATTAGTTTGAGGATTGAGAGAGTGAATTGCCCATTTGATTACGTGTGGAGGACAAACATCTAATTGAGAGCCAGATTTGTTTTTTTGAATAATCATTTGAGAATCTTTTACAGAGATCTTGTCAAAAGAGGCCAGCTGTGACAAGATACCCTGAGATGTTGTGATGACCTGGGGGAAACAGGATTTTGACTGTCTCTAAATCTGGAGTAAATATTACAAATTTTGTCGAAGAAAAAGCGTGACACGTTGTTGGCTTGATTTAGGATTTAGGATTCAGGGATGAATCTACAATTTAAAATATGGTACTAGGTGCACAGTGAGTGCGAGACCATGTCTGGAAATACCCTTTTGCATTTAGGGCGTCAACTGCAAGAACAACGAGGTGATAGAATGGAATGCTTGAATTAATCTCATTCAATGGCAATTGCTTGGGCCACATTCCAGTATATCCTATTTTGACCACCATGCCACCCTAGACAAAGGCCCATCTTATGCAAATCAGTTCCGACCCTGCTCCTCATGGGAGCACTCTGTTCCAATGTGTCAGTTGAGGACCAAATAGAAGGGACCACAAATGACCCAGACCGATGTCGCCCAATTTGGGGATCATCAGTACAGTGTAGCTTGAGTCCCATGACACAATGAGAAGGGTACCCACATCTGGGCATACCTATCACATTTAGGGTGTCAAGCGCAGCAGTGCAGTAACAACAAGAAGATGGATGGAATGCCTGAATTACTCTCAACTACTGACAAACACTCAGGCCTCCTTCCAGTCTATTGCTTTTCACCCACCATGCGATGCTAGACAAAGGTTGGCATTATGCAATTCACTACTGACACTGCTCCTCAAGGGAACAGCCTGTCCCAAACTACCAGGCAATGCAACCTCCAGAAAGGACCACAAACAACAGCAGAGTGATTTTGACGTACTTGGGACTTATCCGTTGGGTAATCCTTGATTTCTATGGCACAGTGAGCACGGGACCCAAATCTGGTATACTCTTTGCACTTAGAAAGTCAAGACACATTCGACTGAAACACCCCAGGCAGGAAAAAACTGGCCTTGGGTTGCTTTTGTTCCGTTTTAGGGAGTGCTTGGTCTGACAGTCAGGCTGAACTATTCTTATTGTAGTAGAGGAAAGTCTGATTCACATATGGTTGGGGGCAAAATGAGGTGGCATGGTGTGAAAAATAATAATGGTCTGGGAAGTGACCCTGAGTAATTACCAGTGGCTGAGATGAATTCAAGAATTCCACCCATCACCTTTTTTGTATACTTCAGTGTGATGTCCTATGTACGACAGGTATGGACAGGCATGGGTCCCATTCTTTCTGTGTATCACTGGAGCCTAACTAAAACTGTCTGAAGAGCAAAACTAAGACAAAATTGGTCTTGGGTTGCTTATGGTCTGGGTCAGGGAGGGCTGGTCTGGGAGTTTGGGTTGGACTGTTCCTTTGGAGAGGGGTCAACATGAAGTTGCTTATGGTTGGTCTAAAATGAGGTGGCAAGGTGTTCAAAAAAGCAATGGACTTTATTTCGGCCTTCACGAATTACCAGCGGTTCAGATTAAATTCAGCATTCCACCAATATCTTTTTAATATACTTTCGCATTGGTGTCACACCTGTGATCTCCTTGTTAAGGAGCAAACTGAACCCAAAGATTTTTTCAAAAATATTTGGCAAACACAATTACATGTGTTCATATTTAAACCAGTAGAGAGTATATATATATTTTTATAAAGAAACACAGCCAGGTAGTTACGGCAATTAAAAAAAAATTAATAAAGACAAAGCACAAGCTTCAATTTAAAAAACAAACGTGACCCATAGGAGTCTTCCTATCTTGATAATAATAGGATTTTGCCAAAGATTGGGGATAGGAGTTGGCCTAACGGCTAGGGCAGTCAACCTCGAATCTGGGGAACTGGGTTCGAGTCTCGGCAATGACGCTCAACATCCTGTGATTCTGGGCAAAGCAAATCACTTAATCTCCCCGTGCCTAACAAAAATGACTGTGTCCTCATGTAATGTAACTGGTGCTATGTAAAGCGCTCTGATACCCGATTCGGGTCAAGTTCATGCTATATAAAACTCTTAGGTGACATTGCATATGCATGATGTTGTTATGCACAAAAGGTGCCAAGGTGTCAAAAAATCTAATGGCTCCCTAAGTGAATATTATTAGGTGCTGCATACCAGGCAGTTCAGTCTAGTAGTGAAAGATCTTCTGTGGGTTTACTAAGAATTTACAAAGGACTTGCAGCCCGCCCACTGATTACCATTAGTTGGCTTTATTGTCACTCTTATTTGGTTTCCTCGACCCATCTTTTCCATCTTGTGTTTGTTCTTCCTCTGGAACATAGCCTCTTAACCATCCTTTTGATTTGCTGACATGCTCTTCCATTGCTCACTTTTAGGGAACTACTTTTCTCTTTGGTTAATCACTCCAGCTCTCTCACTTGTGTGCTTTCCCCCACCATATACCCACCCCTCTGCACGTCATGTTGCTTTTTCAGTCAGATGCTGATTTCCCCTCTTGCCCCATCTGGCTTTATTCTTTTAATTCTCTTCCATCCCCCAGCCACTCCCTGTTGCTCTCCCCACCCATACTTCAGAAGGCCCTTTTGTTCTTTGAGAGGGTATGCCAGTAAATTGCTGCCGGTCTTTCCTTACAAAAAGACTCTATCTAGTTTATTTAACTCGCCTGAGCCAGCGCATGCGCTGATCTGGCGAGACTTTTAGTGAGGGCTTCAGAAAATGCTACCACTTTGGCCTACAGCTTGCGGTTACGCTCTTGGGCGCGCGTTAACGAGCAGACGTGACACGTGGCTTTCCTCGTCATGCTCATTAAGCGTAATCCCGATCACTTTCATGGCCGTGTCACCTCCAGTGACCTGAACTGGCATAACTAACTAGTTTGTTAACTGTCTGCCAGCCAGAGCCCAGTTGGTGATCTTTACCCATTTGCAGGTCTCACTTATTTCCATGTGAGACAACAGTTGACTTCCCAAAATCCGGCAATGCATGTGGTGTGAAATAACACTCTTGAGTGTCGATGGCCGGCTGGCCAAATACACAAACAACATCCGCCTTCCTCGCTAAGAAGATGTGATTAGCTCTTTGACTTTACTAGGTTGGCTCTTGGGCTTCGCGGTATCTCGAAAGATGCTTCTTTTCTCAGTTCAATCACTTTGCCTCTCATACGTCTTGAGGTAAATAAAATAAACACTGATAGGGACGAGAATGAGTAAAATATGCTTGCAAGGGTTAGCAGGAAACTAGATTAGAATTTCTAAATGCGAAATGACAATAGAATGATGGAAATGTGTTTCACATAGCGCTTCATACCGTACTTGTGCCGTTTCCAAGCGCTATAGTTCAAAGGTGTTATTAACGTTTATGCTTTTGTAGTTGTTAAAATGTTTTGTAAAACTTTAACATTTCAGACCTTCAGCTTTAAATTGTTTTATTTTATGAAAGCCATATGACTTGTATTTTATAGAGTGAAGACACGAAAAGCAGGCGTGGCGAAACAATGACACTGTAAAGTTATACTAATAACTTAATTGTCCGCCAGATTTTCCACCACTACCACAAGTCCTCGTGTTCTTGAGTAACGTAACTGGCAACAATAGTCAATTTTAAATTCCGCCTCTTTTGAACTATTGTGTGAACTCTTGGAGGTGTGAGCGGCGGAAGGGAGGAGTAAACTGTAATTTTATGTCCTTTAATGCTATCACTTAAGTGGCTAAACATTTCGAACCTCCCGAGTATTGTAACCAAAGTTCGAATACTCAGCTGTGCTTTTGCCGCCTGTCATCATTATTCAATACCACTTGCCCTAATCTTCGACAAGAAACGATATTCAATTGTAAATGATATCCACTCTGTGGCCGAAGATGTTACCAGAAATTGCGTAAATTTCACAAATCTAACAGGAATGGATGGGTCTGCTTTAAAACGAGAGGTGCTTTGGAAGAGAAATATTCGAAAATAAGGGCCCCTGGTACTGCCGTCTACAGTAGCGTCTGCATTTTGACAGGCTTATTTTTTGGTGCTAGTCCCTTTAATGACTCTGGTGGAGTATAGAAGCATTGTGTCTGGGCTGAACATAAACAGACTGGAGCCTAGCTTTCACAATAAAGGATTACAGGAGCTCTGATGGGCACTTATTAAGGGAACAGCAGATGGCCCTTCATGTGCAGCGCCGGGTATGGAGCACTTTACCGATAAGGGCGGGCTCCACTGATGTCTGGTGGCACTCAGCATTTGTGCATGCGTGAAACACGGGACACCCGGCACCATGGCTGTTGTCACCCTGCTGCTGTTCACACCACTTAACAACAGGCAGTCTGACAAGCTCACAGACCCCCTTGGTGCTAATTCACGCTGAAGTGATGGGTGAAATGCTAGACTTGGTGCTCTCTGTGAGCTAGTGGCTTCAGGTGGGGCACATCAGCACACATTTTTGGGACTCACGCTTATTTTCCTTCAGCAAGTGTTGGTCCAGTGCAAGATAGTGAAAAACAAAAATGTGATAAATCAGCAAGAGAAAGACATAACAAGCATTGGCATAGCCAATAGGTCTCGCCTTTGGGACCTTATAAGTGTTTGGGTATGCAACAGTTGATGTTGTTTTTTTTTTTCTTTTAGTTTTTATCCTCATTTGCCACCTCGCCACCCATAGCTTCTATCTTAATCCACCACTGGGCTTTTTATCTCATAGGCTGGTTTAGAGTAATGGGGTATAATCATCACCTATTCTTGAGTCTGGCCTTTCTCCGAACTATCCCTCTTGGCCACCTGACTCAACACGTGTGTCCTCCTCCATCTCTATTTTTCGTCCTGAGATACCATATACCAGCGAGATAGGCACGGGCTTAATCATCGGACTTCAAAAAAAAAAAAATTGTTTAAACAAAACATAAAAGGAAGGGTATCCAAAATCCTCTATTTCTCTTAGAATGGTCTAGAATATCAAGCTTAGCCATATACCTCATAGCTAAAATCCAATCCATTAGGACTAAGCGGTGAGACCCATAATTTACATATCTCTCGACGTGCTAGCAACATAGCATAAAAAATAAGTCTAACCTTGTTATTCATAAATCTGTTTTCCAAATCATATCTCCCTGTAATAATTAATTCAGGGCTTACCTCAATGTGTTGGTTCAGAGATTTGGAGAGAGAATTACTCACATCTATCCAGAATTGCATAATTTTTGGACAGGACACAAACATATGCAAATCATCCACATTTGGGGCTTTACATTTTGGACACCCAACAATTCCGCCGGCTTTGAATTTAGAAAGTCTATACGGAGACCAATATGCCCTGTGGATGGTAAACAAAAGATTTCGCCTTAGGTTTGCAGGTTTAACAATACTATAGAGCATAGACATAGTTACTTGCCATTGGTTTTCTGTTGCGATCCTTGGCAAGCTGTCCATCCACAGGGTCTCTGGCAAAATGAATGGTCCATCTTCCATTTCTAGAATCTGCCAATACCAAAAGGCCACTTCCTTCTTAAAAGTCCCTGTCTCCAACTTTAATTCAAAATCATTTTCAATTCCAATCTCTGTTTCCAAGTCATTTGCCCAGCTTTGGATCTGTAAATATTTATATTTTGAAAAAACCGGACCCCACATTTGCTGGCAAAAGCCCCATGTTATAAGTTTGCCATCTTGAAACAAATCTTTCCACCTTTGCAAAGCAGGTTCCTTTTTCAGGTGTAGTGCTAGCGCGTCTTTTGTCCAGGATGGAGCACCAGGAGACTCCCATATTGGAGCCATATAGCTAAAATAAGGCAATTTTAATACTTTTCTAATTTTATGTCATATCTCAGCCAGGTCTCTCAAAGTCTTAAGTCTCACCTTTTTAAAAAATGTAGGATCCGCAAACTTATACAAAAAACCAAAATCATGATATCCAGACAGTTGATGTTGTTGTACCAAGGATATTGTGCTGCATATCTAAATACTTATAAGGTTCCAAAAGCGAGACCTATTGGCTATGCCAATGCTTGTTTTTTTACCTATTGATTCATCTTAAATCGATATATATCAAAAAAATGGAGCCCACGTCCTTTCGTAGCTGCCTGCCTGCATGATTAATTATGAATGAGCGTGACTACGAAATGAGGTGACAGCAAATAGTGTCCACATCATTGAACCTTTTTTTCTCTTTTATGTATTTTGCCCAATGAGGCACAGCATTGGATGTACAGCAACGCCAAAATGGCATTTGCAAAGCTAATAGGTCCAAAAGTGGCTTTGCTAATGGTTTTCCATTTTAAACTTTGCCAACGGAGTACCAATGGTCTGGAGGAGTGGGAGTCCAGAGCAGTGCTTAATTTGTAAAGGAAAGAGTGCCAGTGCCCATAGCTCTGCCCAGATGCCAGTGGCCTTCGCTATTGCCAGCAAGCGGAATATCAAGCCTGCGCAGTCTGGAATCTGCCAATTCAGCGGATGGGGGGAGGGTGCCTCTTGGCAAGCATATCATAGTTTTAAAAGCACCTGCTGCTGTGTTCATGGCCTCCAGCAAATTTCAGGCAACATATAAAATGTCGAGATAACTCTGGTGATTAATGTTCTTCCTTGAGAAATATCAGAGTTTTGTCTAGTGGAAGTTTTGACTAATAATAAGGTAGCACGGTGGGTTAATATGCTTGCTGCAAAGAACCCTTACCATGCAGATCACAAAGTGCATATAATGTATATATGTCAGTGGGTTACTGTTTTTCTCAGGGAGATCCTTTTGTTACTTGCAGTTTATAAGTTAAAATCCTAGAATAGATCAGTGAGCTGTTAACTGTCATTAAAGAGCTGCATGTAAACTGCAAGGTATAGATCAGAGGTTATGATTGTTTTCCCAGTCTTTCATTATCTTAATGCTGCAAAAAGGGTTCATGTAGGTAGGAATCAATTCTTATTATTAAAGAGATCCCCGACCATGGTGTTTACGCTTTAAATTCTGAGTTTGTGCTTTTACAAGCTGAGCACTCTTAAACTACACTGCCTATCAGTATGGATGGTATGTGAATCCTACACCTTGTAGTTCTCTGTTTTATGTAACATTTCCTATACACTGATTCACACACATATGATTCATTGTCTTTGTGTAATGTGTGTGTGTGTGATGTAGAGTGCTCTGACACCCTACACTGATATGAGTGGCACTAGAAAACAAAAGAAATGCATGTGAGAGAGAGTGTTTTTGGAGACTTGAGGGGCACTGTTAAAGGGTGGTAGTGAGGGAATCAGTGGAGAAAGAGGTCATTGGGGGCGCCAACAAACATTCTCACACCAGGAGCCAGCAGGGTTACAGCCAACCCTGCCCCCACCCCACCTGGGAACCGCCCCTTTGACAAAATTGAGCATCTCTTTGTCAGTAATGGGGTCACCCTTTTGGCAAATGAATGAAGAGTCCTCGCCAGTACGCAGGATCCAAAAGGCTAAACAGTTAGAGGAATGTGGAAAAGTCTACAGTTACAAAAGTATCAGTCAACCAGTCGATTTCTCTTTGGACTGCAGAACTTAGGGGGAGGCAGGGGTGGTGGTATTTCTACTTTTTTGCCCTGTGCTGTGCCCTCAGGGCGGCACTTTCTCCCATTCAAAATTACTGCTTTTCAACTCTTTCTAAAAATATATGGGTCATTTATACCTTTCCCTAATATTCCAGGACCGGAGTTACATTAGTAAATTTGACCTTCCAGTGTCTGCCACGCCCACTGCTGCCCTGAGGGCACAGTTCAGGGCAGAGATGGGAAGGTAAGAAGATAGGACGAACTTGGTTTTGTCAAGTATTAGCTTTCTCGTCCAACATTGGAACGTTCCATCAGAGGAGAGGGTGAGCAGGCTCCTTTGTTTTACATCCCACCGCCGTTTCCCACTTAGGCTCCAGAGGAAACCGTAAGGGGCACCCAGGTTCTGCCAGCTGTTTTCTTTCTACTTTATTTCAAAGCTGGCTCTGACCACAGGATGGATACATCATTATCTACAACCTGGTTTTGTTATCACCAAACTCCCCTCTTGGGTAGTCCATATCCTCAGGTAAAGAAAATATGTATTCCAGGCCTGGATGTTGGAGTACCTGAGGTGGGCCAAATCACACCTGCCCTGGTGTTTGAAGATAGGTTAAACCTTCTGGGCCCTCATTTATGAGAAGTGACGCATCGCTGCTTTATGAGAAGTGATGCCCCGGTTACTTACCGGTAATCTTCATTACTCCGAGTATAGTCTTCCTCGCCACATGATTTACATAGTGAGCTTTAGCTCCACAACAGAACCCTCCAAAGCAAAAGAAAAAACCTCCCACCCCCTCCCAACATGGCCGACCAGTCCCACCTGACCTCTATAAGAGGCGGACCGGCCCCACCAACAGCCTGATCTACCAAGCAAACAATGAAGCCGATAGCCAGACAGGGAGGGGGGGAGGGAACTCATGTGGCGAGGAAGACTATACTCGGAGTAATAACGATTACCGGTAAGTAACCGGGGCATTACCTCCTCGTAAGTCTTCCTCGCCACATGATTTACATAGTGAGCAAATACCCAAGCCAACAAGGCTTCATTGACCACCAGAAGAACCACACCACACGGTGATGCAGCTAAACCAACATAAGGTTTTAATCAGCGTAAAGTAAAGCAAACAGGAATTGCAGCAAACCTGAATCTAGACATAACAGAAACACACCTCAAGGAGCCACCGTTCCCACACTGAGAACGGCCCCCGCGAAGTCCCCATGGACAGAACCACCCAAGACAACGCGATAGTGTTCCATGAACATGTGGGGGGACGACCACGTCGCCGCCCGACAAATCTCCTCCGTGGAGACACCCTTGAAGGAGGCCCAGGACACAGCGACACTCCTCGCGACCGCCCCTGGACCCCCGCCGGAACCCCCGAACCCAGCGAAGCATAGGAAAGGATGATAGCCTGTTTAAGCCAGCGACTCAAGGTGGAGAGAGAGGGCTTGTGGCCCGATCGGACTGGACCGAAAGTTACGAACAGGCTATCACACCGGGCCAGGGGAGATGTGCGTTCCAGGTACACCAACACTGCCCGCCGGACATCCAGCAAAGCTAAGGCAGGATCCATGCCGGGGGGGAAAGAAGGTAAAGACACCTCCCGAGCCCGGTTCACCAGGGAAGGAACCTTGGGTAGGAACCGTGGGTCGTGCCGGAGCAGCAACCGGTCCGGCAACACCCGCAAGAAGGGTGGGGAGCGGAGGAACGACCCCAGCTCGCCCATCCGCCCAGCAGACACCACGGCAACCAGGAAAACCACCTTGAAGGTGAGAAACCGCAAAGCCACCGAGGCCAGGGGTTCAAAAGGAGGACCCTGAAGCGCCCGCAGCACGAGAGGCAGATCCCACGGGGGGGACAGGCAGAGTGACCGCGGGCGACGGAGAAAACAACTCCGGAGCAAGCGAGCCACCAGGGGATCCAGCCCGTCGAAATCCGGACTGTGGAAGGCCCGCAAGGCCGTCCACTGGGCCCTCAGGGAAGAAGGGGCCAAGCCCAAGGAAAACCCCTCAGCCAGGAAATCCAATACCCGCAAGGGAACAACGGTGGCGGGGTCAGTACCCCGCAGACCGCACCAGCGTGTGAAAGAAGCCCAGTGCCGGGCATAGGACGACAAGGTGGAAGACCTGCGGGAGCCCTGCAGCAAATCCACTACCCCAGAAGAACACCCCCGAGCCAGCAGCGTCACCCGCTCAAGAGCCAGGCCTGCAGATGGAGCCGGCGCAAAACCGACTCCGGGAGCGGGGGGCCCCTCAACGGGAAGGGCAGATCCGGGATCGGCCAGTAGGCCTGAACCGCCAGATCGCAAAGGAGAGGATACCAGGGGCGGCGGACCCAGCCGGGCACCACCAGGATCACCCTGGCCTTGTCCAAGCGAATCTTGCAGAGGACCCGGGGGATCAGGGGGAACGGGGGGAATGCGTACAGCAGTCCGGAAGGCCAAGCGAACGACAGGGCATCCACTCGCCATACCCCCGGACCCAGGAGGAGAGAGCAGAACTTGGGCAGAAGGGCCGAGTCCCCGTCCGCAAACAGATCTACCAGAGGAAGACCGAAACGAGACACCAGGCGTTGAAACACCCTCGGGGACAGGGAGAGACAAGGAAGCGCAGGAAAGATCCGACTTAGTCGATCCGCCTCCACATTGTCGGACCCCGGGAGATAGACAGCCCGAAGAGACAGGACCGATGTCTCCGCCCACGAGCACAACTCCTGAGTCAGCAACCAGAGGGAGCGAACCCTGCACCCTCCCTGATGGTTGACATAGCATCTCACCACCTGGTTGTCCGTCCGCACCAAGACATGGTGACCCAGCAGTGACGGTGCAAAATGATGGCAGGCCAGGAGGACCGCCTTCAACTCCCGATAGTTCGAGGAGCAGCGAGACTGAAGGGGATTCCAACGACCCTGAATCGACTCCATGCCCAAGGTCGCCCCCCAGCCGAGGAGACTGGCATCGGTCGTGAGCACCCTGGATGGGGATACCAAGAAGGGAAGCCCCTCCGCGAGGTGAGCCTCCACCAACCACCACCCCAACTCCGTCCGGAGCCGAGGGGAGACCGGGACCAGAAGCTCGTAATCCTCCGAGCGGGGGTCCCAGAAGGACAGCAGATGGTTGATCAAAGGATAGAGGTGGAGGCGAGCCCAGGGGAGCACATTGATGGTCGCCGACATGAGGCCCTGAACACGTAACCAAAGGCGAACCGGAGCAGACCCCTGAGCCAGCAGGGACCCCAGATCCAGCCACAAAGTGTCCCGGCGCCCTAGAGGCAAAAACACCTTCCCCAGCACCATGTCCAGACGACCCCCAATGAATGCCAAGTCCTGAGCGGGCAACAGATGAGACTTCCGCTCGTTGACCAGGAAGCCGTGGGTGGACAGGACCTCGCAGACCCTCCTGACGTGTAGCATCCCCTTGGAAAAAGAAGAGGCAGAAATTAGCCAATCGTCCAGGTACGGAAACACCCTGATCCCCTCCCGGTGCAGAAAACCCACCAGGGGGGCCAGGATCTTAGTAAAAACCCGCGGGGCAGATGATAAGCCAAACGGAAGTACCTGGAACTGATAGTGGGAGCCTGCCACGCAGAACCTGAGGAAGGACTGGGAAGACGGATGAACCGGGACATGGAGGTAGGCGTCGAGGAGATCCAGCGAAGCCACCACCTCGCCTTGCCCCAGAAGAGGCAGAATCTCCTGCAGAGAGATCATTTTGAACTTAGTATGAGGAATATAAGCATTCAACCCCTTCAAATCCAACACAGGGCGGAAATCCCCAGACACCTTCCTTACCAGAAACAGGATGGAGTAGACGCCCAGGCCCCGCTGTGACGGAGGGACCGGGCGGATGGCCTGTTTGGCCAGCAAGTCCTGAACTCCGGCCAGCAATGCCTGTCTCTTGACCAGGGAGGAAGGAAGGGGTGTAGCACGGAAAAAGTCCGGAGGAGGGGAGGAGAAGGTGATGGATAATCCTTCCCTTACAATCCGAAGAGCCCAAAGATCCGTGACCGAAGACTCCCATGCCTGGATGAAGTGGCGGAGACGGCCCCCCACAGGGAGCACCCCGGAGGGAGAAGGCCGAAAGTCAGGACTTTTGGGCAGCAGAGGGAGCGGCAGCCGCCGGTTGAGACCGGAATTTTCCGAAGTAAGGTGCGCCCCGGCCGCGACCCCTTCCACGAAAGGGCGTGCCGCCCCTACCCCTGGAAGCTGAGGGGAAAACCCGGCCGCGACCCGGGAAGCGGGGCCCAGATGACCTGATGGGAGCCAGCAACTTGCGGTCCTCAGCCGACTTCTTAATCATCGCCTCCAGAGGTGGGCCAAACAGCTTAGCCCCTGTAAATGGAATTTTCATGAGCAGAGCCTTCTGGGCCGCTTCCGACTTCCAATGCCGCAGCCAGATCTGTCGCCGGGCCTGAATCGCCGCACCCCCCGCGGCAGCCGCCGCACCCAGGGTGTCAAAGGAAATGTCCGATAGTAGGCGAGTCTGCTGATCCATCAGGGCTAGCGTGGGCACCACATCAGCCCCTTGATCCAGGAGTTCCCCCAAGGACTGGAAGTCTCTTAACAGAGACTGTACCGTGCACGATAAATATGCCGAGGCCCGGATGGAGAAATTTGCAGCCGCAGAAGAGCGCTTCGCGGCGGCCTCCACGCGTCTGTCCACCGGGTCAGAGGGAGAGGCGTCTTCCGAAATGATGGAACCCTGGGACGACAGACCCACAACCAGTGAGTCCACCTTCACAGCCGGGGGGAAGTCCTTGGTGAACTCCTCCACCGCGTAACGTTTCGTCAGATAACGCGGAAAAGCCTGTTTATCAATGTCCAGCCACTCCCCCTCGATGACCTTCTTGACGGAGGCATGGAGTGGCAGGGAGTCCGGCGCCTTGCGCTGATATTGGACAAAGAAATCCTCGGACGCCTCCTCCGTTGCAGGTGGCGGGAAGGCCAAGTTATCCTTAATGTGCGCCAGGACCTCACGCAGTTCCTGGCCCTGAATGTAGCGACCATGGAGATCCTCCTCCTCCCCCTCCGCATCAGAGACCGGGGAGGGGTCCCAGCGTGGCCGTTTCGGCGAGGAAGGACCCTGCGCATCTCGTATCGCCAGGGCGTCGGCGACCGCTGACTGGATCATCAGCTGTAAGGCCTGAGCCGAAATGGGTAAAGCAGAACAGGGGCCAGGTCCCTGACCCGCCGTGACATCCTCCTGCTCCATATCGCCAGAGAAAAACACCACAAACCAAAGTAAGCGGAGAAACTCAATGACCCCCCGGATCAGGGGACCTAATAAACCGCCCGAGGACACAGCTGCAGGTCCTCAACTCATGCGCTGCACCTGGCGCGAAGCCCCGCCCCCAGAAGGCGGGACGCGACCTCTGCCAATCAGGGCACGGCACTGACTCGCGTGCCGCAGCTGAAGACCATCCTGTCCGGCGGCAGCGTCCAGCGCTGTAATCCGCCTCATCCGCCGGTGTTCGGGAGCCCCCGGGGAGTCGACCAGGAAGACCCAGAACCGCCGAGGCGGGAAGACCGTTAACCCCCGGCCCGGAGTACATCGGTAAGCTGCCAGTCAGGAGGTGAACCCGGAGCCTTCTGCTCCGTAGGCAGTCATCTAACAGAGACTGTACCGCGCGGCAGCCTCCTACACCAGCCTCGAGCGGGGAGCGCGGAATCCCGCGAGCGAGACCCCAGGCTCAGGCCAGACGCGGCAGCCAGCCACCGCCGACCGGCCTTCCACGGGGAGACACGCACACGGCGGACGCTTACAATCAGCGACCGGCGCCGCGTCTCCCCACCCCCTAGAGGCAGTGATGGGTCCCCGAGCCCGGGAAACGGGCGAGGGTCACCCCAAACGGTCGGCACAGGGGAAAAAGGGTGCACCTTAACCCCCCCCTCCGTCCGCCCCCCCTCCCTTCCCCCCAAGAGCCCAGGTACGCTAGAGCAGCACCTCACCCGTCCAATAGGACGGGGGACGGAGGAGGGGGAGGGGGCAGGGTCCCAGGTCCTAGGGTCCGCTAGGGCAGGACCTCCAACCCAAGAGCCAAGGACCAGCTAGGGCAGGTCCCATGTCTTACCTTACGGCGCTCTGGAGGAGAATGCGCAGAACAAAAAAAACAGGCTGTTGGTGGGGCCGGTCCGCCTCTTATAGAGGTCAGGTGGGACTGGTCGGCCATGTTGGGAGGGGGTGGGAGGTTTTTTCTTTTGCTTTGGAGGGTTCTGTTGTGGAGCTAAAGCTCACTATGTAAATCATGTGGCGAGGAAGACTTACGAGGAGGTAATGCATCGCTGCGTGAAAGCAGCGATGCGTCACTTCTCAGTACGCCCTCCTTGCGACATGATAGATGCGTCATATTTACTGCATGATGCATCATGTCGCAAGGAGTTACAGATACGTCAGTATTTCTGATGTATCTGTATGGCGCAAAAGTGACGCATTCCTGGAGTGTGTCACAAAAGTGACGCAACTCCAGGAAATGTGTCCTTTCACATGGGGCAAGCCCCATGTGAAAGGGCCTGCGTCAGTCTTGACATATTTGTGTCCTAGAAGTGGCGCAGGAAAATCTTATAGATTTCACTGCGTCACTTCTATGACCCTTTCTTGCGTCAGAATGCCCCCCTGCATACATTATACCTGGCGCAGGTATAATGTGGCGCAGGGGTTTACAAAGTGATGCATCTACCTAGATGTGTCACTTTGTAAATATGGTGCAACAAGGCACATTTTTAACGCTGCGGGTGCGTCACAAAAAGTTACGCACCGGCGGCGTAAAAGTGATGCACGGCCTCATAAATAGGGCCCTCTGTTTCTTCCCAGCTCCAACTTATGCCAGAAACCTGGAACTGGCGGCTGGAGAATCACGTCTCCGAACGTGGAGCCCACTGCATTACATGGTGCACATGCATGGACAGAGAAGAGGGACACGTCCACCACACAGCCCTGAAGGACTGTGACTCAGACAGTAATAGTAAACCATTAGTGAGAAACATTAGCATAACTATTACCACTTACAGGTGGGTATGCTTCCCTCGGAGGGGCAAGTTGGTGCAGCAGAAAACGCGGGCATTCATGTTTGTGACCGTGACATGACGTACCTTAATGGAGTCTAAAAACACTGGAAAAACAGCAAAAGAATTTAGACTAAAGCAGGGAACGAAACAGATACTAATGGAATCCAACTAGTGTGTCTTCTCAGCTACATTACAACACAGAAACAGGCCCCAGGGCCATATCTCGAGTCGACAAGTTGAAATATATATTTTATTATATAGGATCCTAAACCCCTAAACACCTCTTAGAGTAATAAGCCTTTATTAACCACTGCCCCCAAGCGGGGGGAGGCGGGGGGAGTTGAGGAAACTAAAATGCAGCATCATCTTTGAAATGGGGAGCGCAGGTTCTGTGCAAGGTATGCTTGGTCTCGGGTTTTCGAACACACTTTTCTCCATGAAATACCCGGATGCATTTGCAGAGGCCAAACAGTGTGCAAAGTGGAGTCCCGCCGAGTAACCCAGGCCCCAGTGCATAAGGGAAATCATGTTACATGGAGGAAAAACTGACCTGATGTGTGTGGTAACGGTCTGGGGCGGCCTTAGGCATGTGCAAGCTGTGCACCTGCACAGGGCCGCCAAACCCCAGGGGCCGCCACGCCAATACTGTAGTCTTGTGCTGACGGTGCCTGTGTGAGAAATTATGACATCGCACGTTCATGCGTTCTCGCGCACACACCAATTATATTTTGGCTCCTCAACCGGCACCGGCGTTTTCTAAATCCTGAGCTACGGCCGGCATTGTAAGGTAAGCGAGCTTGCTGCTCGATGCCCCTCTGCTTCATTTGGCCTACGCTGCGCCAGACAAGGCACACAGCCATAGCTGAAGTGGCCTTTGTCGGGCGGGGAACTTTCTCTAACTCAGGAGGCCCCTTCCACGCATACAATGACCATAGAAGACTATGTAACCATTGCCAGCATTTATGAAACGCGAGCACGCCCCGCGTTTGGTTTAAATCATGTCGCCGGGGGCCCTTTCATGGACTTGGAAAACTGCAGCCGTCTGTGACAGTCCCTCGCGTCGTGTGTCACAATCCCCTCCTCCTCTTAAATGTTATCGTTCTGGGACAAATTCGGAAGGGTAGGAGCAGCCGCAGGTACTGGTCATCTAACGCCTTTTCCTGGACGTTTTATTAAAACACCTTCCTGAGCTCCGGGGGGCTCCACCCCACCCGACTCCCTCTTCCAGGGCCCCCTACCTACGCTCACTGCCCAGGGCCGCCATGAACCTAAAGCCGCCCCTGTAACGGTCTATACCTGGGTGGTTTGTTAGTGGGTTTTGCTTTTGATTTTCCCCTGTTGCACTTGTAGTAAAGTGTATTGGATTCCTATCGGGGGCCACAGGGAAAGCTGGGGCAACCTGGCCACAGCCATAGTGGTTGATGATATGTGTCATTTGCTGCTGGTGTCCTGGTGTCTTATGGTTCTGCAAACTGGGCCAAATACACCCTTCCCTGTTCTTGACTTTACAGGTAGTGAGGGCGATAAGGAAAGGCTTCTCAGGGATGTAGTGTTGGGCGAAGAGATCAGACCTCAACAGTGATTCAAGAGACACAATAAGGTATTGTCGAGGCCAGTGTTTATCTGTTGAAGTAAAAGAAAGTACTTTGATCACGTTGCAGCTTAGGGGAATCAGTAATGTGGCTGTAATACTCTTTAAGATCCTTCTTGAGGTACTACACTCTTCCATACCTACCCCCGGTAACAAAGATCCCCAGTTCTATAATCTCAATTGTGTAATTCAGGACAAGCATTAAGCACAGGTGCAGTTTTCTCAAATTACCCCCAAGGCATAGATTTGCTCATCAGTGCAGTTTACATCCACCACTTGGTGGTTACACACTCATAATCTTTAAATACGCTCTGCAGACCTTTACTTGCAGATCAGTCTCTCGTTCTCGCACAGTTCTCAAGTCTTGCAGTGATCCGGGTGCTGCTGTTGTAGATAGTGACTGGGCTGAACAGGCCTGTGCAGTTGTATCTTGACCTGTTGGGGTTGTGGTCTCTCTCAGAATCTGACAACTTGGCAATCCCATTACGGTGATCCCAGCTGTGGCTCTCCGCTGAGGCAGTTGCAGAAGTGCGGCCTCAAGGCTCACCTGGACAAGGTGGAGGTCTTTGGAAGTTGCAATCTCTGGACTGATCAGGGACCCCCGTTTTGACTGAACTTTCTGACTCTGATGTCAGCAGCAGTAAGACTTGTCTCTCAGTCACACCAGACTGACATTTGCACTTGATTCTTAAAAGCTGTAGAAGTCTTGATGTAGTTCCCAAACATAACCATTCCAGGACACTAGGGGCCTACTTGTACAAACAGCTCACTCCTTACGTCACTCCCTTTCAGTCTCTTGTTCTTTCTAGCTGTTCCCCAGGCTTGGAACATGCAAGGCTTCTGTTCCTGGACAGTTTATAGCTCCTATAGGGCCAGGAACACTCCTTGTCTCTCTCAGCATACAGGCAGGCTAATAGGCTCTGGACAGACCCACATCTCTTGCAGCAGAAAGTGTAGGCGTTGGGTGATGTGCTCTCAGCTTTGGGGACACTGGCTGTCATGCAGACATAAGCCCTGGTCATACAGCAGTCCTATCAGTACTCTGGAGAGCACTTCCTTCTTTAGTCATAAGTAAATTGGACTGGAACAAAGTGGGGCGGTTTGGATCCCTCTTGTAAACACAGGGGCTAAAGATACACTGTCTAAGGTATCAGAACCAGTTTGGAATGGTTCTTTTCCGAATGCCATTTTCTGGCTATTCCATAGATGCAGATTTGTGTCAGGTGATGGCTCTCAAAGTATGTTGCAATGCTCCTGGTTCCAACAGGAGGGTTCAAAACAAGAGCACAAGGAAGTGTGATATGTCTGTACCTGGATGTCTTCAGCCATCCTGACGCAGTACAGGGAGACAAAAGGACAGACCTTGCCTAGAAACCTCCTCATCATGAACAACAGAAACTGCAGCCCATACCGCGTGCCTACCATCTACCTATTGGCAGTACTCAGGAAGAACTGATACCCAAAAAAACAATTGATGGACGGATTGCTGAACAATGTCAATCAATCTCCTCCAGAACAAAGATTTGCTTCTAAATCCATTGTATTTTTGCTCAGCACGCCATTCCAGTTTGGAACCAGCAATATGCAAATCAGTCTTGACCCTGCTCCCCATAAGAATAGTCAAGCCCGAACTGCCAGTGTAGGTTCTATCTGGACCAGAAACAAGCATTCTGGAATCGGTTCCGGGGTGTCACCCCTCATCAGCCTGGCTACATTAAATCCAGTGGCATGGTGAGCACGGAACCTACATCTGGGCATACCTATCTCATTAGGGGTGAAAAAATGCATAAAAGAACATTTGATGGATGGAATGCTGGACAATGTCAAACATTCACCCCCAGTACTGAGATCTGGGCTTAAATCCAATTTTTTTTTTCTCACCATGCCATTCTCGTTTGTCCCAATATCATATGCGAATCAGTCTTAACTGTGGTCCCCAAGGGAACAGTCCAGCCTGAACTGCCAGGCCAGGTCTTCCCTAGACCGCAAACGAGTCAACCCTCATCAGCCAGGCTAGCTTGACTCCAGTTGCATGGTGCACACAGCACCCACGTTTGGTCATAACTCATCCCACTCGGGGTGACAAATGCAAAAAAGAACATTTGATGGACAGAATGCTGAACAATGTCAAACATTCAACCTCAGTACAGAGATTCGGCTTACTTAGATTGTTTTTTTGCTCACCACACAATTCCAGTTTGGACCCAGCCATATTCCAATCAGTCTTGTCTCTGTTCCTCATGGAACAGTCCAGTCCGTATTGCCAAGTCAGGTCCTCCCTGGACTGGAAATAAGCACCCTGAAACCCAGCCGCGGCCAGCACAGGTAAGCATGGTGGGGTGGTAGGGCAGGGCGGAGGTGGGGCGCAGCAGGGGGGAAGTAGACAGTTAACGTAATACATATTATTTATCTAATTATACCTATTCCGTCGTCTGTCGACTTCCCCCCACTCCCACCCGCCGCCCTACTGCGCTTACCTGTGCCAGCCGCCGCTGCTGAAACCGGGTTTGGTATATCACCCCTCATCGAAATGGGGCAGCTCATCCTTCTTGTTTCTTGCTCCCACTGCATGGAAGGCACTCTCCATTTATCTATGGGCTATGAAGGATGATAACTCTTTCAAACGTAGCCATAAAACCTGATTGTTTTTGTTTTATCTGGCATAGCAGTTACTTCCTAGCACAGGTAGTCAATGAGCCTTAAGTGCCTGGACACTGAGTAGCTGTGCGCTCTATAAAACCTAGACTGATTGATTTATTGAAACGTTATAAAAACAAAGATTGAATCGGATCAAAGCAAACCCAGGCACATCACTTAGTGATTATGTATGTTACATTCTTATCAGTAACACTGTATGTTGGTGCGAATTTTGTTGCCATTTCAATGGAAACAAGTGTTTTTTGTAAATGAAAATGCGAGAGGTGTAGTGCAGTGGCCAGGGAAGCTGACTTCGGAGTACAGGGTTCACAGTTCGATCCCGGCTCTGGCACAGCTCAGCACCATGTGACTCTGGGCAATAGCTCACTTAAATTCCACGAGGGCGCCTTGAGACCCTAAGGGTGAGTAGTTTGCACTTTACAATTACGGATTTATATTTACATATTACCATACCATGCTTTAGTAATATATTTGTGACGGTGTGCTCTAAAATGCGCTACTGCTCCACACCACACCCTTACAACTCCCCTGCTGAACTGTCGTGGTTCATTTGCTTTCACACTTGAATTTCTCACAGCTTCGGTAAAGTGACATTGATGCCAGCAATCCCACTCGGAAAATTGTACCAGTACTATTGTGACGGTGAATGAGTCGAGGTCAGGAGTACAAGAGATCAAAAGCAGCACCGGAAATGATATAACAGTATGGGTGAAATGTTTAACCCTCCACGGGTTGACCAGTCAGTCCTCAGTGAAAGCTTCAGCTGAGCAGGAAATGATGTAGCAGTGAGACTGAGAAGTTTGACTGTTGCCGTGAATGACTCATAACCTTGGGTTCAAAGTGCAGTACACCAAGCAAAGCAGGAAGTGGCGGTACACATCTGGTTCTCGGGATAAAAAGGGCAGAGTGACACATTTCAACTTGCATTATTTTCAGCTTGCCAATGTTTTTATTTATTATGAGATAAGCGAAACCGATAAATACAATGAATAAACAAAATTGGAACCAGACATACGTACTTTTTTTTTATTGATTTTTTATTATGTATTCGTAAACAGCTTCGATCAGACTTTAATCTTGCATTTCCACAGAAGCAAATATGTCCGCCTACAATTGAGCTATTATGGCAGTGATTTCACAATCCGGCCTTTTTCTCTGAAAGAGCGTTCTTGTTCTGGCCAGAAATAGTATCCCGCGGCTCAAAATGAGTTAAAAACATTCCTCACAATTTTCAGGCATTCATTGTCCATCCAACAAACTCTGAAGCAGCTACTGAAGAGGAAAAAAACATTGCTGCATCTGCCTGTATGTGCACAGCGAGACTTCATAACCTCCTGTAGGTGCACACAGAATGTGGGTGTGCAGTGCACGGTGTGAGCTTTTTGTCTGAGTCTACACGGAGAGGGTTCTGAATGAGTCTAGAAGTGCCTGTGGGCAAGGAATAAGGGCACTGGGTAAGTGTAGAGACTACTGCGAGTGTGCAGAACGAGTGCGTGTGCATTGAGTCTACACTTCGTGATTCTTGAGTTGTGTCGGTGTACATGCAAAGTGCTCCTAATGAATCTACACTTTTATGTGCACAACGTAATGGTACCATATGGCTTACTGGATGTGCACGGAAGGCGCCTAGAACTATAAGTGTGTGTCTTGAGGGAGCATCAATCTTTCTGTGTGCTCACTGAGTGAGCATCTGCACCAAGTGAATCTGGATCCGTGCAGCTAGTGATTTTGGGTCTGCCATAGTCTGTACCTGACATTTATTTTTATTTATTTTTATTTCAAGTGATTTTATTAGGAACATTTTATATATACAGTACAGGTATACATTACAGATATAGAGAAGGTAATACTGTTGAGACCGTGCGCCGGTGGGGGTTACGTTCAGAGTGCTTTATCAATCAATGACATTTATAGAGCGCGCTACCTACCCGTAGGGTCTCAAGGCGCTACGTAGGGTCTCAAGGCGCTACGTAGGGTCTCAAGGCGCTATTTAGGCATCATCGTGGCACAAACAGGAATCGCTAGGTAATCACGATCTTGGCGCATATTGTCATAAGTGATCTTGTGTATTGCCCTCGAGGAAGTAAACAAAAGTGGGAAAGGAGAGGAAAGGAAGGTAAAGAGGACAGGATTGTTCGAGCTGCTGTTAACCCTTAAGCTACCCAGTCCACGCTACGCGGGGGTTGGATGTGGGGGGGTATCTCGCCCCGGTGGTCTACCTAAGGTGGTTTGTGTGAGCTCAAGTAGTTGTCAAGGGAGAGCCACATATCACCTTTTGTGGAGGCGTTAGGTGAGTTTTTGGATGTTAGGTTGTCAGCCCCCCTTAGAAAGGTGATCCAGTTGAACCAGCTTTGGAAGGATGCCTTTCCTGTGTCTTTCCAGTTCGTTAGGATGGTTTTGACGGATCACTGACATAATATCGAGGGACATAATATCGACTACCAAAAATATCGGCGACAAAATATCGACAGACAGAATATCGACTTTGTTTCTACAAACAGGTAAGTACAAAAATATCGAGTAAAAAATATCGTTTACAAAAATATAGTTTCTAAAAATATCGACTTTATTAAAAACAATGTTAAATTAAATTAATATTAAAAATTATTTACTAAAATATACTTAAAAATACTTAAATTACCTTATAATAATTAAATAATTAACTAAAGTTATAAAAACATTTTTTTACAATCATATTATTTAAAACATATATATATAGTAACATAATATAATAAACAAAATTCCAATATTATTACCATAGGATAGCGGAAGTGTAAAATTACTATTCCCACTCCAGAGAGTGCAACAGTAGATAAGGTGTTGGATAGCGTAGCGGTAAAAATTACTATTCCCACTCCAGAGAGTGCAACAGTATGGAAAGCGTTGGAGAGCGTAGGGGTAAAAATTACTATTCCCACTCCAGAGAGTGCAACAGTAGGGAAAGGGTTGGATAGCGTAGGGGTAAAACTTACTATTCCCACTCCAGAGAGTGCAACAGTTGGGAAAGCGTTGGACAGCGTAGGAGTAAAAATTACTATTCCCACTCCAGAGAGTGCAACAGTAGGGAAAGCGTTGGATAGCGTAGGGGTAAAAATTACTATTCCCACTCCAGAGAGTGCAACAGTAGGGAAAGCGTCGAATAGCGTAGGGGTAAAAATTACTATTCCCACTCCAGAGAGTGCAACAGTAGGGAAAGGGTTGGATAGCGTAGGGGTAAAATTTACTATTCCCACTCCAGAGTGTGCAACAGTAGGGAAAGCGTTGGATAGCGTAGGGGTAAAAATTACTTTTCCCACTCCAGAAAATGCAACAGTAGGGAAAGAGGTGGATAGCGTAGGGGTAAAAATTACTATTCCCACTCCAGTGAGTGGAACAGTAGGGAAAGTAGATACTTCATATATTATTTAAAAATATATATCTATTAATATATATAAAAAAATAATTAAAAGTAATTACCACTTTAATATATTATAATAATTAATTAATTACAAATACTAATTTAATTTAATCATTACAATTAGTTATCTATTAATACTAATTAATTACAAATTAACAATTAATTTTATTAGTAATCAAACAGTTACTTAACAATTAAAATCTAATAAATACACAAAAATAATTAACATATGTAATTAGTTATAATTAAATTACTTCCCACCCTATTCCCCTATGAACCCACAACCCGCTACATAAATTAAATTACTTAAATTAACCTAATTATCGATTAATCAAATAAATAAAAATAGTTGGCAATTAAAATTTAATTAATTACCAAATAAAAATATTTTAAGAATTAATTATAAACAAATACCAATAAATAAAATTAAATATTTATTTAATTAAAATTAAATTACACTACATAAATTAACATATTTAATTAATTATAGTTACATTTCTTCCCACCCTACTCCCCTATAAACCCACAACCCGCTACAGAAATAAAATTAGTTAAATTAACATAATTATCAATTAATCAATTAAATAAAATTAATTGGCAATTAAAATGTAATTAATTACAAAATAAAAATGAATTAACAATTAATTATAAACAAATACCAATAAATACATGTACATATTTAATTAATTATAATAAAATTACTTCCCACCCTATTCCCCTATAAACCCACAACCCGCTACAGAATTAAATTACACAACATTTAAATAACATTAAATTAATTAACTAAATTACATTATAACATAAATAAACACTTTTAACACATAAAATACACTATAAAAAATTCGATATTATTAAAAGTTCGATATTTTTCTTAACCTATATTATGTACTTCGATATTTTGACTATCTATATTTTAAAATTCGATATTACATTACTTACCTTCAAAACGATATTTTTGATGTCTATATTCTGTCCATTCAATATGCTGTCCAGCCTATATTTTGAACTCAATATTATGTCCATTCGATATTTTGTAATCGATATTTTATCTGTTTAACGGCATTGACAGCCGCCGTCAGGAGTAGGTCAATCAGATCGCTGTCATTTTTGGACTGGATTTTGGGGGCAGTAAAGGTGGTGACTAACCCTCCGAAGTCTAGTTGTAATGAGAGCCCCAGTATGCTGTTTATAAAGTCTCTTATTTTGCCCCAGAAGGACTTGACTTTGGGAAAGTAGAAGATAAGGTGCGCCAGGTCTCCTTTTTGTTTGAGCAGTTCCAGCATGTGCCGTTATCGCGTATCCCGATAGCCGCTAGGCGGGATGAGGTCCAGTAGGCTTTGTGGAGGAGCCAGTATTTCGTTTGTGCTAGGGTTGGGGTGATTTTGTTTTTGGTCGCTGATGACCAAATGCGATGCTTTTCCTTCTAGCTGAGCTGTTTGGTGTGTAGCCTTTCCCAGTATCCTAGTGTTTTGTTGTTGAGTCTCGTTGTGACTGGGCTTAGAAGTTTGTAAAGGTGTGACGTTTGGTGTCCGACTTTGTTTAGGTTCGTCGTGTATTGCAGTATCGATGGGGTCCCCTTGTTAAGATCTGCTCTTGTGATCGCCGCCTTCATTTTCAGGAAGTTATATAGTTCAATGTCCCGCAAGTTGTGCTTGTGTTTTAGGGTGTCGAATGTGAGTGGGGTACCACAGCTTTCTAGCTGGTTGGGAGTAGAAATGCATCGTTCAGACGAGGCATCAAAGTTAAGTACCTGGTTCTTATATTTTATTTTAGAGTTGAACCAAATAGATTCCCATTTCGTGTTTTTAATGTTACTCTCCATTCTTTTGTCTACTTTGAGAGGAGCGTTCTTGGTGTTTTTGAGTATGGGGTTGTTCGCCTCGGGGTGTTTGTTCACTGTGAGTAGGGCTATGGGGTTAAGGCCTTCCAGGATTGTCCTCTCTAGTGACAACCATACCGGTGTGTACACTTGCTCTGGGGCGAGCCAGTGTATCCCTTGTTTGGCCAGGCATGCCGTTTGGAATGTCTTGAAGTTGGTGAGGTTGAGACCTCCTAGGTGTTTGTTTAGTCTTAGTTTCTGTAGGCCTATTCTGGGTTTCTTGTCTCTCCAGAGGAATTTGTTTATTAGAGTGTCCAGTTTTCTGTGGAAGTCCTCTGTCGTTACAAGCAGGAGCATGCTGAGCAAGTAGTTAACCATGGGTGTTAGCATCATTTTTATTGTTTCCACCCTACCCCACCAGCTGATGTATTTTGGCGACCATGTGTCTAATTTCTCTTTCAGTTTATTTTATGCACTGAGTTAGTCTAGAGCTTTCTGTTTGTGAATGAAGTGAGAATTCTTCCAGTACATCCGTGTTCCCACTCCTTAATTTTTCGTCTCATGCATGGATGTCTTTACCCTGGCTAGTCACCCCTGCCTACCTCTAGCCTACCCCAGCCTTCACTGCATGTTGCTGCTGTGTTATTCGACTCACTTACAGTCCCCGAATCCCCAGTGCACAATCTAGACGCTCCATGCCACCTTCCACTTGCCTCCGCCTTTTCTCACAAATGCCTCCCCACAGGGCACAAGTCCTAAAAAAAGAAGTGGGGGGACGCTGTCACCGGAAGTGACATCACAACAGGAAGTGACGTCACGAAAGGTGCAAGGGGCGGGAGCAGGGGTGATTGGCACATGTGCCCTGGGCTGGGATACAGTAAGGGGGCTTGTAGAAGCGAGCAAAGGGGTGAGGGGGGCCTGTGCAGGAGGTGACGAGGAGCTCCAATGAGGAGAGGGCGCTGTTCTGGGATACAGTGGGGGGGGGGGGGGGGCTTGTACAAGCGACCAATGGAATGGGGTGACGGCACAGAGGAGGAACAGGCGGGGGGGCACGGGTTCCTTGCAGGGAGGCATCTACCAAAGACACAGTGCAGCGTCGGACTGAGATGTCCCTGTCTGACCCTCCTCCCTGCTCCAAAGCGAAGATGAGCAGCATGCTGTGAGCTCCGATCTAATCCCAGAGAGGCCAAAGAGTGAAGTCCAGATGTTTAGTAGGGGGGACGGCGTCCACCCGGTAAAATAAGTAGGGGGACGCCGTCCACCCGCGTGGTACCCCGACTCGAGCCCTGCCTCCTCACAGCCTGTCCCCCTCCATCAGCCTGCCCTGCATCCTCCACAGTGGCTTCTCTAGAAGTGATTGTCAGTGAGGGGGGCACAAACGGGGCCCCAGATAAAACTGGTGGGGCAATTTACAAAGGGTTATCATAAAGAGTCTGTGCAAATGTGAATATTATATATATGCGTTATAGCTAAGCTCAGATCTCACTCATACAAAACCATAGAAATTCAGCAGTAATAGCTACCTGAGCTAAGTATAACTTATGTCCCCGCAATGCACTGCTTATGATCTCACATATTACATCACTCATGACATGGTCAGTGACACCAATGAGGACATCACTGATGACATCTTAAATGTCACGCCGCACCCTCATGCTGCACACCTGTATCGAGCTGCAGAGGCTAAGTAACAACGCCTTTCACGAGTGACAGACTTTTTAGTCATTCCCCCCCTTGTGGCTTCAGAAGGGATTAAGCTACCCACCTCAATGGCGAGGCATCAAGTAGGAGCACGCTGGTCATGGGCGACTGACTTTTAAGCCGTTCCTTTGCTCGCAGCTTCAGAATTGATTAAGCTACCCTCCTCAACGGCGAGGCATTAAGTTGGAGCCCGCCGGGTTCTGCATAACAATGTGCTCTGCGAGCCCCTACTATGACTAGGAATCTTACTAGAATTAAGGGATACTTATATTGATCCTTCGAAGCTTCAGAATAGTGGGCTGTGGCTGTTCAGGCTGCATGGTTTTCTCTTCTCCTCCAACGTGCTCCTTCGTTCACTTGTTCTGGAGAGGCCTAAAAAGTTGAATGCCGAAACGTGTCAACACTCTTCTAAAGAAGTCTCTAGAAGTATAACATCCATGTTTTAAGTACCCTGTGCACATTATTAAATACAGAAGAAAGGAATTTTTACTTTGTGTGCATGTACAGGCAAAAGAGACTATCGGTTACTGTGATTGTGCATAAAATTTCAAGCACAGGCTTTTTTCTAGAACTATTTGGAAGAAGAAGAGTGTTTCTGTCAAATTTTGTATGGCTTTTATGTGATGTTTTGTACTGCTTTTGAATAAATGTTTGATTTGAATGTTTTATTAACAACACCATACAGTATTGCATTTCTAGTACAAAAGCGTTGGAGAATACTGATGGATGTATTTAAATAAACAATGTATGAAATTTAGATTTCAACCAATGTTTAATTGAAATAATCATTTTGATGAAATAATAGCAGAAATGTATTCCCGCACCTCAGTTTATGTTGTTAATGTGTTTTGATTAGGCCTTGGGATGCAGGGTGATTAGGGTTTCCCCCCTTTTTTCATTCTTAGACATCTTAAATGTAAGCCGCAACTGATCGTAGTTTCAGATTGAACGGGCCCGGGAGTATTGTAATTGTGGTTTAAAGACACTGGGTCAATTGTAAAAAGAATCCAACTCAAGGTCAGTAGGAAGTGTTCACCACAGTAGTGTGGGAGCACTTAGTGTCTTTTAAAATACCCCTCACACACCAAAAGGCCCCTTGGTGTCATGCTTCATCATCGGGGTCTTCGCACCCCTCTAACGGAATGCGGCATGCTACGACCTACGACTACCCAGGAGCACTTTTTTGGTTTTTGACTATATGTGGTGCATGTGTTTGGGGGTATTTATATGTGAGTGGTGGGACGTAGTGAAAGGTTAAAAAGTACCTGGCGTGTGAGTATAATCGAATTTTTTTTATTCCTAACCCCGGCTGGTACTATTAAAAAGAAGTGCAGTGCGAGGTGAGATCTGTCGTGTTAATGGACAGTAGCTCATGTGTGCGTCGACATGTTTCGGAGACAAAGCTCCTTCTTCAGGACGGGGGCACAACTTCCCCACCTTACTCATGTTTCATTAATATTACCAAATGAGGTATTAATGTTGATAACAAAAAGTGAAAAATAGTTAAAAGTCTATGTATATAGTACTTAAAGGCTATGGTGTGCCTACAGCAGATTTTTACAAATTCAATGCGAATTGCATGACCTGTAAGGAAAAAAAGGACAAAAAATAATGGTTACCCATGTACCGGGTAGTTGAAACAGGTGCAATCACCTGGAACCATACCATGTGCTTTAATAAGCCCTGTAAAGAAAAAGACACTGCATAAACAAAAAGATTCTATCAAAAAAAATGAAGGCACTATGTGCTTTTAAAATACCCCTCACACAGCCAGGGAAGCTAATAAAATTATTTTTTCCACTAGCCAGGGAATTTTTTAACTTTTTATCCATATCACAAGGTCCCTACACTTCACTACCTTCACTGACACTGCACTAACACATAGTCTTTCATCACTAAAAAAGTGCTCCCGCGTAGCTCGAAGGTCGTAGCACGCCCCGCCCCGTAGAGGGACGGGAAGACCCCAATGATGAAGCATGACACTAAGGGATTCTTAGTGTGTGAGGGGTATTTTAAAAGCACATAGTGCCTTCATCCCACTGGTCTGATGAAGAGCCTCATTCTACACTCCCTTTAATAAAAAACGAAAAAATCCTAAAAGGAAACACTTGCACACCTTTTTTTGATAGAATCTTTTTGTTTATGCGGATCTACAAGGAGGGTGATTCTATCAATTCCTCTACACTTCCTCTATTGTTTTGAAGAAAAAGACACTGACAGAACATACAACATAGAAACATGTATTACTAGGAATATAAAAACTTAGGTCATACTTGTAAAGTTTGCTTGCTTGCTTCATGAGCATTAGGAACGTCTGGGGGGTGTTTGCTAATATGCAATCTGTAGTGAGAAGTAATGCAGGTATAACTATTCATTCTCCCTTACTTAGTTGGTCTTCGAAATGCTTGTTTTTTACTCCATACTCACGAACTCAGGATGAGTTATCCTCCGCCTTACCCCACACGCTGCTCCGCTGAAGTGAGGAGAGCTCAGGGCGATTGGTATTTATACCCTGTGTGTTGTTAATTGTTTGCCTCGTTAGCGAGAAACCGGAAGTGGGAAGATGTCCAAAAAAGGGTATTCCGCCGTTTATTGAGTCCAGCTAGTGTTTAATTGAGTAATTATAAGCCCTTATATGGGACGTCCAGTAGCGCTCGGTAAGTATCACACCTCCGTATGGTCATGGGAGCTGTCCATTGCTTCGCGCATGCTCAAAGTGCGTATTACTGTGTTGCGTATGCGCGAGGGGTTCCGTTTATCACCCGCGCGTGCGTAGTAGAGAGAGACTGGTTTTCTCATTAGCTGAAAAAGGTCTGATTTTTAAATTGGCCGAAAAATAGGGGTTGAGCAGTTAAAGACCTGCCACAAATTGGGCAGTAATACTTCTTTGTAAAAGGCGGTCGATTGTATACGCTTTTAAACATTTTTAAACACCATACTATAGTATTGAATATTGTGATGCCCCGGATCATCGGGTAAAATTGCAGATCGATATCGATTGAAAATCAAACGCCAACGGCCATCCCGGTCGTGAGAAATATCCCCCTGAAGTTGAAGGTCCCTGCTGACACCAACCGGTCTCAGCACGAGGGAATGAAGGATCTGGCGTTCTGCAGGGGGATGCCAGTGACGCTTCCTAATGGCAGCCACAAAGCGGGGCAGGTGTCCGCCCGAACTTTCCTTTGACCCACTTGGGATTTATTTTGTTATTTAGAGACATGAGGGACACCCACTGGGGTAACATCAAGTAATGCACTGCATACCCCACAAGGCCACAGTGGTGGCCACGCCCACCAGGGCAGGGATATAACTTCGAACAGGTGCGCGAACAAACAACTTTCATCTCTTTTTACAAGCACGCCGCTGATGAAGGGAGCAGTCCCGAAACGCGTCTGGCGTTTGATTTTAAAAGCAAACTTCGGAATGTGACCCTGTTTGCAAGCTGCCATTAAAATGAAGCTGAAGCAGAACAAGGACTTCTTGTGGCTTTTCTCAAAAGGGTTCCTGTATTTGTTGGATATATATATATATCAAGTGAACAAGGCTACAGTGACGTAGCCGAAACGCGTCATGCTGAAGACAGGGGGTCAATAAACCACCTTGCAATCATTTCAAGCGCTTCTGTGTGGTCTGTACCTGGTTTAAAGTCGGAATCCAGATCCGATAGACAGGAGTTTGTTCGTATATATATATATCCCAAGACACCTTGGTGTGTCGAAATGCGTAGCGATATCCGGTAAATAAAACCTTCATGACTGAATCTCCTTGAGTGCGCGACTTTGCTTATGGGCAGAATTTGTGGATTTTCATTAAACCATTCGGCTATGGGTTTGCCGAATTTTCGCCCCACCTGACGACGGGAGGAGGTACCCGGAAGGACCCAGTGTGCTTTGGAATATATATATATGTAGTGAACAAGGCGGGGGCAAGCCGCCGAAACGCGTCTATGCAGCAAATGAGCCATTAAACATCGTTTGGATTATAATTCACGGAGTCAGCGCCTTATTTTGATGGAAAGTTTGGTTTGGTGCCGATATATATATATATATATATATATATATATATATATATATATATATATATATATATATATATATATATATATATATATATATAGGACCGTGATCAAGACAGCGGACGCTGTCGAAACGCGTTGGTTTCTTTTTGTTGTTTAATCCCCCACACGGATTGATGAAATAAATCACCTTCATTGAACTAAGCGTGTCAGTGCCGTCTTTCAGCGACTCCATCCCTCCCCGGGACCGGGGAGATCCTGTGATAATATATATATATATATATATATATATATATATGAGGAATGCTGCAATGTACATTATTCAACAAACTGTAATGCTACAACATCTTCACTGTAGTCCACAGCTTATAAACAGCCTCGCAAATAGATTTTGTCTTTAGCACCGTATTACTGTATTACAGTTATTTAAAATCTACTGGTGGGTAATCTATTGAGCAGCAGCTTTGGCCTATCTCACACATTTTTAGGTTGACCAGAGACAACACTTGTGCTGTCTCTTTGTGACATGTTTTATATACTTTGTGGGCTTACAGCCCGCCCATTGCATTTCATTTGTTTATTTCAGTGTTCTTTGAAAATCCTTGCTTCGAAATGGTTAATCTTTCCTATTTGTTCCTCCTTCCTTTGTTTGTTCCCTCCAATGGAGCAGGCCCCCATTACTTGTAGTCTTACATTTGTCCCATTTTAGCATCTGTTTCAGGGGCTACTTTTTCCTTGTTGCTCTAAACGCTTTCTGGGTCAGAGGCTATGTTGTTGTCTCCTCCAAACTTGTTGGCTCCCTCCTCCCCAGCGTGCCTGCAGAGTTACTTTTTTTTAAATTATATTGATAAATCATTTCATCTTCCTTGCCCTCCCCCACCATGACCTCCTGCAAGTTGCTGCTTGCATTTTTATTATATCTTAAATCTCCCAGTGCCGCCCACGTCACTCTATACCCCTCCTCCACCGACCCTGCTTTACCCATTTTCGTGGTAAGCACTTGCGCTTCCGAGCTCCGACAGCCCTCACATAAAAAAAAAAATCTTTGTTATTATCCTTTTTGGCCCACTACAGCTGAGACTTCAGCTACGTAGATTAAGAGCGGTGGTGAAGCAGCATCTTTGGTGCCTTGGACCTCTGAGCGCTATCCATCATGTAGACAATAGGCAGGTTTAAAACATCTAGTTGCATTTGTTTAGGTCTGAAGCCAGCCTGTGACGTTTGTTATAAGCCCTTCCTGTTTTGCTGGACACACTATAGTATGCACATGGCTACTCAGATCTGCACTCACTGCAGTTTGTGGTGCATCCACATGTGAAGCTTTGGGAGCTAGTTATTTGGTTATGGACAATCACATCTGCAGGCCCTTACTAGTGCTCATCTGCTCCTGTGCTTTACACATTTAAGCACTTGATTTATGCTGCTTTGAAAGTATATGAAGTGTTAACATTGTTGAGCTTGTTTTTGATGTAAAACAGTTAATTCAGTGCACATTTGTCCCAAAACTGGTCCCTTCATATGAGTAAAGCTTTTACATAAAGTCACAATCTGCAAATGTGTGCCATGTTGTTTTGAGTACCCAGGCCGGCCCAGTCATTGCTCCAAGTGCGACCCTGGTTTCCCCACTAGGCCGGACCCTCCCTCCTGTCAGACACTCCCTCCTGTAACATATCCACTGATAGCAGGCACATTCTGAGAGGATTCCCTAAAGCAGAGCCCGTGATGGCATCGCCATTACAAACACATGGCATCCCTGTACTCTAACCATGGGTGGCAATGTGAGGAGCGTGCCGATGGCATGAAGTAGATCACAATAAAAAGGTGCGAGTGTGATTTCATTATAGAGCTGTGCTGATTTTAATTTGTATTCAACCTCTTGCCACACATGCTGCCAGTTATGCCCACATGCAAATGAGCTGGAACTCTCACTTCCAGTAATAATCCATGAGACTACCCCAGTGCAACTCATAAAATGCCTATCTGTATACCAAGCGCAAACCGCCTCTAAGTATGTTTAAATAATTTTGCCTGGAAAAGCACAAGGGGCAACACTGAAATTTCTTTTTTTGTAGTTTTTATGTAGCGTGAACTTGAACCAAAGGTATTGGAGATATTTACATGAGCACCAGTTACATTACACAAGCACACATTCATTTGTTATAGGCACCAGGAGATTGCATGATTTGCCCAGAATCACAGGATGTTGAGCTGAAGCTGAGACTTGCACCTGGTTCGCCAGTTCCAAAGTCGGCAGCTCTGGTTGTTACACCACATCATCTCTTCTTTATGACGCAGGAACATCTTTCCGAAAATAAAATGGTAATAGATGCAAAAGCATTTTATTCCTGTGTAAGGAATTATACAATTTTTTAATTAAATCATAGTTTCAATGAAGAAAAAACAATAACCAGGAAGTAAAGAGTTATACATTCAGCACGAGCCAGGAAGTGAACGATGTAGATGCTCAAAAAAGCAAATATAGCCTTTTCAAGTAGGTAGAGAATATAGTATGTTTGCCATTAATGGCACATGCAGAAAACTATACAGCCAAGAAATGCAGTAGGATTGTCTGGATCAATTTAGCAACATAGTGGAATTATGCCTGTGAAAATTAAGCGGCAGCATGTACAGCAACCTACAAACTCTTTCCCTACTGATGATGGAGGAATCCAGAAACACATGTCTAGGGATACGCAACAAAAAATATGGCATTAGCCAATTATTATCTGAACTTTGTACTGAGCGAAAAAAACATTGAACTACATCGACCAAGATGCCTAGAGGTAATGACTCTGGCAGACGTGATGGCAGTGTGCTCCTATCCCCTTTTACCATTTAAAATGGCTCCCTCGAGCCGCCTGAGCTGACGAGCTTGGGAGCGCCTGCGTGCCCTGAGTGGAATTATGCCCCTGAAAATTAAGCGGCAGCATGTCGAGCAACCTACAAACTCTTTCTCTACTGATGATGGAGGAATCCAGAAACACTTGTCTAGGGATACGCGGCACTAGCCAATTATTATTTGAACTTTGCACTGAGCGAAAAATGTTGAGCTAAATCGACCAAGATGCCTAGAGGTAATGACGCTGAGACGTGATGGCAGTGTGCTCCTATCCCCTTTTACAATTTAGCAACAAGAATGATGTGAAATGGACTGCTATTTTGAACCCAATCATTTTGTGAATGTGCACGTTTTTAGCATCTTTATTTGAACTTTGAGAGAGGCAGTGGCAGCATCACAACAGTGTTAGTACCCAAAGCTTAGGCTGGTGGATGCAATGAGTCACACGCCATGTTCATCAACCGTACACTACATCACAAATATTAAACATGATCTCAGCAAGAAGAACATAGGCGAGTACATATAATTAAATGACATTTGCAGGAGTACATCTTCTGAGGATGATATGTCAAACAGGGCCAATCTGCACGATACAACTGGCATGCAAGTGAGACTCTGGCGCCAGCAGGATCCTGTTTTGTGAATATCTTAACCCGTTAAGTGCTTAGGCTTTCCCCTGTGGCCCTAGTTACGAGTTTCACTGCCCTGGGACAAATGAGTCAGGTTCTTGTTGTGCTTTCTTGATGTTAATGATCAAACACACTTGTTCATACACCTTGTTTTAACAATGATCCTTCTAAGCTCATGAACATTAGTTGCTGTTTATTTTTATTCCAACGCCCAAAATGTATTTTTTCAATCCGTTTACAGTTGTTATCGTATGCAGATTAGAGGTGGACGGGGTGTGGTGTCTCATGCTGTGGTAGACAAACCTATTGCAAACACTTACAAACAAAAGCAGGGCAAGTCTCTGGTGGTTTTCTATCAGAAGATGCACAGTCCTAGTTATGCTGACCACCTGTCATGGAGGCAGCTTATGGGCAGTGACTGTAAAAGGTCAGGACAAAGGGTCAACATTCAGGACAAAGGGTCGATTTTACCGACACATTTTAGGAGATCAAGAATCATATAAAAATAAGTAAATTGACTGTCGACACAAGAGCAAATCAAAATCGTCTAGCAATTTTCATCAAACATTCATATGTAATTGGGTTTATGTAAAAATTGGAGAAAAAAAATAAAAATATGCACACTAAGCAAAATTTGACAGCTGACATAAGAATTAAAGGATTCTGCCACCTTACCATAAATGACCTCATCAGAGCTTTTGCTCAGCGTCAACTTTGATAGCACTACTAGTTTCTCTTTTGCATCCGTGCTTTTCTTTGTCGAGCCTACCAGACAGTGCAAGCTGCTGTCTGGTAGTGAAAGACCATAAGTGAATTTACGGTGGGCTAGAAGTCCACCTATTGATCACTGTTGGTTGGCTTTTTCACTCATATTTGTTTGCTTTCACTTCAGTGGCTTCCATTGTTCCTCTTGTGTTTGCTCCTTCTCTGTGGTATAGCCTCCTTCAGATCCTTTTGATTGACTGACTTGTATCCTTCCTTTGCTCACATTTAGGGAACTACATTTTTCTTTTTCATTCAGTGCTTCACAAGAGTGCAAGTGTCCTCAAGCTCCATCCCTAGTGATTTCTGCTTCGCACCCCCCTCCAAATAGGCGCCCCACACTATGTTGCTCCCCATCTCTCCCAGCACAGCAACAGGGATATTTGTGTTGGTGTGTGACTGAAGAACAGACTGCAAGGTTTGGTTTAGTTTTATCTCCTGTAGTCCACAAATTGTTGGGAAGAACAAGCTTTGCAACACTAAGGATTTTATGGTCCTGCACTCACTCAGCTGGCATCAGAGGCAGAAGGTGTACTAAGCATGATACATCTCCTTTAGGCCCATCAATCTGCTTCATGGGCTAGTACAGATGATCGTATAGCTGAATCCTATTGGCAGTAAATTAGGCCTTGGCAAAGAGTTTCCCTTTGCATTCTGTCACTTTCCTATCCTTTGCTAATCTTGTGTAGAGTTTCCTGAATCAACAATTTGAAAAATAGACCATGTTATTTATTAAGATTGAAGTCATTGAATTTGGTGTACAGTTTGGAGATAACAGATACCATAAGATATGTAGTTGCTTTTCCTCAAGTGTTTTGAAATGTGTTCGTCTTTAACTTTTTTTAAACAATACTTTACAAACAAACATTAGCAAAGCCAACAGCTTGAGCACTCGCATTATGTACGCAAGACCTGTTGGATTTTCCAATGCTTGTTTAGAAAAGGCTTTGACTTCAAGTCACAACCTACACTAAAACACACCTCTTCACTCCACATCAGGTGTGCTCAGCCTTTACAAAATGGAGTAATACTTGCATCCTAAACTTTAGTGAGATGTAAACAGTGCATGCTAAAACTTTCACCATGCACAAGACGTATGCTATTTCCATGCTATGCATCACATATATACACACAGTAACCCAGAGCTGTATATGAGAATAATAGTGTGAGCTCAGGGAAACCCTACTATTTCGCACTCTTAAAGACAACTCAAAAACATAATCACAGGTGGGTGGATCAGGGACTGTGTTAAACCTCAATTTCATGAGGCAATGTTTCCCAAGATAAGGTATGATTCAGCATATCAAACACATTCAAGAATATTCTAACAGAACAGAATAGAAACTGCAGATTCATCACAGTGTGAGCACAATAATGTTATTTCAGCAAATCAGAGCATTGAAAATCAGAATGTCACACAGCCTTACCATCCAAGCACTATACTACAAGATTCATATTGAATCACCCCTTTCATGCTATGATCACCCGGAATGTTCAGAACAAACTGATTACCAAGGCAACAGTGAACTATTGTGAATGAATGCAATACAACGAGCAGGGGGAAGAAACCTTGAAAGCTGAAACAATACTGAGCCCATGCTAAAGAGTCTTCTTCGAGGACTGCGTCATTTGAAAATGAGTAAAAAGGACTTGCATGAATGCTTCCAGAAGAAATAATAAACAATGAATATGCAGGGTGATGCATCCAATTCTGAACAATATGGTGTTGAGTACTAGATGAGGCCCAGTTAGCATAAGTCAAGAAAAGGTACTTTAACAGGTCATATGAAAATTGTTTCCAAGATAATACCGTTGGATAAATGTACATATGTGAACTTGAGTGTAGAGCACCATTCTGTACGTTGTCAATAATGCTCAAATAATATTAATGCATAAAAACATCTACAAATTCTCCTTCAATGATTATTCTATGATCACTATAACTCACAAATTACTATAACACAGTCTTCATCATTTTCCGCTTCTTGTGATTCCATTCTTCCAACATTTTATGTTGATTATACACTCAGGCTAAATGTAGCATTCTTTCACTGTGTGAAAGGGCAAAAATATGCAATATTTACAATTATACAGGGCATAGCTGTAGGCAGGATTGTTTTTGTGCAGGAATGGACAAGGGACTCCTTCCTTCATAAAAACAAACGTGCGCGAAATTCAACTCTTTCTAATCGTGTTGCAGAATTCAGCACACATAGAAAGAGGAGAAAAATGAGGAGAAATAAAGATATTTTTCCTCATTACACCTCACCTGGGGAGGCGTAGAATTTTGAAGCATTCCCAGGTCTACCACTAATTGTAAATCTGGGAATGCGCCAAATCCATGGGTGGTTGCATGGGAAGACCCACGCTCCACCGATGGAACGCCTCCCTACCGCAGAGTAACTCAAGCCAGATATTCGTGCTGCCTTGCATTACTCTAGAGTTAACAAGCCATACAGGGCCATGCAAGGTGGCCTTGCATGGCTTCATAAATCTCACTTGGGTTTTGCATCGCCCTTGTGCCCCCAGTGTGGCTCAAGGGTGATGCAGACCCTTGATAAATCTGGCGCTCGATCTCTGGTATCTTCCTGTTCAAGTTCATTGCTTTTCCTTTTGGGCAACCTATTTTTGTCTTTACTCCCACAATTTGGAAGTATCAATTCAGAAAATTAGAACAGGAGAAAGAGAACCAATGAATGAATCAACACAATAATCACAGGGGTTAGTACGGTCCTAAAACAATACCCTCATCCAAACTAATAAACCACTCACCAACTTCACTAAAACCCTTTCCATTCTAACTAACCTAGCAATCCACTGCTTCCCACAAGCCATACTCTTCAAATGATTGTACTTTGCAAGAAATAATAGTAATATTGAAGACATAGGAATTAATAACCCTAATGTTATCTGGGCTGAAGGTGCAGCACTCTCTCACCTTCAAAACCTTGCACACACCGCCTTCTTTCACAAGAAGGATGTCTAGCACTAGGTGAATTTTCATAATCATTGCCCATATAGCAAATAAAAGCTCTTTTAAATTTTCACATAATTTATAGCCATGCCAATAGATGGAATCATATCTGCCAATACATCTATCACAATCTGACCTAAGTCTCTTTTTACTCTCTTAAAACCAGCAGCATCACTCATCTCATTCAGATGTTAGACTCTAGGAAATGCCAACACCAGATAGCAAGAAGCCACCCAATTACGCGGCAGGTTAAAATAAGGCAGTCTTAGCACACACATAATAAATTCCTCTAAGTATTGGTTCTTCACCAACCAGGAATTCAGCACTGACAACATAACTAATTCATACTCACTCTTCCCCAAAACCCCAATTGATTTAAGTCCTATAGTTTCATGATGTACCATGCATAATTCACCCTGTCTCTCATGCTCCATTCTTAGTGTTGGATGGAAATTTGAAAACTTAAATTCTTCAGCCTTAATTGTTCTATAATTTCCTTCTCATCCCTCTTATCGTCCCAGTGTCTCAAAATCTCTCCTCTGATTACATTATTTGACAAATGAATGCTCTTCTTTACTCACACTACAGACATACTGCTGTTTAGTTTGTTTAGTGTAACTTTGTGACTCAATTTCTATTATCTTCAGAAACAGGAAGGTTCTCCAGCAAAGCATTACCATCTGACAAGCATGGCAATAGAAACTCTTGCTTATAAAGTATACTAAGAAAAACATTACTTGAAAGGCTATATGAAATAGTCCGTTGATATTAAGTAGCACATTCGCCTATAGAATAAGGGAGAAAAGTACAAACCATGCAGTTCTCATTATTTCAATATATTGATTCAAAACTTTGTATAGATATTGTCTTTAAAACTTCTAACTAAAATGTTCCTACAAGTTTGTGTGTTATCTTCAAATTCATTATGTACTGTGGTCAGTTTACCCTGTGAGGACACATACCCAACCCGAGAGATAAGGCACAACTAAATGCCAAATAAAACTATTAGTATCACTATTAGGAATGTCACAGTAACAATTTTTCAGCATCTGCTATATGACATTTCTGTTGAGTTCAAAAGTAAAAATTAAAAGAATTCATGACCCAAAAAATCTGTCTTCAAGACACCTTTTTTCAAAGCAATAAAAAAAATCTTTTTATTAAAAAACAATATTCAAAAGTCAAAATTTCAAACTTCAAAGATTTTGTTTAAAATATTCTGTTAAATTGTTCAGTCTATAGGCTCAACATTTTATTTCTTCATTTGGATATTTTCTTGCAAAGTTAAATATTTTAGATTGAAAATGTCATAACCATCAGGATTTGCAAACATTCAAGGTGGTTCTTCTTCAGAGAGGAATTGGCAATCATTTGTTGAATTATAGTCTGCCCCATCTGACCCTTCTTGTTCTTCAGACCAAGAGGCAAGATACACACTTAAGGGAGTACTTTTCTCTTTCTTATTTGTCTCTTGGCAACATGCAATTCACTATCGCTGTTCGTTGAATTGATTTCATTTCTTTCTGGTTCTGTTCTTTCATTTCACCGGTGTCTCTTTTTACAAGTTCTCTTCAATGCTTTAGGAGGTTCGACTATTGTATTTTCACTTGTGACTTCCGCTAAGTCTTCATCACTCACAGTCCAACTTGTGCTTTGACTGGCATAAGCAACTCGACTCACTGTGAACTGCTTTCTTCCCTGTGGGGTTTTTGAGACTTACATTTTCTTCTTTTCTTTTTAGCTTTTCCTGAGCTGGATCAGAGACAATTTCTTGCTGCTGCTTGTGACTTTGCAACAATTCTTCACACTGATTCTGAAACATAAACTGGCTACTGGTACCTTCAACAGAATCGTAACCATCACTTTCATCTGCAACTTCACTCACTTGACCAGTTTCAGATTTTACTTCTCCAACTTCTCCCCACTCTAGATCCATGCTGTGAACTTGAGCTTGACTCTGTCATTCAGCGGTTGCTGTCACAACTTCTTCACTTGCTGATTTATCCTTTCTCGTGTGAACTGTGTGGATCTACTGTGGGATTCCTTCCAGCACACTTTAAAACAGTGTTAGCCACAAGCATACCTTGAAGTGGCCCTTTCCACCTGGGATCTAGGCAACTTTTTTGGACATGCAGTAGGTGGCACTGATTGTAGTATTTGGTGCCACTGCCAAATTAACAAAATGAGAGGCAGATTTCACCACATCAGGCATACCTTTGCAGTAATCTAATACAGTATAATCAGTTATTGGCACGAGTGTTACTGAAGGATGTAGGCAATCCTCATGGCTCTGCCCATCATCAATTCATGGGGTGAAAGTCCAGTATTTTGTCTGGAGTGCTTCGAATGCTAATGAGAACAAGAGGAAGTACTTTTGACCATTTAAAATTCATCCAGGCACACACTGTAGACAGCTTATTTTTGATGGTTCTGTTCATTTTTACTGCAATGCTAGATGTTTGAGGACGATAACTTCAATGGAACCCTTGCTCAGTCTGAAGAGCTGTACAAGTCAATTTAAGGTCTCATTTATAAAATGAGTTCCATGATCTGTCTCAATAAGAGATTGGCAACTGTCATACTGTAGCATCTCTGAGTTGGATATCCTTAGACACATTTAGAAAACAAGCAGACAATCAAAAAACATGTTTAAGTCCATTCTAAACAGCTATCTCAATGAGGTCTGCTGGAAGTCTGGACCTTCTAATTTGCCACAATGACAATGGGCCATATGTATCAACAACCTGATTTGCGATTCTCAAATAGGGATTTTTAACAAATCGCTATTTGAGAATCGCAAATAGGGATGTATGTACAAAATCGCAATTTTTTATTGATTTCTTAGTATTCCTTAATTGCGATTATCAAATTGCGATTCGCAATTAAGGAATACTTTCCCATTCATTTCTATGGGCCTGGAGGCCTATAGAAATGCATGGGAAGTTATTCTCAATTTGTGATTTGCAATTTGAGAGTCGCAAATTGAGAATAATTTAAAGGGTGCAGGGATGTCCAAAGGACACCCTGTCGCACCCCTGAAATTAGCATGGGTGCACATGTGGCTCACATACATGCCCTAAGGGCATGTATGTGCTTCACATTGCACTTTGAAAAATGCAAAAAAGTGCATTTTTCAAGGAATTTGCAAGTTACCACCAAATTGAAATTGGTAGTAATTTGCGATTCCTTAAAGCCAATTTGCATATTTTTAATTCTTCTGACATTGCATTTAAGTAATCGCAAAAATTGCGATTCCTTAAATGCAATCGCAAAATAAGGAATCGCAAATTTTGCGATTCCTTGATTTGCCTTAATACATACCATTTGGCAAAATTGCATTCACAAGCGCCGAAATTCTGTGAATTTCGGAGTTTGCGAATGCAATTTTGCTTGATACATATGGCCCATAGGTCTTCTTGTCCCGATTGTTTCTCTGGCAAAGGACACCCCTCTGTTATGGGTCTTCTGCAATACCAATGAATTTTGTCTTGAAACAGTAACTTTTAAAACTCCTGATACTTAAATCTCTCCCTACATCTGTTTGACCTGCTAATAGTGAGCCGTATAATGTTGCATTGAGTCTGGGAGTGCATATTTATATTCAGGAGTAATCCATACATCATTAAAGTTCTTTTTGCAACCAGCTAATTGCCACAATGTCTTTCATCTTCTGGTACTTCATCCTGGAAATCGCTCAATTCACTCAATGTGGTCATTTTAGGGTTCCACAGAAAAACAATGTACCTAATTTCATTTTCAGCAGTTCTTATATTAGGTTCATTCTGTTCTGATTCTTGCACTGTGATTTGTTCATTTTATCTCATAATTTCATTCTCAAATGAGCAATATTTTGCCACTTGGTCTGCGTATTTGTTTATCATGATGACTATGTCGTCATCAGCCTTATGGGCTGTACACTTGACAACTGCATTTTTTCTTTGTTGTTACATTGCTTCCAAAAGACCATGAATACAGGAACTATGTCTGATGGGAGTACTAAAGGATGTCATAAAACCCCTTAGTGACCACAGCTGCCCTAAATCATGTACCATTCCAAATCCATACTGGCTCCCTGTGTATTATTGTCACATTTAAGTAACCTGCAAGGCAGCAAGCATTTGCCTTTGCACTGAACTCTGCCACTTGTGCTAAACGTATGTTAGGCAGGTAGGATGCTTCTGTGATTTTAGAAATAGAAAAGGTCTGTATAAGGAGCTTTTACAGCTTTTAGTGCTTTAGTGAGATAAATAACGGTGATGGATCAAGCCCTGATCTTTGGACTGGGTAAGAGTGGTCTGCTTAATTCAGACACTCTGTTCATCACCACCCCCTTTTCTGAATCGGACTGTTCCCATGAGGCACAGGGTCAGACTGATTTGCATATAGCCATGTCTGAACTGGGATGGCAGAGTGGGCTAAAGAACGTTGATGGATTAAACCCAGATCTTTTGACTGGATGTGAGTGTTTGATTGATTCAGATGCTCTGTCCATCACCACCCCCTTTTGTACTGCTTTTGGCCGCCATATGTGTGGCAGGGTATGCTCAGACGTGAGTCCCTTGCTCACTTTGCCACTGGATTCAAACAAGCTGGGCTGAAGACGGCTGGAATGCCAGAAACCGGTCCTCGGAAGCTTGTTTCCGGTCCAGGGAAGACATGGCTTGGCAGTTCGTGCTGGACTGTTCCCATGAGGCACAGGGTCAGACTGATTTGCATATAGCCATGTCTGAACTGGGGTGGCAGAGTGGGCTAAAGATCGGTGATGGATTAAACCCAGATCTTTTGACTGGGTGTGAGTGTTAGATTGATTCAGATGCTCTGTCCATCACCTCCCCCTTTTGTACCGTGGTCCCACCATTAGCATTTAATTTAAAGGCTCTGGGTACATGTAGTACCACCTTACAAGGGATTCATATTTAAATGTAATGTGCCAATAAGGTGTAAGTCAATGTTACCATGTTTAAAAGAAGAGCATAAGCACGTTAGCACTGGTTAGAAGTGGTAAAGTGCACAGAGTTCTAATGCTGACAAAAACAAATTCCAGCAAACAGGAGGGGCGAAGGCAAAAGGTTTGGGGGTAAAGCCATACCAAGGCTGTCAGTTTTAACAATGTATCTCTCTTTAAAAAGTACAGTAGGTTCAGGAAAGGGAGGAAAGGCAATAGGCACAGTATTATCGACATTAGTAGGAACAGTAGCAACACCAGTAGCTGCAATAACAACAGTAGAGGCAGCAGCAGTGTTTCTACTAGTACAAGGCAAAGCCATCAATGTATTCTCAGGCGAAGCCTATGCATTCACAGTTGTATTTGTGCTTGTCACTCCAAGCACTGTCCGTCCCTGTGTACTCGTACTCTGCTCACCTGATGCACCCATGTCAGGCAGCAGGGTAGAAGCCACTTGTGCCTCTGATTATGGAAGAGATCTAGATGTCAAAAGATAAGCTAAAGTTATCCATCTGAATCTTGCTCTTTGTCTTGTTTTTCTATGTCACCCTCATCAGCTTTCTTTATATCTCTTGTTTTGATAACAATTGCAGGAAAAACTCACTTCTACCATTTCCTCTCTTCAAAATCTCTCCTGATTATCCCACTTATTTTCTAGCCACCTCTCCAGTGAACCCTTATACTGTTTCTTCATTTTCTTTCTCCCTTTCTCCGTGGTGATTCAATCCTATTTCTTCAATACTTCAAATTGAGACAGCAGTAGTTTCCTATCATTCAATGTCTGTCTCAAAAAATCTAATGTTCTGATGTTAAGGTATCCCCTAGAGGAAACTGCAAGTCCTTGTCACCAGACGTATACTCATGGCAGTCTTGAATCCATGTTTATGTATAAAGCCCAACATCTCTCACCATTGTGTATGCTGGTGAGCCATCTGGAGGAATCTTTTGTCCCTCTGCAACAGGTACGCTAGGAGCTTTAAGCTTTTTCAACACAGCACCCATTATTTACACTCAAAATAATCAAAAAAACACACAAAAACAAGTGAACAAACAACAGCCAATCCTGTGGCGGCTATGACACAAGTCAACCAATCACTGCATGACTTTGACAGCAATCAACCAATGACAGCACAACTTTGTCGTAACGTTTCACCAATTGTAGCGTGACTACTCAACTGGCTAACCAATCACAACACAGCTTTTTCAGTGAATGGAAGAATGATACTCAGTCTGCCTTCTTTCACCAAATGCACATAAATAAACAAAATATTTCTTGTCTACACAGCCTAAACAGATGGAAAATAGCAGGTTAAACAAAAACAATCTTGCAATCAATAGAACTTGTCACACACAAATCACACTAAAGTGGACTCCTGTTCAGTGGCAATCTGAATACCTAATCAACACATAATACAACTAGAGCTTCTTTGACTGAAATAAAAAATATGACAAGTTCATCAAAATCTCAGTAATCAAACTACCAACTGGACCAAAAATCAACATCAACCCTTTGCTGTGTATTGATGAAGGCCGTGTTATGAATGGGATAGACCATTCGCGTTGGGTTGGTCTTAGGGTCTGGCATGCAGCCAGGTCCTGTGGCTAACTTCCTGTTGCACACTGACTGCCAAAAGGCCTGCTTAGCAAAGGGTTGGGTGCCTGTGGGGGGGATGAGTGCAGAGCCTGGCCTTCTGAGACGAACCTCTGCTGCAAACAGCACATGGCCGTGCACGGCAGGGGTTTGGCTGCCCAGAGGGCTGTGCTTACCTGGGGATGGCCTCCCATAGCCTGATGGGAGCAGGTATTGGCCTACTGAGGCAAATCCCCTACTGTGCACAAACAAAAGCTGTGCGCAGAGGGGGATGGTTGACTGATGGTGAAAGTCTTGTGCAGCCGGGGATTGGCCATCCCTCCACTATGCCCTGCAACGTGCAATGAAACGGGTTGGGCAACTGTGCTGGGTTGGTTGTAGGGGCAGACCGGAGGCCAGTTCCTGTGGCTAACCCCCGCTGCATGTGGGTGAAGGCCTTTCACAGTCTTGGTCGGTACCCGCAGGGGATTGGCAGAAGGCTTGGTCACTGTGCACAGCTGAAGGCTATGCATAATGGAGTATTGGTCACCCACAAAGACTGTCTATTGTCACCATTAACTTTGGGCTTACTCACAATTTTTTGCAATAGACTTTGGTGTTAAGTAATAGTCTGTTATAAAACACTTCTCCGCAACCCACATCACATACGCTCAGCCTATATTTTGTTTAACATTGAGTACAAATTGCAGCCCAAAATGTATTGATTTGCAAATGGTGCATGTGAGAAGTTGGCCTGGTATATAATGCTCACTAGTTCTAGTGATCACTTTGTACCATGCCAAGCAACCCTTATGATGATGGTTGTAATTCAACCTTGTAGACCAGTTATCCTAGTGGTAACGTGGACAAAGCAGTCTTAGGCTAAACTCTGAAAGGCATGTGAAGCCAGCTGTTATACCATACACAACCCCCTTGAATACCAAATGAAAGGGACACCACACAGATATATATTGAAAATATATATTGATTTATTAACTATAAAATCCCCTGGACTCTTTATGAGCACAGAAGCACAAGCGTAAAATCACAAGACAGTTTAAAATACACAAAAGTTGCACAATATGGATGAGCCCTAGGGGCCACCTAAACCATATACTAAATAAGTGGTATAAGAGATACCAGGAGGAAAGTGAAGAGGCCTAGGGCCTTGGGAATCGCTGGAGCTATTCGAGACTGGAGTTAACTAAGTCGGGAAAGGCCCACGGGACTCGGGTGCAGTGTTCAAAGTGCACGCACTTCTCAATACAAAGTCTATGGTGCGTAAAAAGCACAAAGTTAGAAAGTTAGGAACCTTCCGAGTGACCTACGGAGCTGAAACTTAAAACACAGGCCCTTGGGATGTGTACCAGTGCAGGAGCACCGGCGGAGCTGAGTTACCTCACCCACAGGAAGCGGGTGCACAGGGTCGAAGATGTGTCGGGTTTCGTCACGCTGGTCGATGGTGCTTGGAGCTGGAGATGCTGCAGGCGGCTCGATGAGAAGAGTTCCGGTGGATCCAAGGGTGGATCTGAAGATGTGAAGACCTGAAAGCAGAGGGGACAGTGTTCAAAGTCACTAGCCAGTGACTGCCGTGGAACCAGAGTGGAACCAGGTGATGTCGGGTGCAAACAGGCGTTGTCGGGTAGCTTCTTTCTGCAGCCACGTGGATACCCGGGGTCGAGGACGTCCAGGAGTCGGTCACGAGCTGTCCCACGTAGGCTTCTCGCTGTTGGCGGTGTCGGCGACCTGATCGGAGCAAACAGGCCTTGGCAAATGCAAGCCACGCAGAAGTTGAAAGATGCTGTTCACTCGGACCAGCAAGGTCAGAGCGGGTGCTCCTTTTCACAGGAGCTTGGGTAGGTCTGGAGCAACCAGACCTGCTGTTTAAATCTTCGGGTTCGTCGCCAAGATGGCCGCTGGCCGCGTGGCTAGTGGCCGGGATGGCGCGTCGAGTGGCACAGTGCAAAAGGGCCCCACGCAGATCGTGGAGATGCTGGGGGGCTGATCTTCGGTGCAAGGGCTGCTCGGTGGTGGGGGTTCTCAGTCCCCAAAGCACAACGTCGAGGATGCCTCAGAAGCTGCGCAGTCAGCTTTACGAGTGTCTTCCAAGAGGTCCGGTCCCACGTCACTCGGTGCCTCCACGGGTCCCTTCTTTGCAGGGACTGTGGATCGGGCTCTGAGAGGTCTGGGAATCTGGTTCTTGTCGGGCTCTGGGCTCGGGCTCCGGCGGGAGGCGGCGGCAAAGCAGACGTCGAGTTGCTGGTTGGTACCTGTGTTCACAGGGTGGTCACTCCTTGGCCACAAGGGAGATTCTTCTTCAGTCTTCTGTGCAGCAGAATGTCGAAGTCCAGTCTTCTTCTTAGTTTAAGTTGATTTCGGGATGATCTGCTGTGCAATGGCACTGCTCCCCCTCTTATTCCAATCTAGGGGGTGGATCACCTACTAGGTCCCTCCTCTGGGAGGAACCAGGAAGGGGGGCGGTTACACCCCCTTTCCTTTGTCCAGCTCCGCGCCAGGACTGGGGCTGGAAGGCCCCAGAACCGGTTTGGGCTGGCCTATGCACGGGGACACCTTGTGTGCCCCGGGCATGTCTGATTCTTTTCAGCCCTGTCCTACCTAATACACAAAATCCTGTCTGGGGTGGTGCTCGCACCTCCCAAGGCAGGAAACCCTTTGTCCAGGCCACCATCTGCCGAGTTTCGGTCAGCAGCAGGAGGCCAGACTTGTGTCTGTGGTGGCAGCGTCCATTTTGTGGAGCTGAGGCTCTGTTTAACTTTAACCGGGGTTAAGGCTACACACATGTCGTGTCCCTCTAGAAGGGTGGAATGCTATCCCCGTCGCCAGAACTGGCGAGGGGATAGTATTCCAATTCGTATGACACCTTACTCGACATGTTTTGATAAAGCCAAACCAAAGATAGCATTTAACCGCGAGGATTATAATGCACTTAAGAGTATATGGTATGGCAATATCCCGGAACAGCTTAGGGAGTGGTTCCCGACAGCTGCAGACAGGCTCAGCTCATGCTAGAGCACCATCTCACGTATTTCCAAGCACTCTGCCTCCAGGATTGATGAGGCCTTCCATAGGAGTGGCTGATAGGAACATATGTGTCCAGTTTAGGGTTAGGCACAGGCATACTGTACCTAAGTAAGAGGTGGTTACACCGACTTACCCCAGCTGAGTGTTCAGCCAGTTGTGTCAAAGATGGAGGCCAGGCCAGGGGTGGCACAATACGTGCTGCAGCCCCTGGTAGGCCTTGGATACACCTATGCCCTGGGCACCTAGGGTGCACTATTACAGGGGCTCATAAGGTGAACCAGTTCCAATTCGTAATGCACCTAGAGTGCATTGGCATCAATTTAGAGAGAGAACAGCAGGCTGTGGGTCTGATTAGCAGGCCCACAGCCACATTAAGTCAGAAACCAGTGAAGCAAAAAGCAAAAATTTGGGGTGACCATAGGATAGCAGACCCTACTCTCCTACATAACCCCCCCCCAAACGCAGGGACATTAGACTAACCTTGACCAGTTGTGTCTTCATGTTCTAAGTGGAAGTACCTGGAGAGACCATCTGCGTTGCCATGGTCAGTCCCTGGGCGGTGCTCCACTGTAAAGTCCATCCCCTGTAGGGAAATGGACCACCTGAGTAGTTTGGGGTTTTCACCCTTCATCTGATTAAGCCATAGGAGGGGCTTATGGTCGGTCTGAATCTTGAAGTGAGTGCCAAATAAGTATGGTCTCAACTTCTTCAGGGCCCACACCACAGCAAAGGCCTCCCTCTCTATAGCTGACCAACGTTTCTCTCTGGGGGTCAGCCTTCTGCTAATGAAAGCAATGGGCTGGTCCTGGCCATCTACATTAAGCTGTGAAAGCACTGCTCCCACTCCCAACTCAGAAGCATCTGTTTGGACAATGAACTCTCTTGAGTAGTCAGGACTCTTCAGGATAGGTGCAGAGCACATGGCCTTCTTCAGGTCATCAAATGCCTTTTGACAGATTTCTGTCCACTGAACCTTTTTGGGCATCTTCTTGGATGTCAGATCATTAAGAGGAGTCACAATGGACCCATAGTTCTTAACAAACTTCCTGTAGTACCCAGTCAGGCCCAAGAAAGCTCTGACCTGAGTCTGGGTAGTTGGAGGGGACCAGTCCTTGATGGTCTGGATCTTACTCTCCAGTGGTTGAACTTGGCCTCCACCTACAAGGTGGCCCAGGTATACAACCTTGCTCTGCCCTATCTGGCACTTTGTTGCCTTGATAGTGAGGCCTGCCTTCTGCAGAGCCTCAAGCACTTCCTTCAGGTGGATCAGGTGATCCTCCCAGGTGGAGCTAAAGACAGCAATATCGTCCAGATAAGCTGCACAAAAGTCATCCAACCCAGTGAGGACTTGGTTCACCAACCTTTGGAAGGTGGCAGGTGCATTTTTCAAACCAAAGGGCATCACCACAAACTGATAATGCCCACTAGGGGTAGAAAATGCTGTCTTGGCTTTAGACTCCTCAGCTAACCTGATTTGCCAGTAGCCAGCTGTTAAGTCAAATGTGCTCAAATATTTGGCAGAAGCCAACTTGTCAATGAGCTCATCTGCCCTTGGAATAGGGTGTGCATCTGTCCTGGTGACAGCATTGAGTCCTCTGTAATCCACACAGAACCTCATCTCTCTCTTGCCATCTTTGGTGTGAGGTTTGGGGACCAGAACCACTGGGCTAGCCCAGGGGCTCTCTGAAGGCTCAATGACACCTAATTCCAGCATCTTTTGCACCTCAGTCTTTATACAGTCCCTGACGTGGTCAGGTTGCCTGTAAATCTTGCTCTTTACAGGAAGACTGTCACCAGTGTCCACCACATGGGTACACCAGTTAGTCTGACTGGGGGTCAAGGAGAACATATGCCTGTATGCCTGTAGAACTTGTCTGCAGTCATGTTGCTGATGTTCAGTGAGGCTGCCACCTAAGGCCACACCATCAACTGAGCCATCCTCAGGGTTCTGAGTGAGCAGGTCTGGGAGAGGGTCACTCTCTTCCTCCTGTCCCTCATCTGTAGCCATGAGCAAGCCCATGTCTGCCCTGCTGACATATGCCTTCAATCTGTTCACATGGAGCACCCTGTGGGGGCTCCTGGGAGTTCCTAGGTCCACCAAGTAGGTAACCTCTCCCTTCTTTTCCAGAATTGTATGGGGTCCAGACCATTTGTCTTGGAGTGCTGCTGGGGCCACTGGCTCCAACACCCATACCTTCTGTCCAGGCTGAAATTCAACAAGGACAGCCTTTTGGTCATGCCAAGCTTTTTGTAATTCTTGGCTAGCCTCAAGGTTTTTGGATGCCTTTTCCATGTACTCTGCCATCCTGGAGCGGAGACCAAGTACATAGTCCACTATGTCCTGTTTAGGCTTTTTGAGAGGTAACTCCCATCCTTCCTTCACAAGACACAGGGGTCCTCTTACAGGGTGCCCAAACAACAATTCAAAGGGGCTGAAGCCAACCCCCTTTTGAGGGACCTCTCTGTAAGCGAACAAAAGGCAGGGCAGAAGGATGTCCCATCTTCGCCTGAGCTTTTCAGGTAATCCTTTAATCATGCCCTTTAGGGTCTTGTTAAATCTCTCAACAAGCCCATTGCATTGTGGGTGATAAGGAGTGGTGAACTTGTAGTTTACACCACATTCCTTCCACATAGCTGTCAAATATCCAGACATGAAGTTGGTACCTCTATCTGATATTACCTCCTTAGGAAACCCCACTCTGGAGAAAACTCCAAGTAAGGCCCTGGCCACAACAGGAGCTGTTGTGGTCCTAAGGGGAATTGCCTCTGGGTACCTGGTGGCATGATCCACTACCACCAGTATGAATCTGTGCCCAGATGCTGTAGGGGGATCCATTGGACCAACAATATCAATCCCCACTCTCTCAAAGGGAACCCCCACCACAGGTAGTGGTATCAGGGGGGCCTTTGTTGTTCCACCTGCTTTACCACTGGCTTGGCAGGTTTCACAGGAGCGACAAAACTCCTTGGTGTCTTCAGACATGTGAGGCCAGTGAAAGTGAGGGACAAGCCTGTCCCAAGTCTTGTTCTGGCCTAGGTGTCCTGCTAAAGGAATATCATGGGCCAAGGTGAGTAGGAAGCCCCTAAATTGCAGAGGTATAACCAACCTCCTGGTAGCACCAGGCTTGGGGTCTCTAGCCTCTGAATAAAGGAGTCCATCGTCCCAATATACTTTATGGGCACCTTGAGCATTCCCAGCAGCCTCAGCAGCAGCCTGCTGTCTGAGGGGTTCAAGAGAAGGACAGGTTAACTGAGCCTGCCCCAAGTCTGCCCTAGAAGGTCCCCCTGTCCCCAGAAACTCAACCTGATCAGGTTCAAGTTCTTCAGGGACAGTTCCTTCAGGGGTCTCTAGATCAGTTTCCTGTGAAGCCTGATCCTCACTTGTAGGCAGTTGGGAAGGCACAGCCTTAACCCTCCTGTTCTTCTTCTTGGGAGGTACTTGGTCCATTGTTCCAGGATCCAAGACCTGAGGTTCAGAGAGGCACTTTTTGGCCTGTGACCTGGTCACAGCAAGGACATGTGATGATATCCCTAACATCTCTGCATGAGTCCTGTACTCAACTTCTGACCATAGAGAGTTCTCCAGGTCATTGCCCAACAAACATTCTACTGGGAGATCAGCACTAACCACAACTTTCTTTAGGCCAGTTACCCCTCCCCAGGAAAAGTTAACAAGTGCCACACTATGTGTAGTAGTGACATTGCTGGCATTGGTCACCAGGTAATCATCGCCTGGCATGTATTGTCCAGGGTCCACAAAGTTAGGTGTCACCATAGTGACACTGGCACATGTGTCCCTGTAAGCTTGAGCCACTTTGTTGTTAATCAAAGGTGTCTGTCTGTATTTGCCCAGGTTACTGGGACTTATGTCAGGGGTCAAATCTATGTCCCCTTCACAAACCAGAACAGCCTGTGTAAGGGTTCTGACTAGGTCAGAATCTCCTTCAGTTCCCAAAGTGATTCCCACTAAACCCTTGGCTTGAGGACCAACACTGCTAACTGTACTAGTGGGTGCAGGTGCCTTAGGGGCTGCAGTGTTGGGGGCTCCACCCTTTTTACACTCACTTGTCCAGTGAGAGGTGTTCTTACAAGTTTTACACCAGGGTTTCTTCTGACCTTCTTTCTTCTTCTTCTTGGAAGTTTGGGACCCACCCTCTGTCTCAGTTTGGGGCCCTGTTGAAGACTTCTGGTCTTTAGCTTTCTGCTCCCCACCCTTCTGGTCTGTTTTCTTCTGGTCACCACCCTGGTTCTGGTTCTGGTTCTTTTGCTTAACTCTGGTTCTTACCCATTTATCTGCCCTCTTTCCCAATTCTTGGGGAGAGGTCAAATCTGAGTCAACCAAATGTTGATGCAACTGCTGGTTCTGACAATTATTTAAAATTTGTTCTCTCATCAGCAAATTGTACAATCCTTCATAGTCTGTAACCTTGCTTCCCAGCAACCATCCCTCCAGAGCCTTAGTGGCACACTCAACAAATTCAGACCAGTCCTGAGTCTGTGTCTTCTGGGTATCTCTGAACATTAACCTGTACTGTTCAGTGGTTAAGCCTAACCCATCAATCAGAGCACTCTTCAGGACCAGGTAGTTTCTAGAATCCCCATCACTAACTGTGAGGAGTCTGTCTCGGCCTCTACCTTCAAAGGAGAGCCACAAGATTGCTGCCCACTGCTCCTGAGGGATCTGCTGTACTCTGCAGGCTCTCTCCATTGCAGTGATCCATTTATGGATGTCATCCCCAGCTTTGTAGGGGGGCACAATCTTACTCAGGTTTCTATTATCAAAAGACCTGTCTTTATCCTTGTGGATATTGCTGCCACCAGTGGGTTCTATTACCCCACTCTCTCTAGGCTGTCTTGCTCTAGCAAGTTTCTCCTTAGCCAGGGCAACCTCTAACTCTTGCCTCTGGATCCTAAGCTCAGCCTCTCTCATCTTGGCCTCATGTTCCCTTCTCTGAGGGCTAGTCATCTCCTTTCTGGAGTGACCATGAGAGCCTCTAGAGACATGGGAGGTGTTGGATTCACCTGAGTGATGCCTTCTCCTCCTATGGCCCTGGTTAAGTCCACCTGGGGGTCTGAATGGGTTGTTACCTGATTCATTCCCAAGTTGACTTAAGTTAGCCTGGTTCAGTCTACTGACCAGCACCTGACTATCTCTGTCATCATCTGACTCACTGCTTTCCACCTCCTCCTCCTCTTCTTCTTCTTCCTCTTCATCTACCTGAGGAGCTCCAGTGGTGGAGGCTTCCTCATCTACTAGGATGATAGGGGTAGGGGTGTCTACAGTGTCATCCTCTGAAGGATGGCCTCCTTCAGCATTCCCTGTGGGGTTTGCTTTAGAGGTCTTTAGAGCCTCAGACTGATCCAAGAGCTCTCTTAGGTGGTCTGTAGTAGGGGTAGGCCCTGTCTTCAGACCCCTTAAGACACAAAGCTGTCTTAATTCCTTAAAAGGAAAAATAGCAAACTGGGATGGTGCCCTTGGAGGGTCACTCTCAACAGGAGTAAGTCCACTGGACCCCTCTGTTCCAGACATTGCTCTAGTGTGGGTGGATGTGTTGCAATCTACCTACACTGGTGTTTTCCTACTAAACCTATCTAGTAGTTGTAGCTAGGGTGTGCTACTCCCTTTGCTCTACAACAACTAAGTTCAGTAGAACTTAAGTATACTAGTCTTGTTTTATATGTACCTAGCAGGTACCTGTATGATCTTTCAAATGATAATCTCAAAGATTGTAATGGTAAAACAACAGCAAGCTCAGATCCCAATCCGCTGCTCACCAATGTGAGAAGTTGGCCTGGTATATAATGCTCACTAGTTCTAGTGATCACTTTGTACCATGCCAAGCAACCCTTATGATGATGGTTGTAATTCAACCTTGTAGACCAGTTATCCTAGTGGTAACGTGGACAAAGCAGTCTTAGGCTAAACTCTGAAAGGCATGTGAAGCCAGCTGTTATACCATACACAACCCCCTTGAATACCAAATGAAAGGGACACCACACAGATATATATTGAAAATATATATTGATTTATTAACTATAAAATCCCCTGGACTCTTTATGAGCACAGAAGCACAAGCGTAAAATCACAAGACAGTTTAAAATACACAAAAGTTGCACAATATGGATGAGCCCTAGGGGCCACCTAAACCATATACTAAATAAGTGGTATAAGAGATACCAGGAGGAAAGTGAAGAGGCCTAGGGCCTTGGGAATCGCTGGAGCTATTCGAGACTGGAGTTAACTAAGTCGGGAAAGGCCCACGGGACTCGGGTGCAGTGTTCAAAGTGCACGCACTTCTCAATACAAAGTCTATGGTGCGTAAAAAGCACAAAGTTAGAAAGTTAGGAACCTTCCGAGTGACCTACGGAGCTGAAACTTAAAACACAGGCCCTTGGGATGTGTACCAGTGCAGGAGCACCGGCGGAGCTGAGTTACCTCACCCACAGGAAGCGGGTGCACAGGGTCGAAGATGTGTCGGGTTTCGTCACGCTGGTCGATGGTGCTTGGAGCTGGAGATGCTGCAGGCGGCTCGATGAGAAGAGTTCCGGTGGATCCAAGGGTGGATCTGAAGATGTGAAGACCTGAAAGCAGAGGGGACAGTGTTCAAAGTCACTAGCCAGTGACTGCCGTGGAACCAGAGTGGAACCAGGTGATGTCGGGTGCAAACAGGCGTTGTCGGGTAGCTTCTTTCTGCAGCCACGTGGATACCCGGGGTCGAGGACGTCCAGGAGTCGGTCACGAGCTGTCCCACGTAGGCTTCTCGCTGTTGGCGGTGTCGGCGACCTGATCGGAGCAAACAGGCCTTGGCAAATGCAAGCCACGCAGAAGTTGAAAGATGCTGTTCACTCGGACCAGCAAGGTCAGAGCGGGTGCTCCTTTTCACAGGAGCTTGGGTAGGTCTGGAGCAACCAGACCTGCTGTTTAAATCTTCGGGTTCGTCGCCAAGATGGCCGCTGGCCGCGTGGCTAGTGGCCGGGATGGCGCGTCGAGTGGCACAGTGCAAAAGGGCCCCACGCAGATCGTGGAGATGCTGGGGGGCTGATCTTCGGTGCAAGGGCTGCTCGGTGGTGGGGGTTCTCAGTCCCCAAAGCACAACGTCGAGGATGCCTCAGAAGCTGCGCAGTCAGCTTTACGAGTGTCTTCCAAGAGGTCCGGTCCCACGTCACTCGGTGCCTCCACGGGTCCCTTCTTTGCAGGGACTGTGGATCGGGCTCTGAGAGGTCTGGGAATCTGGTTCTTGTCGGGCTCTGGGCTCGGGCTCCGGCGGGAGGCGGCGGCAAAGCAGACGTCGAGTTGCTGGTTGGTACCTGTGTTCACAGGGTGGTCACTCCTTGGCCACAAGGGAGATTCTTCTTCAGTCTTCTGTGCAGCAGAATGTCGAAGTCCAGTCTTCTTCTTAGTTTAAGTTGATTTCGGGATGATCTGCTGTGCAATGGCACTGCTCCCCCTCTTATTCCAATCTAGGGGGTGGATCACCTACTAGGTCCCTCCTCTGGGAGGAACCAGGAAGGGGGGCGGTTACACCCCCTTTCCTTTGTCCAGCTCCGCGCCAGGACTGGGGCTGGAAGGCCCCAGAACCGGTTTGGGCTGGCCTATGCACGGGGACACCTTGTGTGCCCCGGGCATGTCTGATTCTTTTCAGCCCTGTCCTACCTAATACACAAAATCCTGTCTGGGGTGGTGCTCGCACCTCCCAAGGCAGGAAACCCTTTGTCCAGGCCACCATCTGCCGAGTTTCGGTCAGCAGCAGGAGGCCAGACTTGTGTCTGTGGTGGCAGCGTCCATTTTGTGGAGCTGAGGCTCTGTTTAACTTTAACCGGGGTTAAGGCTACACACATGTCGTGTCCCTCTAGAAGGGTGGAATGCTATCCCCGTCGCCAGAACTGGCGAGGGGATAGTATTCCAATTCGTATGACACCTTACTCGACATGTTTTGATAAAGCCAAACCAAAGATAGCATTTAACCGCGAGGATTATAATGCACTTAAGAGTATATGGTATGGCAATATCCCGGAACAGCTTAGGGAGTGGTTCCCGACAGCTGCAGACAGGCTCAGCTCATGCTAGAGCACCATCTCACGTATTTCCAAGCACTCTGCCTCCAGGATTGATGAGGCCTTCCATAGGAGTGGCTGATAGGAACATATGTGTCCAGTTTAGGGTTAGGCACAGGCATACTGTACCTAAGTAAGAGGTGGTTACACCGACTTACCCCAGCTGAGTGTTCAGCCAGTTGTGTCAAAGATGGAGGCCAGGCCAGGGGTGGCACAATACGTGCTGCAGCCCCTGGTAGGCCTTGGATACACCTATGCCCTGGGCACCTAGGGTGCACTATTACAGGGGCTCATAAGGTGAACCAGTTCCAATTCGTAATGCACCTAGAGTGCATTGGCATCAATTTAGAGAGAGAACAGCAGGCTGTGGGTCTGATTAGCAGGCCCACAGCCACATTAAGTCAGAAACCAGTGAAGCAAAAAGCAAAAATTTGGGGTGACCATAGGATAGCAGACCCTACTCTCCTACAGTGCACCATATATCTTTAAACACGCTCAACCACACTTGCATTAAGGACTTACGCTATTTTCATGCTAGGCACCCACATGTGCTCACACAGTACCTGTCTGCTGTATAAGACTATGGTGTTTATCAGTGATGCCATGAATGATGTCATCAGTGGTATCATTTAACATATCATGACTGATATGTGAGGTCATAAGCAGAGTATGGCATGGGCAGAAGTTATGATTAGCTCAGTAAACTCTAACTGGTGAATTTCAGTGGTTGTTTTTTAAACGTTCATTTTGTGTTATTTGAACAACTGGTTCCACAAAATGCAACAATTGCAAGTCTTGAAAGATTAGTAGAGATATGAAACACATAACAGACAGAAATTATTACCTCATTACCATCAAACACAAGATAAAATGTGAACCCCAATTTGTGGTGTATGTCATTGAGTGTGAATGTGGATTGAAGTACATCTGGAGTACAATCTGCTTGCTGAAAAAGAACAATCTTGGAATATATTTGTGTAGTACAAAATAAAGATGTTAGCTAGGCTGTACAGAAGCACTAGATCACCCAATGATAGCAACTGGAGAACAATGTGATTCAACTGCACAAATATGTCACCACAACATGGATGTGGTGGTGACAGAATAATAAAAAAAACTACGACAGTGGAATCGAAATACATCATCCGACTAAGAACAAAGACACCATTCGGTCTCAACAAAAATAACAATTGTATGCATATTGGTACGTTTTCAGTCCCTTGAGACCTGGCACATTGACCAGAAGTGTGGTTCAAGTTAAGCACAAGCATTGTGCAGGATTGGGCCTTTCCTATATATTGTGAAATCAAGAACAGATCCGTCAACCTTGAACAAGACTGCAAGAGTCAAAGAGTATTGGCAATGTTGTACCTTGCTTTAAATACTTTTTGGAGCAACAAGTTCACTAAGTGCACTGGTTTACTGTTTGGGAGAGAATACTGGGGAAGCCTGGTGTGCAACAACTGTGAGAGCGCACCGCCATTGGGGACCGCAGTGGAGAAATATATAGTGGTTCCAGCCGCTTTCATACAAATGAATTTAACCAGTCACACCAAAGCTGGTCAACACTTAATCAAGGTGGGTGCTCTGTTAGTAAGGGTGGACTCACTTAAAATGTAAAAAAAAAACTCCCAAAAGTAAGAACAGGCCCTCACTTGTTCAATATTCAGCCAGACAGATTTGACTCATATTTTGTCAACACAAGGTTGCATCCTTGCAACATAGCAAAATATAATAAGTGCACGTTTGGTTTTTATAAAGTAAAAAACAATTAATGATCAACATTCGTAAAGTGCAAGTACTTATACAAATCATAATCACATAGGATGAAAATAATTTCCTTTATTCCAATGGGCATTTTTAATCACATATACACATTATCTGGCAAGTGCCAAATTAAACAATCATCATTTTTATAAATAACTTTTTTTCTTCAAGCTGCCAACAAATGCAAGATACAATGAATATTTCTCGTACGTAGACTTGATTGACCCACATAAAGAAACTTCTTGTTCAGTAGCCTGTGCGGTTACATTTATTCAGTCATGTAAACTCAAGCGGGGTAAAATAACTAAATGACCCACTGTAATACATAGTCTTGACATTTGCTTCATGTGATCATAAACAATGTGTCTGTTTTAGAAAACTAATTACAACACAAAGAAAACATAAAATATCTATAAAAAAACGAAATCTGCTAAACCTAATCAGCAATAAAAAGCGAAAATTACTCATGAAAACTGTGTGGAGTAGGGGCAGCTATCCTAGAAACGTATGCATTTCTTCATCTATATTGAACCCATGTGACTCATTACTGTTTAGTTGCAATATGAAGTAATTTTCCAGTCTATTCAATTATTTTCTTCTGTCGCCCCTCTTTTTCTCTCAGGGACATGTGCTAAACAGTAGTCAGTCAAATCAATAGGGTCACTTTAGAAGATTTTTTCAAAATGGGGAGCAACCTGATAACTACAATCCTTATTGGAAATTGCTCTTAAATGCTGTAATATGCGTTTGTGGACTGGAAGAGTTGTACTTTCCACATATTGTTTTGCACATGAGCATTCAAGCACATACACTGCAAAGCTAGTTTTATGTGTCAAGTGACCTCTAATTTGAATTGTTTTCTTAAATTGGGTAAAAAATGTTGTTCTGTTTTTACCATTCTTGCATGCTTTGCATTTGGCGGTTTTCAAAAAGCCTTCTTTGCATGTTTACCATGTAGTTGTTGGCTCTTCTGCTTCCTAATTGTATTTATCTAGATTGTCTCTTATATGCTTGGATTTCCTAAAAGTCATCTGTGGATGACTTGTTACTATGCATCCAATGGCAGGATCATTCCTGATAAAGTGCCAATGTTTTTGTAACATTTTACTTACTTTTTGATGCTCTATATTATAGATTGTAATAAACCTGTGCGGTTGTAATTCAGAGTTTTTGAACTTGGTACGAGTTGGGTCAAAGAGGGCTGCTTCACTTGTTTGGCTTATGTTCATGTTCTATTGGATGCTACATTTAAAATCTCCTCTGACTATCCTGTCTGTTTAAAACAACTGACCATCTGTGTTTCTACCGTATCATAGTCTGTATCTGTACTTCAAACCCTTCTGTCTCTATTCAGTTTCCCAAAGGGGATACTTTTAATCAGTGGGTTGGATGGTAACTCTTGGCATGCAGAAGGGTATTCCCTGGTGTAGCCTTGCAATACAGTGTGGTTTTCAACTTCTCATTTCCTACTCGCACATTAACATCTAAAAATTCTATGGAACTATTACTAGTTTTGCCAGTGAATTTCAGATTAAGCTGGTTGTCATTTATATAATTATGAATTGATTGGCCTCCTCCTCTGTCCCCCTCCAGAGCACAAGAGGTCATTAATGAAACTCAGCCATAATATTACATGTTCTGTGCAACATTCCATAATATGGCCAAATGGCACCAGCTCCTCCCAACAACCCATATGCAGATTTGCATAACTGGGCGTGAAGCAGGTGCCCATAGCCGTTCCTCTCATCAGTTGAAAAAGCTAATTGTTAGAAAAACATGTTATTTCTCAGACACCAATTAATTATTTCCAACAACATCCTATTATGTCCTGTGCACTTTTACAGATCTCATTCTTAACCCCTTCCATGCTCATGACGAGCTCAGCTCGTCATGAGGCACGGTTGAGCTGTGCTGATGACGAGCTGAGCTCGTCATGAACAATGGTAACTCTATGAGTGCAGCACTGGGGGGGAAAACACCTAGCAGCCAAGGTGTTAAATAGTACTGGGTAGTCCTCGGGCCATCCTGATGTTTAATACTTGCATACAAAGTAGATATGTCTAAAGTCATGAGAACCCTATTGTTTTCCCATTTGTCATTGAATATTCAATGCAAATATAGCATGAAAGCGTAACTACAATAGGATTTAAAAAAAATCTATGTATTTGGATACGTTTTCAAACAAAATATTCTGTGCTGCAATGATAGGTCACTCTGGCGGGGCTAAAGCATCTTTGTAGATTTATGGTATTAAGGAAAATGCCAGGCATTTGGGATGTTCTTGGTTAATGAAATTATATTCTGCCCAACTTAAAAGTTCTTGATCTTTCCCAAACACTTCCTTAACTGTTGAATATTCTTCCATTGAGTTGCCTTTATTACACACTACATAAATAAGTTGGAAATAGGCTTCTTTAATGAATTTTTGTTGTGTCCCACGTTACGTTACCTCCTTTATCTAAGGGTTTCACAATAATGTTGTTGTATTTCTTTATTTTATTAAAATCACAGATATAGATTGTTCTTTATTTTCTCTGAAGTCCCTTTTCTTACTCAATGTAAGATTGTTTCCTGTCCACCATAATCAATTCCCTATTCAGTTGAGTTTATAATGGTTCTTGTGGAGGAGACATATCCCTCTCCCTTTCAAGTGCTAACAAGTTCGCCATTAGATCTAAATCTGCTACCACAAGATTGTTTGTTTCAGGAATGTTGATTGTTCTAGTGTTTGAATTGATTTCTTGTTGGTTCCTTTTCCTAGAAGCATGTATTTTGGTCAGTTTTAATGTATGTGTAAATGTATACAAGTCTAATCGGGTCTGAGAATATTTGAATTGACTTCTATGGCAATAGGAGAGTCACAATCCAGTGCACCTTTATGTTCTTGAGTAAGGGAAATATTTGGTAGATTGACTATTGTATTCTCCTCTCCTAATGACAAGTATGTACCTCTTTGTGGTTGATTTGGGTTGATCTTCCAGAAGATTCTCCTTGCTGTCCTTTGTCTTCCTTTCCTCCACCTCGAGCTTTGCCTCATCCCCTTTGTGGTTTGTATTCTGCTCTTTGATCTCTTTGTAAAAAAACGTAACTCGTCTGTCCATTAGCACCCCACAGCAAACCTTGCTGTTCCACTTCTGAGCCAGTATCAGAGCTGATATTGCTACATGTGCGATCTTGTTGGGTTTTATTAATGTCCTGTATCTGTTGCCTACTGATTATATCAAATCTTTTTGCAAAGGTATATATTTGGCCCTTCTGGTAATCTAATCAATCACGCAAAAAGTATTTGCTTTACTATCTTTAATGTGTTGTTCATATTTTGCCAAAAGTTCCTTCAGTTCTTTTTAAAATTTGGACACTTTTTCTTGATTACTGTCCTTGTCAATTAAGTCATTTAGGGGTATATCTACTAGGAAGTTGCGGAGCGCTGCTTTAGCCACCTTGGCTTAACGCTGCGCTCCACCACTTTCAAAACGCAGGGCTGCAACGGATTTACAAGGATATGGTGAAGCTCTGCATTTACAATTACCTCTACTTACCTTGTGATGCAGTGGATGTGATATATTTTTCATGTGATATAAAGCATGAGTGGTGTGTGAAATCAATGTTTTCATGAAAGATTTCATGAAATTCCATGAAAATGTAGCAAAATGTAAATTTTTTTACTGAAATATTCTTTTCCGTATCTTGTGTCACAATTTTTTACTCATGGGGGCCTTCTGTAAAAAAAAACTTGTGATGCCAGCAGGAGAGTGTTTTAAGCTGAAAATGTTTCTCTTTTTTTTTTTTTTTTTTTTTCTTCTCTTTACAGAAATAACACTCTTTAGAGGAATGAAACTTAATATGCAATTATATATAAAAACAATGTTACACACTGCAAATAGTCATTTAGATATCTTGGTGGTACCCTAAGCCTTGGCACCCTAAGATCCTCCATGCACCACTCACATCATCTTCGCCAGACCCTTGGGCCTTCTTTCCCAAAACATCACCATCATCATGAAGCTGCTGCAGCTCTCCACGACTTCTGTATAGGCATCAGTTCTTTCTCATACAATGCTACTCTCCTCAAGTTCCATCTCTCCCCATTCTCTACGACAACAAACCGTGCACATCTCAAATGGACCTTCAAACTTTGTGCGACCATCTTCAATACGTCCTTGCTTCACTTTCACAAAATCACCCATCTTTATCCTCCGGTCACTTTTCTCATTAGATTTGCAATCACTCCCATAATCTTCTTGGCTCGTCAAAACTCTCATCCATGTGGGTGACATCCTTGTATTTGCCTTCCATCCCCTCATTACGCAGAACTGACTTCTTTTTGTGACACTGTTCTCTGTGGTGTGATATGCCTATACCAAATCACCCACCATGACCCTAACATCACATCCCCTGTCAACTGTTACTTCAATCACCCACTTCATCATGCGGTGTCAGAGCTCCAAGCATACCTGGTTAGTAATCACCTTGACTGTACTTGCGCGGGAGCAGAGATGAATAGGCTCAGGAACTAGATGCCAGTACCCGAATCCCAAGAGACGATGGTGGCAGGTCAATAAGAACCTCCCCACATCATCCTCCGGGAAGGGGGTGTGGATAAAATAACAAACAGAGAAGAGACTGGTCCGGAAAGTTCCCTCAGACTACTTCCTTCAGGGGCGTCTGCGTATTGGAAACCTGTAAGAGGAGCACACCATTAGTTTTTTCCTTCCTACGCTACTCTAACTCTAATGATCTCGGGTTCAATCTAAAACTCACTTAATACTTTTCCGGACCTTGCTTCTCTTCTATGGAATGAGTTGTTTTTCGTCTAGTAGTTGCTGCTGCAGGGAAGACAAGGGCGGATGGGTTAATTCTCTACTACTGCTATTCTATGGTCACCCCTGATACTACCTTCTTCTAAATATACTCACTTGACTAACTACTTGAGAACGCTGCTTCGGGGGTTCTGTAAAGTTGTTCTGAGTTGAGAAAAAACTTGGACAGGACTTTACTTATAGATAGTCTTTACACCAGCAATGACTCAAGGAGGAATGTTCTGACAATCCTTGTTTCCGACTTTTACACAAAGTTCAGGAAATGGTTTCTCTTCCCCTTGGCCATTCAAAGTTCAAGGAAAAAGACCTTTCGTTCCTTTTTTCGTTCTGTCCTCAGATCGGATTTCTCAATTTCTTTTTGCTCAGCACTCAAGAAAAGACCTTTCTCATTTCTCCATTTACTCAATGTTCAAGAAAGGGAATTTGCTTCCTTTCGGTCACACAGGATTTAAAAGTTCAGAGTATGCACTTGACAATGTTAACTATAACACTTTGAATATCTTCAGTTTGGCCAAACACTAGTTATTCGACACTTAGCTCTCTGTTGTTGACTGACGCTGTTGTCCGCTGAAATCTTCTTCTCCACAGGAATTCACCTTAACTCAGGATCACACTTCGACGACTCTTCGGAGGTTCACTAGACGCTGGAAACTTGGACTTGGGGAAGGGGTTTGTTATTACGCGTTTGGATTAACACGCCGTAATAACGTTTCCTCGACACTCGCGATAATCACAAATGGAGTACTTCAAAACTGGACACTTTAATCTAAGGATTCAAGGAATTCGTCAGAGTACGCACACAGGTTCTTCTTCGCTAACGGTTCAGGTGAAGTGCGTAGTTTCTAGAACTTGCGTCCCGCTCATACTCTCCGCGCCAAAACGAGGCTCAAACGACTAGAGCGTCAACCTCACAGCACCACGGCACAGTGGCAGCCATTTTGTCTCTCCAGAGTCGGACTCTCTCCGACCATGATAACTCTGTGGATCTTCGGGCTTCACTTTGGGTCGAGGTTAAACCACACACCATTGTATCCCCATGACGGGTTCTGACAGTACCCCCCAACAAGGCAGGCTCTTTCCCTCTGGGCTTGGAGGGGTAGCGCTGGTGAAAGGAATGAACCAATCTGGGAGCGTGAACATCTTCTTCCAGTTCCCACGATCGCTCCTCAGGTCCATAACCCTTCCAGTCGATGAGGTAGTACAGTTTCCCTTTGGAAAGCTTGGAGTCCAGAATGTCTTTTACCTCAAACTCCGTTCCCGTCTCCAGGTGAATTGGCTGAGGGGGTGCTTGCATCCTCAGGTCTGCAGAAATTCTCTTTAGCAATGAGACATGGAAGACAGGATGAATCTTTAGCCTAGGAGGAAGTGTCAATCGATAGGTGACGGGGTTGATTTGTTTCTCCACTGGGTAAGGACCAATAAAGCGAGGTTGAAATTTTCTATTACCTTTTAGTCTCAGATGCTTTGTGTTCAACCACACCTTATCTCCCACGGACAGTGGAGGACCAACGCGCCGTTTCCTATCCGCATAAATCTTGTACTTCTCCTTAGCCTTTTGCAGATTGTCTGTTGCCTGTTGCTGGATGTGACCCATCTGCGACACCAGGTCCTCGACAGCTGGGACTGCCGTTTCCATTTGTCGGATTGATGCGTTTGGATGTCGCCCATAATTCAAGAAGAAGGGGGAGAAACCAGTGGAGCTGTTTCTTGCATTGTTATGGGCGAATTCCGCCGACCACAGGTAATCGGCCCACTGAATTTCTTCCTTCAGAAGGAATAGTCGAAGATACTGTTCCAGTTCTTGGTTCACCCTCTCTGTTTGCCCATCTGTCTCTGGGTGATAACTCGTGGAAAACCTAACTTCTGTACCTAGACCCTTCATGAATGCCTTCCAAAAGTGGGATATAAACTGAGTACCCCTATCTGAAATGACCACCTTAGGTATGCCATGGATCCTGACTATTTGGGAGTTAAAATGATCTGCTACTTGTTTGGCTGATGGGGTTCCTTTTAATGCTATGAAATGGGCCATTTTTGAGAAAGCGTCTACAACAACTAGAATAGTGTCATAACCTCTACTCAAGGGTAAATCGGTAATGAGATCAAGAGTTACAGTGTGCCAGGGATAAGGAGGGGTGGGCAGGGGTTGCAGGAGCCCTTTAGGTGCTTGTCTTTCAGATTTTCCCTGCGCGCAGATCTCACAAGCCTTAACATATCTCTCAATATCTGTTGACATCCCAGGCCACCAATAGTGTCTCTTTATCAGTTCTTCAGTCTTGTTCTCTCCTTTGTGCCCCGCCAGCTTATCATCATGACACTCACGCATCACCTGTTGCCTCAATTCTGTTGTAGGCACATACAAGGCCTTCCCTTGATATGGCAACTGACGAACGATCTTCCTGTCAGGGTTTTCTTTAACCCAATTTTGCTTGTCCTCCGGACTCATGCTTTCTGCTATGGCCTCTTGGACATTGATCGAAACTGTGGCTCCAATAAACTTGTTCACAGGGATGATTGGTTGAATCTCTATGGCCGTTCTCTGAGGGTCGGTATCCAGTCTGGAAAGTGCGTCGGCCTTCCCGTTTTGCGCTCCTGGGCGGAAGGTAATTACGAAGTCGTAATCCGCAAAGTACAGGGACCATCTGAGTTGCCTTGGCGTGAGCGTTCTGGCGGATTTCAAGAACTTCAGGTTCCGGTGATCTGTGAATACCGTGACTTGATGCTGTGTCCCCATCAAATAATGCCGCCACTCCTTGAAGGCATCCTTGATAGCCAGTAATTCTTTCTCGGTGATGGTGTAGTTAATTTCCGCCGGAGTCAGCTTTCTGGATCGGTAAGCCACTGGATGCAGTTGACCTGTGCTCTTGTGGCGCTGCGATAGGACTCCTCCCAACGCCTGGTCCGATGCATCGGTCTCGACATAAAACGGTTCCGATGGATCGGCATGAAGCAGGACTGGTGCAGAAGTAAAGGCTTCTTTTAAGTTCTGAAAAGCTTCCTCGGCCTCTCTCGACCACTCGAACTTTATTCCTTTCTTTAACAGCCTGGTAAGGGGTAGAATCTTTCCGGAAAATTCTCTGATGAATCGTCTGTAGAAATTGGCAAACCCAATGAAACTTTGGACCTCTTTCACACTCGTTGGAGATTTCCAGGTGGTTACTGCCTCTATCTTCCGCGGATCCATTAAGATGCCAGACGGGGAAAGGACAAATCCCAAACATTCGACCTGGGAAACGTCGAAGGCACACTTCTCCAGTTTTACAAACAGTTTGTTCTCTTGTAGTTTTCTCAAAACTCCTTTTACCTGTTCGTGGTGTCTCGCCACATCGGAGGAATAAATCAAGATGTCATCAATATATACGATGGCACACTGGTCGATGAACTCTTTCAAGACATCATTAATAAAATGCTGGAAGGCAGCTGGGGCATTACATAGCCCGTAGGGCATCACTTGGTACTCGAATAGGCCGAATCTAGTCCGAAAGGCCGTCTTCCACTCGTCACCTTCTCGCATCCTGACCAGGTGGTAGGCCCCTCGCAGATCTAATTTTGTGTAGACTTGAGCTCCTTTGACTTGGTCTAGTAACTCCGATATCAAGGGCAGAGGGTATCTGTTCTTCTTCGTTATCCTATTGATTGCTCGGTAGTCGATACAGGTTCTCAAGTCCCCTTCTTTCTTTGGCACGAAAAATAGGGGCGACGAGACAGGCGACTGTGAAGGTCTGATGAAACCATTCGCCAGATACTTGTCCAGGTATTCTTTCAGATGTTGGTGTTCCTTCTCGGTTAATGCGTACACTCGACTGCATGGCAAGTTGGCTCCAGGTTCTAGATCAATCTTGCAGTCGTAGGCTCTGTGTGGAGGTAACATCTCAGCTTCCACTTCGTTGAACACCCCTTCGAATTCCTTGTACACCTCCGGGAAGGGGGTGTTTATGGCGCACACGGAGTGCTCTACAAGACTCAAGGCATGAGCTGGGTTTATTTCTTCTCCACTATTCCTTGGGACAAAACAGTTCTCACAACAGTAGTTCGAGTCCATGTGAACGGTTCTGGAACTCCAGTCAATTGTGGGGTTATGCTCCGTGAGCCATGGTAGCCCAAGAATTAACTGAAACTGTGGAGCATCGATCAGGTTGAACTGGATCAATTCACGATGACCCTCTGCGGTGGTCAGCTCCATCACCTCTGTGTGGCTTACGATGGGCCCCGACGATAGGTTAGTTCCATCCACGGCGCGGACTGGTTCACTTTTCTCTTTTTGAATGGCTCTGATTCCCACCTTGTCCGCAAAACGCAAGTCACAGAAATTTCCCGTCGCTCCAGAGTCTACCATGACGGAGACTTCGGTCAGGACCGTCGATCGGAACATCACCCTCATAGACAGAATCAGATGTGGAGCCGCCGCTTGTAGGGTATTGGCCACATGGTGTTCTTTTGGAGTCTCTTCAATGATCGCACCCACCCGTTCAACTCCAGCCACAGGTGGTGCCGCTAGTTTTCCTTCGGCTTGAAGGTTCCTTTGGGTTTCTTCGGACAGTTTCGGACAAAATGCCCACTCGAACCACAATAAATGCACAGGTTGTTCGTTCTCCTTCTTTCTCTTTCTTCTTTCGTTAGGGGCCCTCGGATGGTTCCGATCTGCATGGGTTCTACTCCGGAGCTTCCTTCTGAGGTTCGTGTTCCCTCTGAACGCGCCCTGTCAAATCTGGGAACGACAGTCCGGAAATCTTTTTTCTTTTCCCCTCGCCGCTCTCCTTGACGAAAATCTATTTCTAGAACTAAATCGATGAGGGCCGATATCTCCGTTGGGCGATTTGGAATTTGGGCCAACACGTCCTTCAGCTCGTCTCTCAACCCACGATAAAACACTGCTGCTCGTTTGCTTTCTGGCCAATCCGTCTCCACCACCAACTTGTTAAACTGCGCCAGATATGCTATTAGGTCTCGATTGCCCTGTCGCAAATCTAATAATTCGTTGTCCACAACTTGGGAGATCCTCCTGCGATCAAATATTCGAAGAAACTCTTGTTTGAAATTTTCGAAGTTCCTCAACAGCGGGTCTTCTCTGGTGACTAGAGGCATGGACCAGGCCGCTGCGTCTCCGCTCAAATACGAGAGGATGAAGGCTACTTTGGACTGCGCGTCAGGGAAAATAGATGGGCGGCACAGGAAATGCAAGGAGCATTGCGAGAGAAATATCTGTGCCTTCTGTGGGTCCCCACTAAACCTTTCAGGGGCGGCTAGAGGGATAACTGGGGACAGGGAGTGTATGACTTGTGTAGTTGACCTATTTGTTGCTTCTAACACTGGATTCATGGCCTCCCGCTCTAAACTACTAGTTCTGTGCAACCTCAGGGCTAGCTCGGCTGTTTCCTTCCGGGCGTTCACTACCTCTTGTTTTAAATTCTGATTTTCTTCCCTTACTGCTCCCAGTTCCTTGTGGATTGCGTCTAGGATTGTCCCTAACGATTGTACATCTATTCCTTCGGCCATCTCTGCTCAGGTGCAAAAATTACTTGGGCACTTCACTCTGTCAGAGCTCCAAGCATACCTGGTTAGTAATCACCTTGACTGTACTTGCGCGGGAGCAGAGATGAATAGGCTCAGGAACTAGATGCCAGTACCCGAATCCCAAGAGACGATGGTGGCAGGTCAATAAGAACCTCCCCACATCATCCTCCGGGAAGGGGGTGTGGATAAAATAACAAACAGAGAAGAGACTGGTCCGGAAAGTTCCCTCAGACTACTTCCTTCAGGGGCGTCTGCGTATTGGAAACCTGTAAGAGGAGCACACCATTAGTTTTTTCCTTCCTACGCTACTCTAACTCTAATGATCTCGGGTTCAATCTAAAACTCACTTAATACTTTTCCGGACCTTGCTTCTCTTCTATGGAATGAGTTGTTTTTCGTCTAGTAGTTGCTGCTGCAGGGAAGACAAGGGCGGATGGGTTAATTCTCTACTACTGCTATTCTATGGTCACCCCTGATACTACCTTCTTCTAAATATACTCACTTGACTAACTACTTGAGAACGCTGCTTCGGGGGTTCTGTAAAGTTGTTCTGAGTTGAGAAAAAACTTGGACAGGACTTTACTTATAGATAGTCTTTACACCAGCAATGACTCAAGGAGGAATGTTCTGACAATCCTTGTTTCCGACTTTTACACAAAGTTCAGGAAATGGTTTCTCTTCCCCTTGGCCATTCAAAGTTCAAGGAAAAAGACCTTTCGTTCCTTTTTTCGTTCTGTCCTCAGATCGGATTTCTCAATTTCTTTTTGCTCAGCACTCAAGAAAAGACCTTTCTCATTTCTCCATTTACTCAATGTTCAAGAAAGGGAATTTGCTTCCTTTCGGTCACACAGGATTTAAAAGTTCAGAGTATGCACTTGACAATGTTAACTATAACACTTTGAATATCTTCAGTTTGGCCAAACACTAGTTATTCGACACTTAGCTCTCTGTTGTTGACTGACGCTGTTGTCCGCTGAAATCTTCTTCTCCACAGGAATTCACCTTAACTCAGGATCACACTTCGACGACTCTTCGGAGGTTCACTAGACGCTGGAAACTTGGACTTGGGGAAGGGGTTTGTTATTACGCGTTTGGATTAACACGCCGTAATAACGTTTCCTCGACACTCGCGATAATCGCAAATGGAGTACTTCAAAACTGGACACTTTAATCTAAGGATTCAAGGAATTCGTCAGAGTACGCACACAGGTTCTTCTTCGCTAACGGTTCAGGTGAAGTGCGTAGTTTCTAGAACTTGCGTCCCGCTCATACTCTCCGCGCCAAAACGAGGCTTAAACGACTAGAGCGTCAACCTCACAGCACCACGGCACAGTGGCAGCCATTTTGTCTCTCCAGAGTCGGACTCTCTCCGACCATGATAACTCTGTGGATCTTCGGGCTTCACTTTGGGTCGAGGTTAAACCACACACCATTGTATCCCCATGACGGGTTCTGACATGCGGTTAGTCCTTTCAACAACGCCATTGGCTTGTACAGCTAGGTCCGAGAGTGTAAGATGCCACAAAAATTTAAGTATTTCGTCATTTTCTCCGACGTTAGTTGGGTCCCATTATCTCTACTTCTCTGGGTAACCTTCCTCTCTGAATGCTTCCTCCAAAACTCTGATGGTATTTTTTGTTGTAATCTCGCACATAAATTTCACCACACACCCTTTGGAATACACATCTACCATCACATGGGCGAGCCTCAACTCAGAGGAAAAGCCCTGCTGCCATCTATTACTTCTTTATTTCAAATAAATGCATTGGATGTAGCATTAGAAAGATCATTCATTATTTACAGGGGACAATATAATGTTCACCACATGAGGACTGCAAGGAGGTCATGCTCAGATTACTTCGCGATAAACGTCATTGCTTTGAATAGCCATAATCATAGTTTTCCTCTTCACAGTCCCTCCTCCTTCGACGTGATGAGGAATACATTTGCAACTTATCTGATGTTATCTTGCTTCGTTATTACAGGAAGCGCTCACCCCCCCCCCACCCCCCAAGTATCCTGACACAGGAAGTGTTAGAGTAGGTCATATTAGGATGGGTGATGGGCTCTTTTCTTTGTATAAGGGAGATGGGTGATGGGCTCTTTTCTTTGTATAAGGGAGATCTGCAAACAGAAGACTATCGCTCACCATGTCAGACCTGTGCGGAGGAAGACAAGAACTCAGAGTAATGAAGCTTTCCGATAAATAATCTGAGCAATAATATCTGTAACTATGTAAATGTCCTTTCTTCCACGTATCACATGGAAGGGTCTGGAAGTGAGCCTGTTTCACCTTTCTTGTTGGTGCAAGATTCAACAGCCCCCTAACCGCTAAAGCTGTGAGGCACTCCCCCACCATTTCGTTTGATAGGGTGGAGGCTGGCCGAACTCAAAGTTTTTTTTAAATTTTTATTCTTGATGTTATGAATTTTACCTTGGCAGCTATGGATTTCAGCCTTATACAAGGTCTGCCTAATCGCAAAACCAGTTTGTTTCTCTCCTACAGTTGTACATTTCTGCAGGTTACAGCCTGATAGAGTTGATACTTTCTTGAAAACATATGTTCAGCCAGGGGTTTGGGTGTTGCACTTAGCATGCTAAAATTCCACATCAGTGTTCTGGAGGTATAACAAAAAAAAAAAAGGGGGGGTGCGCATGGCCTAAAGTGCACCCGCGCAATCCTGACCACCGTCAGACAGTGTGAAAACACACCACCTTCCCTCATACGCACAGCAGTAAGGCTGAGGGGTAGAGTTTTATAGTTTTTTTTTTTGCACAATTATGAGCTCTGGAGTTGATACTGAAGGCACTGCAATAAAAAAAATAAAAGATTTTCTTACTCACTGCCACAAACTTGGTACTGGCTGCCAGAGCAGCATCCAGCTCCCCTCTGCCAATCAAGGTGCTGCTTTTGTGCTGCTTAGGTAGCACAGCATGAGAGAAGTAACAGGATTGAGTGGAGTGTGCTGGTTCTTCAAGCTCTGGGGCGGGGCTCCACCCAGCTTTTGAAGACAGCTCGGGTTGGAGTCTTTAAAGTCTACATGTCTGGCTGGCAGTCACAAGACAGACGGCCAAAGTGACATGCAAACTTTAAACTGAAATGCACACTGTTCCTGCATGCTACAGACCCGCCCTCAGACTCGGTCGGCTGCTGCCAGAATGAAAAATAAAATGGTAATAATTTAGTTTTTATTAAATGTTTTCTGCACTCGCAGCAGAGGGGACGACACTCCTCTGCCCTGCTAGAGGCACCGCCGTTGGAGTTTTGGAGTGCACCTGGCACGGCAATTTAAGTGTAACAAATACCAACCTCTCACTGTCTCTCCCAAGCCGAATTATCAGGCTGAAAGGAAACCTGGAGCATCTTAAGAAAGAGGGGAAGACTACAGAGGCAGCTAGCAGCAGCATAGGCTGGTAACAATGCTGGCAGTAACTGAGATACTAACTTCCTTCAATGATCGGCCCGTAGAATTGCATGCTATGCTGAGCACAGCACACCTGCATAACATGCCGTAGCAGGGATGCGGCAGAACCCAAGCCCCTAAGAGGAAGTCCTGCATTGCAGTATGGAAGGTAGGAAGGAGAGCACCTAGATCAGGATATAAAGAGGCCGAGAGACAGTTGAGGGAACAGACATCAGGATGGTCAAACAGCAGCTGAAACTGGATGGGGAGGGGTAGAGACAAGACCTTCATTTTTCAATGTGGTTTGCTTTCTAAAACATTCAGGAATGTTTGGTTACAGGGGTTTTTATTCTCTTGGTCTGGTGTGGGTGGAACATTGTGTGCTTGTGGGTGGTCTAGGCTAGAATAACTGCAAATACAAAGGGCAGTGTGCTATACTTTGTTTTATTATTATTTACACTGAAGTGAGAAATATACTTTGCCATAATTTCTGCAAAATTCTTAGGCGTGTCAAGATTTTAACTTTTCCATAGCAGAGAGTTGAAAATATTTCTGCTGCTTTGGACATACCTCTCTGATAGTTTGGGCTTCTTTCAGTTGATTTATCATTATGAATTCATGTTTATAGATTTTTAGGTGAAGCATTCATGACTTCTTAGAGGAAAACAATTAGACTGTGACAGATTAGGTGTTTAGAAATTGGGCAAATTCGGGGTTAAGCAATTACAGTTTGTGTACGTTTCAGACAAGACTAAACAGAGACCATTTAAACAAAGACCAATACTGAAAACCTTGGAGAATAATAGTATCCAATGAGTCCATAATTGAGCTGGGGAGGCCAGGAGAAGTGAAAAGAGGGAATGCATGATGTGTGAATGACATTCATCTGAAACATACGATCTTAAGCCTACGGCTGTGTGCTGAGACTGTCACATTTAGGGTAAAAGGCACCGTCACAATGGGATCAAACAACAAACACATTTGAAGAAACCACTGAATCCAGGGCTCACGCTCTTTCCGATGTGACCTGCAAAGTAATTCCTGCATACCTGGGCACGTACGGAGCCCCATTAATAGCTCAGGGGAGACCCGCAGCACGGACATGGGTAACGTTCGGTGATCTCAACAAGCTCCTCTATTCTGCCGCAGCACCAGGAACACTACAAACGTAATGTACTTCCTGTGAAAATGTAAACTAGAACTAGATGCCTCTGAATGTAAAGCGCTGAGTACATCTTTCTCTATAACATGGTCATACTGCCTCCCCTTTGCCCATCTCTCTCATTGCTGCACAGAACTAGGAATCTGTAGCTTCTTGCACAATTACGCTATCTAAGCCCAAATCCTTCCTGCTAAGCAAGCTCTGATCAACAGTGTGCTAGAGGAGCATGTCAATAATGTCTAGTAATGCCATTAAGACTCCATAGAGTCCTGCTAGTGCACCTCACTCATATGTGGTTATGGCTTTGGTACAGTGTACCCAATCCTGGACCCCTCTAAAGGAGAAATAGGCTTACCATGGGATAAGATGTGATGTGTAAGTACGCTGCGATCAGTAAAGGCCCACAAAAACACATACGACTGAACAGCATGCAGTCAAACGGAAACATCTCAACTAAATAAGGATTCCATTTCTGACCAACATCTTGCACACAAGCTAAAGTTCCAAATGCTTTCGCAAAGCCGCAGCCTCATAAAACTTCCCCAGGCATAAAAAGCAGATGCGAAGCAAACTGGATTACATATATTAAAACTTCTGTGAGATACTGTATGGAAGATCAAGTGGTTGGTTCTTCACAGAAGAGAATGAGCTACAAAATCCCAACCTTGGCCAATGGTGCCTAGAATGGCAGGTTGCCACCGATTCCTGCTGAGGTAAGCAAGCAATGCTTGGAATCCTTCTTCCACAGGGTTGTACTGTTGTGTACATGTAGTGCAGAGCTGCAAGCAATGAGTATGCTGGTTGCAGTGAATGTTTTATAGTAAGTCAGTGGCTTCCTAGATCATCAAGGCGTATTTAGTAAACTATGGAAAAAGAATGCCAAAAAGCTGGACCCAGTTATTGCAAAGGCATGCCCAGGTTGATGCCGCTTTTGAGCATCTTTAAAATCACACCAGTTCACCAATCAACCTTCAACGTGCACACCCCAAGACGCGCTACTGTATAATGGACTTTGCAAATACCTACATGAAAACAATTCTTGTCGGTTTATGAGCAGAACTACACTGAACCATCCATCACACCAGATCCACTTCTTGCCAAGTGCAATAAATGAAAGGACTGAAATATCCATTTGAGCTCTGGCCCGCAATTGGGCCTTTTGAGATTCTTTGCAAGATCAGGACGATGCAGGTTGCGAGGAAAAGTATGAAGTGTGCATATATGATCCGTTAATACCAGCTTACGATTGTTCCCATCCTACACTTTCCATTGTTCAGAACGTACCTCCTCCCTCTGCCCCACGCGTCTTCAGGGTGCAGCTATCGAGGAGTCTTCTTAAAGAAAGAGTCTAGGGTCATGTTGGCGTCATGTTTGGGGCGCTTGGCACTAGACGACGGGGTGCTCTTGGCCTTGTTCTTGCCTCTCAGTGGTGAGGACAGTGCAGGACTGGGTGAAGCTGTGATGCTGGAAGAGCTGGGTACAGAATAGGAGTTCTGGAGATCTAGGGCAAAATGGAAATCCATGTGCTCGGGAAGCTCCCAAACCACGACCTTCTCGCTGCACTTCTCACACTGCACCAGATCTTCTGCATCAACAGGAGGCAAGACCTTGAAGGACACCGCACAGTCCGAAGGGTATTCCTGAGTGTCACCCACATCAGGAGAAGCTACAACCTTTGCCTCACTGGCTGAACTATATTCCACATCTTCAGTTTCAATGAAATCCAAACTGTTCTCATCCACAGTTTCATCATCAGATGTGAAGCTCGTGGACTCAAGCATGGAAAGATTGTTTTGTGACGAGAGATTTGTTTCATAGATATTTCCAAAACTTGGCCTCTTAGGTAATTCTGGAGCTGGGCCCTGAAATGAACCATTCTCACTAGGGAATTCCACTGATGGTGCAACCTTCTCACTAGATTCAGGATCTGAGCCTCGTGTGGACAGATTTAAAGTGTTCATAGAGTATAGTGCTGGTCCAGTGCCGGGAAGGGATGCTTTTTAGGGCTCGGACTCCTCCCCACTGAAAGTGGGAGGAGTTTCGAGAACTAATGTTAAAGAAGAAAAAAAAGAAGTATCTCCTAGGGCTTTGGCCGAGACAAATTCCACACATTCCTTTGCGTGTTCTGTCATCTGGCCAGTGATTCGTGTTCGTTGTGTTGTCGTTTTAATAGGCTTGAAGTGATAGGGTAAATGTAGTTTTGTTCCGCCATTTTGGGCATATTTCGTTCGTGCTCGCGCAAAGAAGTACATTAATTATAATTAGGAGCTGTCAGGGTGCCTCCGTAAGTGAATGCAGATGGCCGGGCGCGTTCACCATTCAGCAGCACTCAGCGCGCAGCTGCTGCATGCCAGGCCGGGAAAGGGCTTCATCAGCCTCACTCATCCGGATCACAAACTCGGATCCTCACCATGATGGAACACACCCCTTGCTGATCTAAACTGTTCCAGTTCAGACTGGGCTTCCACACGCAACTCTTATTTCAAAGTTCAGGTAAGGTAAACCGAACTGCAACTCCAAGCTATATTTGTTTTTTTGGTTTCGTAATTGAGGCCAAGACCGAACTTTGCAAAAAACACAGGCTGTGAACACATTGTGTGTGTTTTAATGTTGCACTTCGTTGTAAATCCTTGACATACCTTTTTTTGCACTTTGGCTGCAGCTTGTATAAAGAGACTCGCCATCCTAAGTGTGCAATTCATTCCTTTCTTAGTTCGTCTCACCTCCTCCCTTCTTTTCTACTCTCCCCCCGCCCCTCCTAAATCTAAACTGTTCCAGTTCAGACTGGGCTTCCACACGCAACTCTTATTTCAAAGTTCAGGTAAGGTAAACCGAACTGCAACTCCAAGCTATATTTGTTTTTTTTGGTTTCGTAATTGAGGCCAAGACCGAACTTTGCAAAAAACACAGGCTGTGAACACATTGTGTGTGTTTTAATGTTGCACTTCGTTGTAAATCCTTGACATACCTTTTTTTGCACTTTGGCTGCAGCTTGTATAAAGAGACTCGCCATCCTAAGTGTGCAATTCATTCCTTTCTTAGTTCGTCTCACCTCCTCCCTTCTTTTCTACTCTCCCCCCGCCCCTCCTATTTTCTTGCCATCGCTGGTTGCACTCTCTCCTCTCCGCTACTAGTAATACCCGATGCAGAGTGGGGGTGCAGAGTGGCGGTGCAGAGTGCAGAGTGGCGGTGCAGAGTGGCGGTGCAGAGTGGCAGTGCAGAGTGGCGGTGCAGAGTGGCGGTGCGGCGGTGCAGAGTGCAGAGTGGCGGTGCAGAGTGGCGGTGCAGAGTGCGGTGCAGAGTGGCGGTGCAGAGTGGCGGTGCAGAGTGCAGAGTGGCGGTGCAGAGTGGCGGTGCAGAGTGCAGAGTGGCGGTGCAGAGTGGCGGTGCAGAGTGCAGAGTGGCGGTGCAGAGTGGCGGTGCAGAGTGCAGAGTGGCGGTGCAGAGTGGCGGTGCAAAGTGGCGGTGCAGAGTGGCGGTGCAGAGTCCAGAGTGGCGGTGCAGAGTGGCGGTGCAGAGTGGCGGTGCAGAGTGTAGAGTGGCGGTGCAGAGTGGCGGTGCAGAGTGCAGAGTGGCGGTGCAGAGTGGCTGTGCAGAGTGGCGGTGCGGCGGTGCAGAGTGGCGGTGCAGAGTGCTGGTGCAGAGTGCAGAGTGGCGGTGCAGAGTGGCGGTGCAGAGTGGCGTTGCAGAGTGCAGAGTGGGGGTGCAGAGTGGCGGTGCAGAGTGGCGGTGCAGAGTGGTGGTGCAGAGTGGTGGTGCAGAGTGGCGGTGCAGAGTGGCGGTGCAGAGTGGCGTGCAGAGTGGCGGTGCAGAGTGGCGGTGCAGAGTGGCGGTGCAGAGTGCAGAGTGGCGGTGCAGAGTGGCGGTGCAGAGTGGCGGTGCAGAGTGGCGGTGCAGAGTGGCGGTGCAGAGTGCAGAGTGGCGGTGCAGAGTGGCGGTGCAGAGTGGCGGTGCAGAGTGGCGGTGCAGAGTGGTGGTGCAGAGTGGTGGTGCGGAGGTGCAGAGTGCAGAGTGGCGGTGCAGAGTGGCGGTGCAGAGTGCAGAGTGGCGGTGCAGAGTGGCGGTGCAGAGTGGCGGTGCAGAGTCCAGAGTGGCGGTGCAGAGTGGCGGTGCAGAGTGGCGGTGCAGAGTGTAGAGTGGCGGTGCAGAGTGGCGGTGCAGAGTGCAGAGTGGCGGTGCAGAGTGGCTGTGCAGAGTGGCGGTGCGGCGGTGCAGAGTGGCGGTGCAGAGTGCTGGTGCAGAGTGCAGAGTGGCGGTGCAGAGTGGCGGTGCAGAGTGGCGTTGCAGAGTGCAGAGTGGGGGTGCAGAGTGGCGGTGCAGAGTGGCGGTGCAGAGTGGCGGTGCAGAGTGCAGAGTGGCGGTGCAGAGTGGCGGTGCAGAGTGCAGAGTGGCGGTGCAGAGTGCAGAGTGGCGGTGCAGAGTGGCGGTGCAGAGTGGCGGTGCAGAGTGGCGGTGCAGAGTGGCGGTGCAGAGTGGCGGCGCAGAGTGGCGGTGCAGAGTGGCGGTGCGGCGGTGCAGAGTGGCGGTGCAGAATGGCGGTGCAGAGTGCAGAGTGGCGGTGCACAGTGGCGGTGCAGAGTGGCGGTGCAGAGTGGCGGTGCAGAGTGGCGGTGCAGAGTGGCGGTGCAGAGTGGTGGTGCAGAGTGGTGCAGAGTGCAGAGTGGCGGTGCAGAGTGGCGGTGAGTGCAGAGTGACAGTCAGTGCAGAGTGACAGTGAGTGCAGAGTGACAGTGAGTGCAGAGTGACAGTGAGTGCAGAGTGACAGTGAGTGCAGAGTGACAGTGAGTGCAGAGTGACAGTGAGTGCAGAGTGACAGTGAGTGCAGAGTGACAGTGAGTGAAGAGTGACTGCAGAGACAGTGTGTCAGGGTGCACATTGTGTGAGTGTGCAGAATGAGTGTGCAGGGTAAACAGTGTGTGACTATGCAGGGTGACATTGGGAGTGTGCGGGTGAGCAGTGTGTGAATGTTACGGGGCAGTGTGTGAGTGTGCAGAAAACACCACACACACATAACGCACACACAAACCACACACCTCAGTCTCTCAACACCACACACTTGTCACCACTCAACACAACACACTCACCACCACACTCACTCCCCAGGCTCACCCCCACAGACTCACCAGCACACACTCACCAGCACACAGAAAACAACACACACAACAACACACCCCCAGCCGTCAATGAATGCTTTCACCATGCACAAACACCAACAACCATCATCCATCTGTGCACGCTTTTACCAAGCACACACCCACCAGCCGTCAGTGCACCCTTCCACCAGGCACACACACCTCCAGCCGGCAGTGCACTTTTCCACCAAGCAATCGCAGTATGGTACACTTTACTTTTAAACATATTCATATAAAGCACAGCATGCCACCATTGGTAAAATTACAATTCAACCAACATACTTCCACTACACACCACATGCACACACTCCATAACACATGGCAAAAAGACATTGGCATTTACCATGCCATTAGCTCAAACTCAAATAAATCCGAGCCCGATTGCATTTCTAATGCTTGTTTATTATCAAATGACTTCCTCTTTTCTTTAGCCCTTTCAAACATTGCCTGGATTGCACTGGGTGGTTTTGGGTGAAAATGTTTCTCAGTGATACAATTTTTATGTGAACCTCCCTCTCGTTGGGAATTCAAAACAGATTTTTGTGGATGGTGCAGATTCAGGAAAAAAAGTTATACGAAATTGCATAATGCAAAATGTCGACATTTTGTGTAATTTAAAATTCGGTAATATCATGAAATTAATGTGCATAATTAAACTTCTACCTAGGCTAACAGTGGGATATATCCCCTCTACTAGGCTGCCCAGTGGCCTGGCCTCCTCCTGCCTTCCCTGGCTACCTCCTCTCTGTTCCTGTCCTATTCTTTACACTTGATGAGGTATCCTGGGGTTATGTAAAAAAACCAGGTTTGGAGCCATTGTGTTTCCCCAGAGGAAATTATAGTCACCCCTCTAGCCACTGCCTTTTCCTGTCTGCCCCTAAGTGAGCTTCAGGGAGCGGTGTGGTGGCTGTGGAGATGGAGCCTCTGGAGACTTCAAAGGGATTTTAGGCCATGCAATTACTCCCTGCTATTTTGCCTCTTCAATCCTGGGCCCTTATTTATGAGGCCTTGCGTCAGTTTTGCGCCGCCGGTGCGTCACTTTTTGTGACGCACCAGCGGCGTAAAATATGCGCCTTGTTGCGCCATATTTAAAAAGTGACACATCTAGGTAGATGTGTCACTTTTTAAACCCCTGCGCCACATTATACCTGCGTCAGGTATAATGTATGCAGAGGGGGCGTTCCCCCGCAAAAAGCCTCGTAATAGTGACGCAGTGAAATCTATGAGATTTAACTGCGTCACTTTTAGGATGCTGTTGCGTCAAAATCTTGCGCCTGCCTCACAGCAGGCGTAAGACTGACGCAGGCCCTTTCACATGGGGCTTGCCCCATGTGAAAGAACGCATTGCTGGAGTTGCGTCACTTTTGTGACACACTCCAGCAATGCGTCACTTTTGCGCTCACAGATACGTCAGAAATACTGACGTATCTGTAAGTCCTTGTGACATGATGCGTCATACATTAAATATGACGCATCATTGGTGTCGCAAGGAGTGCGCAGTGAAAAGCGACGCATCGCTGTTTTCACGCAGCGATGCGTCACTTTTCATAAATGAGGCCCCTGAATCTTAGTGAGCGCCAGGTGTCGGTGTGAAGGCTGTGGTAAAGTCCTAGGTTGGAGTAGTTAAATTCTTCGGGAAGTCTCCCTAAATACCTCTACTTGGTTCTCCCCTCTACTATTTATTGCTTCCTGTACCTCTGTGTGCTTCAGGTAACTAGGTGGCGTCCCTTAAATAGAGTCTCTGAGATCTCCAAGTGCTGGTTAAAACCACTCCTCTCACATGCTAACTCCTAGTGCCCCAGTTTTGGGGTCTCTGAGTTTTCTGAGAGGTGACTGCTCCCTGCTGCTTCTCATAAATCCCACTACATGCTTCCTCTTTCTGCACCTTAGTGATGCCTAGACGGCTGATGAAGGCCTATGGTGGGGTCCCTGAGTGTTTAAATGGTGTTTGCAGCTACCTTGCTTCCCCATCACCTCCTGTCTGTCCCCTTCTGCTCCTCAGTGTGGTCCAGGTGGCTGTGTCTTGACCTCGGGTGGGGGCAGGACCGGCTTTTGGCATGCGTGAGTTGAGAGGGGTAAAAAAGAACTGTTTGCATAAAGGTCCTGAAAACAGCAACACCCCTCTACCTTGGCTCCAGTGATTCTACTTAAAGTGCTTCTAATCATTTTTAACATACTGCTGTCACTGTTTGTAGCACACTATCCCCTACCTTGCCCTCCCATTTAGCTCACCCAGTGACATAACTCAAAATGATGGGGCTTGCAGAATGTGATGAGGGGCCGAGATTCACATTTATCACAGATATTCATTAGCATTGGGCTAAAAGGGGGGCCCTTGAAGTATTGGGGGGGCTGAAAAGTGGAGGGCACCCCTACACCACAGGAGTAGCAGAGGCATGCATTGCACCCCTGCTCTCACCCCCTGCCACCACATATCAACACCCCCTCCAAACAAACAACTTGGAACCAGTCTGATGTAGTTAAGTTGTGGGTGACTGAGGTGAGCTCTGGGAGGTGTGGGGATTTATGTTCAGAGGCAATGTAGCCAGCCAGGGACTGACCTGTGAAAAGTGCTTGCTACACTATTTTATTCACCAATAGTAGTGAGGGCCGCACATTTCTTTCCGCACAGGCAGGGACATCTTAAAGGTTTTGAGGGCCCAAAGCCAAACATAATTTGGGGGCCCACGCTCTGCACAACTCTGAATTTATTATTCACTTTCAGCTCATTTAAGCACTCAGTGACTTTGGCTAAATCATTGACTACTCTCTTCTTTGGCCAACTTCCATCTGAGCCCAACATTAGAGCAGTTTCTCTTCGGCTGGCCAGCACCAAAGAAACAGAAAGATTATCAATCTGAACCTGCCTGTTTTCATGTGGTGCTGTGGGCTGTTGCTTCACTTTTTGGTCTGTGCATACAGTGTGTTTTTAATTTGTTTACTGCATTCCAGTTACTGCTATGTGAGGTACAGGGACCCTGTGTCAGGTGGCACTAGGCAGTGATCGCCTCGATCCAGCAATGAATCCATGTGAAGGGTGCAATGATTGAGGGAGCGTATAATGCTGCACAGCACATTGACACGTGGCCTACCTGACACATTCACAGAAGGACTAGTGGTCCACCCAAGCCTTCTACACACAATCTATGTTGTTACACTATCATTAGTTTGTTAGATCCATTGGAAATCACAGTGCTGATGGGTGTTTTTTTTTTACTGCACTGCCTGTACTGTGAGCGACAGATATTCAGAGTCAGGAAGCAGCAAGCTGGCTGCAGCTCCCAAAAGACAATGCAATCACACAGGAGCCATGCCAATCTTTACTGCACAGTATTGGTCAGCTGTATTAAGGCCTTGCATTGTCATTGCATCATGAAAGTCTACACAAGGCAACTTCAATCAATCAATCAGCATTTGTATAGCACAGCGCTGTATCTGGGTGCTGTGTCTCCATCGAAGAGCCAGGTCTTGAGTCTCTTTCTGAAGTCTGCCAGTGAGGGGGCTGTAAGACAAGGTTGTTCCAGGTCTTGGCCGTGTTGTAGGGGAAGGAGGGGCCACTGCTGCAGCTGCAACAGATGTGGGGGTATGTGTGAGTGTGAATGAAGAGGAGCACAGGTGTCTAGAGGGCTGGTGGAAGTTCAGTTAATGGTTGATGTAGGCAGGTCCTAGGTCGTCGAGGGCTTTGTAGGTGCATGAGGATCTTAAACTGGCATCTCTTCTGGATTGGGAGCCAGTAAAGGTCTCTCCTGTGGGGGTGATGTGGGTTTGTTTGGGGAAGTCCATGAAGAGTCTGGCTTTAGCATTCCATATGGTCTGGGGTCTGCTGAGGGGCTGGGTGGAGATGCCGATGTGGAGTGTGTTTCCGTATTTGAGGTGGCTTGTGACGAGGGCCTGAGTGACGGGTCTTTCTGGTGTTGGTTGGGATCTATCTGAAGATTCTGGGGAGCATGCAAAGTGTGTGAAAGCAGGAGGAGGATACTGCGTTGACATGTCATTTCATGGTCAGTTGGCTGTTGAGGATGATGTGGAGGCTGCGAGCATGGGTACTCGTGTGGGTCTAGTTTTGAGTTCTGCTGGTCGCCTGCTGTGGTCCCATGCAGAGGTGGTCTTCCCAAAGATCAGTACTTCAGTTTTGTCAGAGTTGCATTGGAGGCTGTTGTCCCTCATCCATTTTGCTGCATTGGTCATTGTGTTGCAGAAGTTGCTTTTGACATTGGAGTGGTCCTTGGTGAGCGAAAGGATCAGTTGTATGACATCTTCGTAGGAAAATATGTGGAGCCCATGGGATCTGATGATGTCTGCGAGGGAGTCATGTAGATGTTGAACAGGGTGGGGCTGAGGGATGATCCTTGTGGTATGCCGTATTTGATGTCTTTGGGTGTGGAGATGAAAGGAGGCAGTTTGAAGCTCTGTGTGCATCCTGTAAGGAAGGAGGCAATCCACTTGATGGTGTCATGCTGTTTGTCTGTTGATAAGGGTGTTTTGGGAGACGGTGTGGAAAGTAAGCATGGGCGAATTTTGCGAATTCGCGATCCGCGAATTTGCGGATTTGCGAATTCGCGATCCGCAAAATTCGCGAATTTGTGCGAATTTGCGGATTTTTGTTTTTTGCGTGTTCGCGAGGTTTTTTGCGTGTTCGCTGGGATTTTTGCGTCTTCGCGAGCCGCTTGCATAGCGAAGTTACCCATGCAGTCGTTTATGGGAGAGGGAGAGATAGATAGATAGATAGATAGATAGATAGATAGATAGATAGATAGATAGATAGATAGATAGATAGATAGATAGAGAGAAAGAGAGGTAGAGAGAGAGCGAGAGAAAGAAAGAGAGGCCGGATCTCTGAAGGGCCAGATTCCTGAGTTGCACCTAAAGAACATACAGCTTTTATTTTTAGCAAAATGCATATGAAAATTGTGCTGTAAAGGTCTCTTTTAGTTTAACCCCTTCTGACAACTCAAAATGAGTGTATTTGCCATCCTCTCCCTTCTTCCTGTTTTTTATATCTGTAAGTGCTTCCTGATGAGGTTTAATTCCTCGGACAGGTGCCTCGTTGCCTACCTGTAACTATTCTCTGACCCTGCTTCAAGGGTCAGAGAAGGGTCAGAGAATAGTTGCAAGTAGGCAACAAGGCGCCAGGAAGCAATTAGCAGCAGGTGTCCAAGTTGAAGTTAATTTGTTTGTAACCCTTTTGTAAAAGGTTACAAAGAAATTAGGTTCAACTTTTGCACCTGCTGCTGTAACCCTTGCTTGGCTGAAAATTCGTCCCCGCTGATTCGCGGATTTTACCGCGATTTCGCGAGATTCGCGGATCGCAAAATCGCCGAAAATCCGCAAATTCGCCCGCGAAACGGATTTTACGCCCACCCTTAGTGGAAAGCTGCGGAGAGGTCGAGGAGGATAAGGGCCACACTTTCTCCATGGTCATAGAGTGTTCTGATGTGGTCTGTGGCAGCAATCCGCACAGTCTCAGTGCTGTGGTTGGCATGGAATCCTGATTGTGAGGCATCCAGTAGGTGGTTGTTGTTACAAGACTTTGGTGAGCTGCTGGTTGATGACTTTTTCTAGTACTTTGTCTGGGTAGGGGAGCAGTGAGATCGAATGATAATTTTTTAGATCACCGGGTTCAGTGGAGGCTTTCTTAAGGATGGGTCTGACGTCTGCGTGTTTCCATCTGTCAAGGAAGGTTGCTGTGAAGATGGAGGTGTTGAGGATGCTGGAGAGTAATGTGCTGAATGGATTTGTTGCAAGGTTGTAGAGGTGGTGAGGGAAGTAGTGGATGCCCCGCTGTGGAATGAGAACATGATGGCTGAGGTGGTCTGAGCGGTGAGTGGAGACCAGGTGGTAATTGTTTGGCTGATGTTCGCTGGTTGGTTGAGGTCATTGGGGTTGAGGGTGGCAGGTTGGAGGTTGAAATTGTTGAAAATGTTGGTGATCTTGCTGTGGAAGTAGTCTGAGAGGAAGCCACAGAGTCCTTGGGAGGGGTGGACGTGTTCTCTGTGGCTGTCAGGTATGAGAATACTTTGACTATTATGAAGATACCCTTTGTGTGGTTGGCCTGGGAGTTAATGCAGGTGGTGATAGCTGCTTTCTTAGAGCTTCTTTGATGTGCCAGTGATAGATGCTAATGGCTGTTTTGTGAGTTGCTCTGTCAGCTGTTTTTTTGGTGACACGTCATCGTTTCTCGAGTTGGTGGCAGTTGTGCTTGGTGGTCCTGAGTTCTGGGGAGTACCAGCTGGCATGTTTGGAGATCTTGTTGGATTTTGTAGATTTCAGTGGAATGACTCTTTTGGCGCTGTCGGTGATCAAGGGGCTAAGCTCTGGATGGCCTGATTGAGGCCTGTTGAGGTCTCAGGTTGGGAGTTGGTGAGGTGCCTGTGACCGCTGAGTTTCAGTGACCTTGATTCCAGCTGTGGTGGGAGGATACCTGATGTCTGGTGATGGTGCACTGGGCATCGGTGATGGTGAAGTGTATGATGGCGTGGTCAGTCCAGGTGAGTTCTGTGGTGTGGCTGAACTTGATTTTGTCACTTGAGGTGAAAATGGGATTGAGTGTGTGTGCGACTCTGGACATTGATTCAGTGGCCAGTTGGGTGAGGCTGATGTTGTTGAAGTTCTCCAGGAGGGCAATGGAGCTGGTGCCTTTGGGGTTGTTGATGTGGAAGTTGAGATCGCTGAGTAGGACGTAGTGGTGAGAGTAGATTGCTAGGGGGGCGATGAGGTTGGGGTTGACATGTCAGAATGTTGTTTGGGGTCCATGTGGTCTGTAGGCAAGGTTGCCCCTTATTGTGGCCTTCGCATCAGTTTGTATTAGGAAGTTGAGGTGTTCCATGAGAGGTGTGGGGTTGTCGTTGGTGATGGTGAATCTGATGGTTTCCTTGAAGATTATGGTGATGCCTCCTCCCTGTCTTTTGGTGCAGTCTCGGTGTATCATCTTGTAGCCTTCGGGATTGGCTAAGGTGAGTTCAAGGAAGGGTTGAGCCACGTTTAGGTAACAAAGGCAACGTCTCTGGAGAGGGCGGTGATGGTGTCCCAGACCTGCGCTGCATGCCTTCATAGTGAGCAGGCTTTGAGCAGGATACAATGGAGCAGTTGTGGGGTGTTCTTGGTCTTGTGGGCAGGTGTGGTGTGGAATCTTTCAAAGGCTGTGTCGCAGTAGAAGTGGCAGTATCTGCAGGTAAATGATCCTTTGGTGGATCGTGGGGAGGAGGAGATGCAAATGTTGTTTTGGTGCCCTAGGCCAAAGAGTTCCTTGGTGGCGTACTGTCGGATGGTGGCAGGACCAGAGGTCCTGGTGCTGGGCGTTGTCCAGTCGACAGTGCGTTGGCGGCGCACCCTCTGCTCGTGTCCGCTGCGTGGATGCACAGCGGCCTCCAATTGTGGGTATGGTAGGTGGTCCTAGTGGTCTTGGGTGCCAGACAAGTGCCTGGAATGGGCAGCGTGGGACAGGGACATAAGAGCGCGAAGAGGCAAGGACAGCAGGGAGCGGCAACACAGGGACGGGGCCAGCAGGCTTAATTCCGATTTACCAAGTCATGCAAATCCATCTTGCCTAGCCATGTATGTCTTTGTAAATTCAGAGCAATGCAAGGTGGCGCAAGGCGCTGCCTTGCATTACTCTGCGCCTAGAAGGCATTATATGGGTGGAGAGTGGGTGTTGCCTCGCATTTTTGGGCACATTCCCAGATTTGCTAACAGTAGTTAACCCGGGAATGTGTCATAATTGTATGCATTCTCAATTGAGGTGCAAAGAGGAGAAATATCTTTATTTCTCCTTGTTTTTCCTCTTTCTAAGTGTGCTGTATTCTGCAGCACACATAGAAAGATGAAAAAAGGCCTCTAAGGATTGTCTTGGTGCAGGAAGGTGTCCCTTCCTGCACAAAATGAATCCTGCCAGTACTGCAGGCACCCTTGCACCATGGCGTTGGTGTTGGTGCTACGCAGCCCTCAGTGTGCCAGCGTAGAGAGAGAGCAGTAATGTGCCATATATTCGTAAATATGGCGCGCTCCTCTCCTCTCCCTTTCACGCAGCGCAGAAAGTTGTCTGGCTGCGTTGCATGAAAGGTTTGTAAATCTGCCCCTAAGTGTTCACATGCTGAATATACACAAAGGTCACTAGAGCCAGGCTGCACCCAAGCACTTTGAAAGGTTAGCATGCTTGCTGAACCAAACCAGAATAAAATAGGTATTTTCTGGGTCGGCTAAAAAAAACACAAAATAAATAAATCTAAAAAATGTGAAATAAACAAAGAAAGTAAATAAACAAAAGTGTTATTCTTTAACTCTTGAGAATGTGGAAGATGTCCTGAAAGCTTAATGAGGGCCCCACTTTAAATGTGCCCATGCCTTAATCAAAACGTCTGTGAACCCAGGGCGCTATTGGAGTAAGGGCCTGCTCTGGGTGGGGGCATCTGAGATCCCCAGGAGGTGTTTGCCGCCATCTTGCTCACCCTGCCTCATCCTGTCTGTTCCCTGGCTTCACCTCAGGTGACAGTATAGTGGCACAGGCGGCAGCCTCGTGTTTCACTGAAGGCGCCCCGTACGCCACCCTTCCTGGGCTGAGAAGCAGGATCCCGGATCTCACGATGTCTTCTTGGAACCAGACGAAACTTGGCACCCGAAACCTTGGCACACAAAGAGCCCGCGTCCAAAGCACTTATTGCCAGGCCATTGAGCAAGAACTGCGAGGGCATTGTGCAGGAGCTGGGCGAAGGGGAAGTGAAAGCCAGTAATTACTGCCCCGAAAACCAATCGGGTCCAGCCATTCAATTAAAGGGTCAGAGGTCGAAGCCCGGAGCTGCCATTGAATGACATCATGTATGTGGGTGTGGGACTGTCGACATGCTCATTATTGCCAACTCGTTAACCTGTAGCATTAGCGAAACACCTGTGCCACCGAAAAACATCATGGATGTCTAAGGGCAGCATGTTGCTGATGGACATTGGCAGGGCATCGGGTACACACAAGTACGCACTCCGTCAATGAGCGTGAGCATACGTCTTCCGGTGGAGGAATGCAAATGATTTCCGCCCACTGCAGATTGTGGATGCGGTATTGGCCTCTCGTTCATCAATATCTCCCAGATATTCGTTGACCTTGGGCTCAACGGAACCCCTTGGCCTGAGCCCTCTCCCTGACGAGGCCCCCCGAGATCAGGATCATGTGTTACGTCCTTGACGTCATCATCTGTGGCCTCTTTCCCACCGATGTAAACACTGTGCTAGTAAATGGTCTACGTGCAACAACTAAAATATACTGGCCTTTTGAAAGGGTTTAGGCAGTGGCGTCACTAGGGTTGGTGTCACCCGGTGCGGGTAACTCATGGTGTCACCCCCTCACGACTTACCGCATGGGCTCGAGTCTCGGCAATGACGTTGAACATCCTGCGATTCTATGCAAATAACTTAATCTCCCTGTGCCTAACAAAAAATGAATGTGTCTTCATGTAATGCAACTGGTTCTATGTAAAGAACTCTGATACCCGATTTGGGTCAAGTTCGCTCTATATAAAACTCAGTATGATATCCGATTCGGGTCAAGTTTGCGCAATATAAAACTCTGTAAAATAAAAAAATAAAATGTAATATTACTTAACCCCTAGTCTGTCGGCTTCCACCACCCCGCCCCCCTGCTCATACCTGTGCAAGCCGGTACTGGGTCTAACTCGTGAATGCACAGAACCATAGCTGCCAAGGTTTCCGATTGCTAATGTGTGACATTTTCATAAATGCAGTGTAATTGGTGACATTCAACGACTATGAGTGGCACTCTCTTGCAAGCAAAATCAAGCAATAAAGAATTGCAAAACATATAAATGACAGACATTACACCCATTTGGGCAACGAAAAAGTCATAGCTGCCAAGGTTTCAGATTGCTTGTGTGTGACATTTTCATAATTTAAGTGTTATTATGAGTGACATTCAGCGACTATGAGTGACACTTTCTTGCAAGCAAAAATCGAGCAATGAAGACGAGGGAAACATATAAATATCAGAAATAACACCGATTTGAGCAACGAGAAACTCCAAGAAGATCTTAAAATGTCTGCAAAGCACCAGAAATGAAAGGGCGCTAACCTAGTACCCTTGTAAGTACTGTTAAACAAATGTGTAGGCAATAACAACTACACAGATCCTGCCTTAACCAGCCTGCGCCGACCGGGCCTCCTGGCTTCTCCCTTGCAATCAATCAAATTACTGCACGTCATACAACGAAATCAAGTAGGTGAAGTAATTGAAATATTTCAGATATGTAGGTTACTCTGACTTCACTGAAAAGTGAACATGACATTCACTTGCCGCATGTCAATGACATGCACTAAAAACGTGGTTGACATCCAGTGGAGCGTGAATGACAGAGAATTAAAGAAGCACACGAATACCATGCATTGGAGCCTGAATGACATGCAACTAAACCTATCAAAGGTGTGTACTGAAATGCGAATGTGCCATATATTGAAACGAGACTGCCATGCATTGAAACTTCTGTATGGTAGGCAATGAAACATGAACAGCACGACACATGGAATGAAACATGCCAGAGACCCCAGTGAGGAGTCTGAGCCAGCCTCACCAACTCACGCTGAACTCAATTTAGTGCAGATTGGTAGGGACTGCAATTATGCACATGATCTCAACTGTATCTTTACTTACAGTAACGGCTGAATGATGACACTTCTCAAGAACTAGAATAATTCATATGGAAGAAGGTGGCTCAGTGACACTAACTTACAACTTTGTGCAGACTTCAGACAGATTTGTAGTGACTGCAGAGCACGATATGGGAAGAGTGGGAAGAAACTGAGATAATAAAACAGGATTAAGAGAGAGCAACGCAAATGAAATATGGGAGACACAAGGATGTGAAGTATGGAAGTAGGCACAATAAAAGACGCAGGAAGAGACAAAGACGACGAGAGATGGGTGGACATCAATACAAGAGAGGGAACATGAATAAACAAAAATACAGAGCTAGCAGGAAGGAGAGACAGAAGAGAGACCACAAAGTAGGAGAAAAAAATGAGAGAGAGCAGGACAGAGGAGCAGGACGGTGAAAGAGACGACAAGAGAAATGAAGATGTCTGAGGGAGACTTAAAAGAGAGGGGAGACTTGGCGAGATGGACAAATGCTGAGGAAGGACAGGAAAACAAATTAGAGAGAACGAGTGAGACATTCAGAGAAAACACTACAAATGGGCTAAAGTGAAAGAGGGGAAACTAGGGAAGATAGCAATGCCAGGAGGTGTGGGAGAAAGGGGAAACGTGCCAAATGTGAGGAAGGGATAGACAAAGGAAAATACAGAAGTGGGAGAGGGGCGGAGAGGCGCAGCGATCATAGAGGAGCGAGCAGGAGAGGCCGAGAGGCCAGTGAGAACATTAACGGTAGGTGATAGGGGGAAGAGTCGGTAATCGTTCACAAAGACGACGGGTGTCCCCTCTGGGAGGGGAACTAGCGGAGAAAAGCACGGTGGTGTGGGGACGGCGAGTGAGAAAGATGTGCATGAGGAAAGGAAGGCAGTGAACGTCCGAGACTGCGCAGTACAGACAGTAAACTCCTAGCTCCTGTCTGCACTGGACTGCACAATGTAGGTACCTGCGGGTAAGACCCTGATTTGGCACTGGTAACTTTCTTTACAAGCAACTCCATCTGAAGAGCACAGAGCGTGACCACAGACGGAAAAGGAGATGGCCTGGAAAGTGGAAACAGCAGCGCAGAGGGGAGGCTGCAGAGGAAGGGCCGGGCGAACAGCACAATCACCCCCTGCGGCTCTTGCTTTCTACCACCACCAAATTGCCAGGCAAACTTTACAGCAACGAAATTACAGCACGGCAGGTTTTACTCTGTATGAAGGCAAATACTGCCGCTCACTTACTGATTCAGGCGCCAGTGGGCTTGGATCGAATTACATGGCCTGGGTGCGATCCAATCGTCATTACAACCTCAGGCCGCGATGACGACGTGGCAGCAGGACGTAAAGTCGCATGGCGCGTCGGTATGACGTCAATCAGAAGGTAATGTGGGTGGAGTTGGGAGTCTATTGATACATTTTAGCACTAGTAGCCGCAGCTTCCAGCGCTACCAGCCACTACAGTTTAGCCATTATAGCAGCACGTGTTGCATGATACTTGGCAGGGCTGCTTCCCTGGCATTTGCAGTTCGGGGCCGCGGTGACTCGGCAGCGCCCGAGGCCACTCAGATGCCATGCTGCTGAATGATGATGCCCGTGAGAAATACGGTACTCCTGCTGTGTTTGTGTTACACAGCGAGCCAAGCAGCGTAACCAGATTGGTGTCACCCCCATGATGGGGTGACACCCGGTGCGGTCCGCACCCCCCGCACCCCCCTAGTGACGCCGCTGGTTTAGGGCCACCAAAAACAACGTAGCGTCGTTAGTGGCCTCTGTGGCACCAATAAACGTAGCGCTATGATTAGTGGGGTTTTTGTCACAGAGCTGAATGCTGGCATTCTCGGAGAGTGCACGCCACCAATGAACATAGTGACATCGGAGGGGTGTAATCAATGGACATAACCAGTGCTTGAAATGGGACAATAAAAGTACCTGCTTGTTTCTAAAAAAGTGCCGGTACTCTCCAAATAAAGGTATTACGCCACTCTTGAGAAGTGCCGGTACTCTCCCTCTCAAAATAAAACAAGCATTTACAATGCAATAAGTCTCAGGTTAATTAAGTTTGAGCTATTGGCATTGCTAAATATTGCAACACCAACTACAACAAAAGTCTATAAATTGTAGGCCAAAAAAATGTGTATTTATTTTTGTAGCAATGGTGGCATGCTGCGCTTTAGATGAATATGTTCAAAAGTAAAGTGCGCCATACTGCGATTGCTACAATAGTTAATTGTGGATGCGTTAACAATTGATGTGTGCACTGATGGCTGGTGGTGTGTGTGCCTGTAGAATTTGTGCACTGATGGCTGGTGGTTTGTGTGCCTTATGGAAGTGTGCACTGACAGCTGGTTGTGTGTGCCTGGTGAAAGCGTGCACTGACAGCTGGTGGTGTGTTTGTGCCTGGTGAAAGCTTGCACTGACGGCTGGTGGTATTTGTGCCAGGTGAAAGCGTGCACTGACGGCAGGTGGTGTTTGTGCCCGGTGAAAGTGTACACTGACGATCAATGGTGTCTGTGCCTGGTGAAAGTGTGCACTGACTGTGTGGTTGTGTGTGTGTTTGTGCGTCTGGTTGTATGTGTGGTTGTGTATGTGTGTGTGGCTGTGTGTACTTGTGGTTGTGTGTGTGTGGTTGGGTGTGGTTGTGTGTGTGTGGTTGTGGTTGTGTGTGTGTGTGTGACTGTGAGGGTGGCTGTGAGTGTGTGTGGATGTGTGAGTGGCTGTGTGTGTGTGTGTAGATGTATGTGTGGTGCTGTGTGTGGTTGGGTGTGTGTGGTTGTGTGTGTGGGTGGTTGTGTGTGTGTGTTTGTGTGTGTGTGTGTGTGTGTGTGTGTGTGTGGTTGTGCGCCTCGAGCTGGGAATCCTTTTAAATAAAAGGAGAGGCACGTGCACTGCTGCAGTGTGCGCCTCTGGGTATGCACATAGACTCATACTCTCTCGCGCTCTCTCACACACCCATACACACCCCCATACGAACACACTCTCACATCACATACACACAAACACACACACACTGTGCTCGGGCAGGACACAGGACATGCCGCTCTCGCCTTGAGACTCCATAGTGTTAGAGCGCATGTACCCCGGGAGGCACTCACAACACAGGCCAGCATGTGCGCCTCGAGCTGGGAATGCTTTTAAATAAAAGGAGAGGCGCGTATGCCTAATTGCGGTGTTGTGATTGAAAGCACAATTTGTGCGGTGCCTGGAGATGATGAGGGGCCTACAGCGGGGTCCTCTCATCACCACATGCTGCCTCAAGGCGGCCGCCGTGGCCCACGTATGCTTTGTGTTGGTGCTGAGCATTGGACCAGCGCGCACCACCCCCTGCTCTCAATAAATACTCAATGAGCTCTGCACGGTAAGCCGTGATAGGAAACTCCCACGTGCACATTGCATGTGCAATGAAGCCAATGCTGTCATTGTTACTGCGTGGCGTCTGAGAGCCGGGGCCACAGAATTGGCTTCCAGTTGCCCGGAAATTCTAGACCCGGCGACTGTGCAACAAACCAAAATGTTTTGTTTTTGAACCTGAAAAGGCATTATTTCTGTTCCTCTTTTGTGAGAAGCGGCGGGTAATTTATTCTCCACTCACACTTCCCTGTGTGTGGAATTAGGTTTTACACAGTTGTAACAAGCGCAATATAAAAATGTATAATCAGGAGCGACCTTTAAAATAACAATTGCAGGAGACTCAGCACAAAGAGAGCCTGCCAACCAGTTACAAATGTATTCTGAAGTATGACGATCGGTTCAATATTTTTTTGTAAACTACGGGAGAGTTCAACAGACTGTGTGCTTGAAGGACCAGGTTTTTAGAACCCAGCGGCGCCAGGGAAAACGCCCGATGCCTTCGAGTTCCCCTGCCTTGGCAAACAGAGACACAGGACACTTCTTGATGACGTCAAAGACCAAAGTTTATTGGCTGCAAACAGGAACAGAGGTCTACGAAGCACAACACGGGTGGTTCGCTAGAGACTGCACAATTTCAATGAGCGAAGCATGGTCTTTTATGCCAAAAATCACATTCCAAGGTAGCATCAGTTACACACAAACTGGCCAATGGCGATGTGGCATTTCAAAAGTAGCACATGACGACAATCCCATTTTCCGTTGTCCAGCCCACCAGAAATGACCAAGCAAATTCTAACTTTCCTGTTCGATCAGGCCGGACAAACCCATCATAAAACCTTAACCCAAATCAGTGATTAAGCCATAAAGGAAGGAGCAGAAACAGATTGGAAGCAAGATAGAAAGGTGGGTGCAGTGTACTGTAAATTCAGCATGTCCTGCTCTTTGATCTTTATTTGACCAACTGCTTAACAAGGAACTGGCTCAGCGAGGTCAGCCTCGGGCAACGGAGTCAGTTCGGCCAGGTCACTCAGAAGTCAGCTAAGGTGTACGTGTCCCAAGGACTCATTCGGCCGCAGTCATCGGCCTATGTGAGGGCAACCACACAAAATGGCTGCCGTCCACAAAATGGAACATGAGGGTTCAAACGAAATCCCTGAATACGTAGTGTTCTCATTGATCGATTATGACAAAAACACTCGTACACACCACACTCGTGATTTGTGGTCCGCTGACACCAAAATCGTCTATTTCCGACGACCTTTATTGAATGGGTTCGGAACCACCGAACCTCAGACCCTCAAACTACGGAACTACAGACCCTCCTTTTGCCCTTACATAGGCAATAAACCCAAACCCATATCAATCTGAATCTAGGTCTATCATCATCAGATCATCGATATGTTGCTGTAGCATCATCCTAGTACTTAGTACCTCTCTCTGGACAGGTCTCCTTGCACACGAAGTAGCACAAAGGCCACAAATAGCAGGAGCACACTTTACACAGAGACAAAACAGGAAAAGGATAGTTAAGATCATCCCAATGACCATCAGAATCTTCCATCCCCAAGTGGATATCAATCCCCAAAACCATCCCATCAACGACCAATCTCCTTTGTCTATATGGACAGAATCGGAGATCTTATGTAGCTTGGAAATGGCCTGAAAGACTGACGGAGCGTTGTCTGGAATGAAAACGCAGCAGCTCGATTGAATCAATTTACATACTCCACCTCGGTCTGCAAGTATGACATTAAGAGCAACTCTATTCTGAAGTGTCATAAGTCTGTCCGACTGGAGCTCAGCAGTCAAGTTACTAAGGGCACCGGCAGTTTTGACTATGGTGGACTCAACCACTCTCGTCAACTGGCGAATGTTCCTGCTGTTTGCCATCGGTGCCCAGAACGGCAGAAAACCCTTAAAGAAATCTCCCAACTCTTGCCCTGCAGTGTCTTCCTGACTGAAGACACCTCTAGCAACTCTCATTTTATGGTAATCTGCCGCAGCTGTAAAAGTGGGAGGCAACAGGAAAGAGACAAAACATGTGCCCGAAAAGTCAGGGGGCATCCATGTATACGCTTTGTCATAGCAGACAAAATAAGTACCCTTAGCGGCTAGAAATGCTGGGGAAGTCTGAGATGTAAATGCATATGTGTCAGTACAAACGCTCTTCCCTAGTTGAGCTCTCGGATTCTTGCCATTACCCTGCAGACAATAGCGACCCTGATGGGGCACTATCCAAATCGGTGGAGAACTTTTCGCTCGCTGGTTAACACTCAGACTTACTCCGTATCCAGTAACGTCCCAACCACTATATGGTTCTTTCTCATCTTTCGGAATAGACTCAACCGCATTAGTCCCTTTAACCATATCGACTATGCCTCTAACTAAAGCACTATTCTTCGGATTGTCTTTCGGTGAACGTAAGGGATAGACACTATGGGCATAAATGAACATCGTTCTATAAGCCCAAATAAAAACCATTAAGGCTGAAAGGCAAAACCAAGTACGGAATACCCTTACCGGTCGTATGAGGCATTAGGCCACAAATCCAACAATTCGTTGTGTTCATACCTAACTAGTGTTGGTGCAAAAGTTGTATAAAGGAATTATTGGCAAATTCCAATCTTCTAACTACTTCATGTTCAGGCAGAGGATGAAAAGAATGAGAAGAAATAGTAGGAGGAGGTGTAGGTTGCACAGTGGGAATAAACGTCACTTTAAAAGAGAATGTCACATAACCAATTAAAAATATAATTAAACCCAATAGCATAAGTAAGCATAATATAAAAAAATCTTTTCCGTGTTACCAGTTTGTGTATCTTATTTTTAAAATTCATTGTCTCTACAGGTCTCTCCAACTCGAAGAAATCCATCCTCACTAAATATGCTGCTCGCGGTGGTAGGGTGTTCTATGCTAAGGAATGCCTCTGTCAACCCAGGGCAACTCCCTTAGGCCAACCAGAACCTTCGACCTAGTGTCTCGGGCTTGCACTCCAAAGACTTGTCTACTGCGACCCTACAGCTGAACCCGGATGGCGGCTCGAAAAACAAAAATAAGTAGTTCCTCGGAGGAGAGTTAACCTGCAAACAGAAAAATCATAAAGACTTCATTTATTTTTTATTTGTCCCACGACTCTTGGTCGCTAATTATAACGATCTTTCCCAGGCAATGTCTGTTCCTTGAATAAAAGTTCAGGCTCAGTAGTGTTCAATCGATTCAAAGGAGGCACAGCTTCTTGCAGAAGATCGTCACTTTCTTTCTCAGTGTTCGTTCCAATCAAACGGGCATCGCTAAATGGCAAAAATCGTGGTACAGTTTCTGTTTCAGAGTCTGGAAGTCCATCCTGGACCCACCGGTTGTACGGTAAGGGCAACGGAGCCCGCTTGCAATGTACGCCGTGGATCCAGTTTTTCTTTCCTTGCACTCGAACTGCAGAACGTGTAGACAGGAGGACTAGGTACGGTCCTGTCCAGCGGGGCTGCTCGTTCTTGCTCTGCTGAAAGTTCTTGATAAACACCCACGAGCCGGGTTCAATGGTGTGACCTAGATCTTCAGAAGCCTGTGGCAGGCTATCGTAAACCTGTTGGTGTAAAACACGCAGTTTAGCCGTCAGTTCGTGCAAGTAATCAAGTAGCACAGTGCATTTGAGATCACTGAACTTTGTTGGTCTTGGTATGCCCCAAATGTTAGCCGGGCGACCAAACACAACCTCATACGGACTCAAACCCATTCGCGAATGCACAGTCATTCTTGTGGCAAAGAGCGCTAAAGGCAAAGCATCTGGCCATTGCAAACCAGAGCTCGCTTGAATTTTGGCCAACTTTAATTTTAAAGTGCCATTATAGCACTCAACTAAACCAGCTGATTGGGGGTGATTTGCAGCGTGGAACTTCTGCCGGATACCTAATCCCTCGCATACTCTCTTCATTACTTGACCCACAAATTCACTCCCACTGTCACTCCAGATCATTCTTGGCAAACCAAACCTAGGGAAAAACTCTTTGATTAGGGCTTTCGCTGTGGACAAAGCAGTATTGTCCTTCAAAGGGTAAGCTTCCACCCATCTAGAAAAGGAGCAAACAACCACCAAAACATATTTCAGGTTGTTGCACCTCTCCATGTGGATGAAATCTAGCTGCAAAGCCTCAAACGGATACGTAGGAGGAGCAAAATGACCAGCTGATGTTGGAGTTCCCTTACCAGGATTGTACATCAAACACCCCATACAGTTCTTAACCAACCGGAGCCAACAACTTGCAAATCCCTTTCACGCTAATATGTGCCATCCCATGAGCCATTGTAACAACTGGAAGCACATACGCGTTGGGCAACAACCATCTTTGATGCTCAGACAAATCAGTCCAACAACCATTCGAATCCAATCTACCCTTACTTTCTCTCCATTCATTTAACTCTTTCTCTGTAGCTTCAGCTTGGATGGATTTCACACTTTCAATCGTATCTTCACACATACTTTTCTCTGGAACCCATCTCGCTGGACCTGCAACATACATTCGGCTCATCACATTTCTCGCAGTTTCTTTCGCAACTTCATCCGCAAACGCATTTCCACGACCAACATCATCCGTAACTTTCTTATGGGCACTACATTTCACAATCGCTACTTGTAATGGCAAAGTAAGTGATTCAAGAAATTCATTCACCAACTGTCCATGCTAGATCTTCGTCCCATGTGAAGTCAAAAACCCACGTTCACGCCACAAACGTCCAAAACTATGAGCAACACCAAACGCATACTGACTGTCAGTGTACACATTCACTCGTTTTCCTTTTGCCAACACACATGCTCTCGTTAATGCAATCAACTCTGCTGCTTGCGCTGAATTATGTGGGATACGTGCAGCTTCAACAATCGTATGCAAAGTCGTAACAGCATATGCCGCAGTCGTATCACCATTCGGAAGCTTGAAACACGAACCATCAACCCACAAAGTACCATCACACTCTGGAAGAGGAGTATCCCTAAGGTCTATGCTTCCTTTCGTTTCTTCCTCAGTTCTAAGGAAACAATCATGCTGTTCTTCAACATTATCTGTCTCAACTGAAATTGGCAACAACGTGGCTGGATTCAACGTGTTGCATCGTTTAATGTGCACGTGACTCGCTAACAAGGTCAACTCGTAACCCGAAAACCGAGCACTAGTTAAGTGCTGTGTCTTGGTACGATTCAACAAGGTATCCACTGCATGTGGAACCATTACAATGAATGTATTGTCCATCACTAAACCAGCAGACTGTCGAACCGAAACAGCCGCCGCTGCTGTTGCTCTCAAGCAACTCGGCAACGCTCTAGCTACCGGATCTAAAGTCGACGAAAAATATGCACATGGACGTTGCTTATCGCCGAACTGTTGAGTCAACACTGACAATGCACATCCCTCTCTCTCATGGACATACAATGTGAAAGGCTTACTGTAGTCGGGGGTACCCAACACAGGAGCCGAACACAACGCATTGCGTAATTCGGAAAATCTCTTCTGACATTCTTCAGTCCAAGGAATAGGATTTGGAGTATCCTTAACAGTAAGAGCTATCAAAGGTTTTGCTAACATTGAAAAATGAGGGATCAACTGTCTACAGTACGACGTAATCCCCAAAAACGCACGTACTTCTCTCTGTGTCGTAGGCACACTCATTTTCGCAATAGCTTGAATTCTCTCTGGGGTCAGTTTCCTTCCCTCCTTCGATAAGAGGTGACCTAAGTAGGTTACTTCTTGTCGACAATATTGCAATTTAGAGAGAGAGACTTTGTGATGTAAATCAGACAAGTGGCATAACAACAACAAGGTAGCCTCTCTACAAATCTCTTCATTATCGGCAGCAACTAGCAAATCGTCAACATATTGAATAAGGGCAGCACCATCTGGTAAAACCAACAAATCAAGCTGCGTTTTCAAAGCTTGGCTATAGATCGATGGACTCTTACAATAGCCTTGAGGAGCTCGCTCAAAGCGGAAACTTAGTCCTCCTAAAGAGAATCCAAAGATATCTCTACTCTCCACGGCAATCGGGATGCTGAAGAAAGCATTCTTCAAGTCAATAACCGAAAACCATGTGGCTGTAGCTGGGATCAAAGTCAACAAAGCTGTGATATCAGGTACAACAGGAAATTGCGGAACAACTATCTTGTTCACCTCGCGAAGATCGATCACAAACCTATATACAGGAGGCTGTGAAGAATCAGTTCTCTTCAGAACAGGCAAAACAGGACTATTGCACACATTACCTCTCGTTTCCTCAATCACACCCTTTTCAATCAGATCGTAAATGATCGCCAAAAGTGCTCGCTCACCATCACTCGAGATACGATACTGTGGAATGCGCGGTAACTTAGCATTCACCTTCAGTGTCACAACATATGGTGGAATCTCCAAGAGGCCTACATCATTCGGACCAGTAGCCCACAATGAATCCGGTAAAGAAAACAATTCAGGTGGAAGTCCATCTTTAGATATGTGCATCGGAGAGATCACTCTCTCACCCAACGAGAGATGTACTCCTGACGGAGAACAATTCAACGTCGCATACAATCTCTTCAACAAATCCAATCCCAACAAGTTCTCACCACAACCTGTAGTCAAAATGAGGGGTGCTTCAAATCTACGAGGTCCAACAGAAAGAGACAACGGAGTCGAAATCTGATTCGTAACCGGGGAGCCAGAAAAACCTACAGAAACATTCTCAAAGCCAGAGAAAGGTGCACCAGGGAGTTTAGAGTGCATTATAGAACTCTTCGCAGCACCAGTATCTAACAGAAAAGGCTCTGACACACCTGATGCAATCACTTCAACATAAGGTCCACTCTGATCTACTGGAACTGAAACAACTCCCTCTCTTTGTCTATGGCTGTCCTATCAACCATTACCATCTACTTCCTCACCTTCGATGTAGTAATCGTCCGTGTAGTACTGTGCTGTCCTACCAGATGAACCATTCTGCTGATCAAAACTATTCATTGAATGCTGTGGAGGCAAAGAACGACCATTTAGTCCACGACCTCTACCTCTAGGCGCTTGTTGAGCACCCCGACCTCTCACAGCAGAAGCACCATTTGTGCGCTGTAACAAAACCGGACAACTATTCTTGAAATGGCCCTCTTCTTTGCAATACACACACTGATTAGGTCCATACGGAAAACGTTGTTGAGAAGGCTCGTTCCTTTGCGAGTTTCTCGAATATTGCTGATTCAGCTGGTAATCACGATGATTATTAGTACGGGTGGATAAGCTTGTTGTAGAAGAACTTTAGTCTTTAATTCCTTAGTCTTCTTATCCGCTTTCTCTATCTAATCCTTGTACCTATTTTCATAGTACTGGGCAGTAGCTAAAATCTGCGCTGACGTGGAAACAGCCCAAGCACTCTCAGAATCTTTCAACTTATTGCACAATTCGGGAAGCAAATTATGCACAAATTTGTCGACGAACAATCTCTGGCCACCCTCAGTAGCCATATCCTGACCACTATGATCTACAAAGGTCTCTTCAAACCGTGTGAAAAAATCGGACACAGTTTCTTCTTTCTTCTGCTTGCACGCAGACAACTTGTCCCAATTAACACGCACTTCAGGCATCAAAGTCTTCATATAAGTAATGATCCTACCAGGACGTTCAGTAATTATATCTTCAGGCTTAGCACCGCCTACTTGTCTATCATTCGCAGCACGAAGATTAACCCATGTATCGCCCAATTCTTGTGCGTGATCCGTATGACGAATCGTACCCCAAATAGGCTGTGGAACAACATTACCAAACAACATATCTATGTCTGCTAAATTCATGATACACAAACCCACAGTTTGAGTGAGCTCTTTATAACATCCCTACGGATTTTTGCGCTGATCAGGCAAAGACTGCTTAATAGCCAACACTTCAACACGCTTCCAAGGAACATGTACCCAAACACGCTGAAAGTGTGCAACAACAGGTGGCGCAGCATTAGGATCAGCAGGTCTCCAAACTGGAGGAACCTCACTCATCGGATACTGACGCGCTTTTCTCCTAACTGACGAATCAGGCTCAAACAGTCGCTCAGAAGGGGTGTCACTACGAAAGGACAATAAAGTCGCAGGTGCTTTCTCAACATCCTGAGGACCCACAATGGTCCCTTTCGCAAATTCGGAACATATTCGGTACAACTCATTAGGAGCTTTACCTACTTCTCCAACCCATTGTTCATGGAGGAACAAACACATCATCTCAAAGACGTACCGCTGCTTTGGTGCTTCCCATTGAAGGAAAACATCCATAACACCCTCAAGATCATACTGTGTAGCTTACATAACCCATTTATGCGCCATGTGATCCAAAACTGTACGTTCATCAACATTAGGCAATTGACTACGTGACTGTCTACTCTCATTAACAGGAGACATACCCAATTGGCCCAACAAAGGAAAAAAGAAACCAGAAACTGCAGCAGTCATTCTCTGTCTGGCAGAAGGAGAAGGTGAAAGAATGACAGAAGACGGAACAAAAGTAGAAGAATCCAAAGTCGGAACAGAAGGAGTATTATGGATAGGCATAGGAGTAGCAGATGAAGGGGGAGGCAAAGTTGGCGGCCCCTGAGGAGGCTGCGCCAAAGGAATAGTAGCCAACGGAAAAGGAGCTGGCTGTGGAGGAATTACAGGTGACACAACACCCGGAGGTTGCGCAACTACAACTGGTGGCGGTGGTGCCGTAGCATTCTGTGCATAAGGGGGTGGCGAACTCAGTAGATGCGACATTAAAGGATCTTTCGCAAGATCTTTCTTGTCTTCCTGTTCTTTAGGCGGCAAAACTGGGTAGGACTTATCTACCGCTAACTTCCTAACCCTAAGCATCTGTTCGCTCTCTTGCTCTTTCTCATTATCCCTAAACGCTATAGCAGCTTGCACCATTGACAAACCTCGTTCTCTTTTATTTTTCTTCGCTATTTTAATTTCTTTCTGTTTGGCTTCTTTGCGCCATATACGGAAAGAGTCAAACATTGCTGGCCGGGCTTTCTTTTTGAACAGTTTAACTTTGAGATTATCTAAAATCTCTGTTTCAAAGCTACCATAACGGGGCCACTAAAGGACACCATCTTTCTTCGTATATTTTACCCAGATGTCGTTATAACTAATAGGACCCACACCATGCTTCACGTAAAGATCATATGTAGGAGTCCCAATCGGAGGAACCGGACACGAGTCCTCTAACCGGGAATCCTTAAAACAACCACAACCAAATATCTTTCCAAGTCTGCTAAGACCAGGCATCTTCGCTCACTAGCCTAGCTTCAAACTTCAAGGGAAATCTCAAAACGATGGTCTCGTGAATACACGAGTCCCTTGGCTTTGGGGCCTGCAGGTACCAAATCAAAGCGATCCACAAAGGGATACCAAACAAACTAAGAACTAGGAGACGCTCCACTCATACTTAACTGAAATGTCGATGGCGTCACCAGAAGACCTGTCTAACGTCTCGCTCTACAAATCATCTACGGCTCCAAGACAGGGCGACAGTCAGGGCAGCAGTCCTTCGTAGCCGTCGGAAAGCGGGGAACCTCGCAACAAAGACTTTCTGACCACGACGACATACAGGGGTTGATGAAGTGGCAGGCCTTCCTCCAGAATGTCCACATGAAGCTTTTCACGATCTTCGGGCTTGGACCGGTACCGCTGAAGTCGTCCCACATTGGGCGCCAACTGAAGGACCAGGTTTTTAGAACCCAGCGGCGCCAGGGAAAACGCCTGATGCCTTCAAGTTCCCCTGCCTTGGCAAACAGAGACACGGGACACTTCTTGATGACGTCAAAGACCAAAGTTTATTGGCTGCAACCAGGAACAGAGGTCTACGAAGCACAACACGGGTGGTTCGCTAGAGACTGCACAATTTCAATGAGCGAAGCATGGTCTTTTATGCCAAAAATCACATTCCAAGGTAGCATCAGTTACACACAAACTGGCCAATGGCAATGTGACATTTCAAAAGTAGCACATGACGCCAATCCCATTTTCCGTTGTCCAGCCCACCAGAAATGACCAAGCAAATTCTAACTTTCCTATCCGATCAGGCCGGACAAACCCATCATAAAATCTTAACCCTAATGAGTGATTAAGCCATAAAGGAAGGAGCAGAAACAGATTGGAAGCAAGATAGAAAGGTGGGTGCAGTGTACTGTAAATTCAGCATGTCCTGCTCTTTGATCTTTATCTGACCAACTGCTTAACAAGGAACTGGCTCAGCGAGGTCAGCCTCGGGCAAGGGAGTCAGTTCGGCCAGGTCACTCAGAAGTCAGCTAAGGTGTACGTGTCCCAAGGACTCATTCGGCCGCAGTCATCGGCTTATGTGAGGGCAACCACACAAAATGGCTGCCGTCCACAAAATGGAACCCGAGGGTTCAAACGAAATCTCTGAATACGTAGTGTTCTCATTGATCGATTATGACAAAAGCACTCGTACACACCGCACTGGTCATTTGCGGTCCGCTGACACCAAAATCGTCTATTTCCGACGACCTTTATTAAATGGGTTCGGAACCACCGACCCTCAGACCCTCAAACTACGGAACTACATGCTAAAGACTGGATTTGCAACCTGTGTTACTTGTCCCATGTGTGTAATATCCCTGAAATAGCAACGGTTCAGGATCTTGACTGTTGAGGTCTCTCGTGTGCTGTAAAATACTGCTTTTATAGTGTATGAATACTGAAAGCGCTACTGTAAAAAAAAAACAGTTGTGCACCTACACTCACTTCTCCTCAGCACTGGCAGTCTCAGAGACCAGTGTGCCATTCTTGCCCCAGCTCCCAGGGTAGCCCCGCTCTCGGCCCCGCCCCCTAAGCACCCTCCCTGGGGCTGCCATGTCGATCACCAGCCCTGGCTCTGTTTATTGCACCCAGCCCCACCGCTCCGAGTCACTCGACTTCTTCACCACTTGGCGAGACCCCCAAACTCCGTCCTGCAAACTCAATGTAGCTGTTCGTTTGCAATACCCCAGTGCTGTTTCTCTCAGAACCGCACTGTTTAATTTTTCACTTCAGATTATCACCCCGTTTACTCCTGTAGCCCAGCTACACCAACCAATGTACTCCTGTGCCACAGCAATACCACAGTTTACTCCTATACCACAGCAATACCACCCTGTTTACTCCTGTGCCCAGCAGTACCAGCTACTTTACTGCTGTGCCCCAGCAACATCACGTTTATTCATGTACCACAGCCACCCTGTTTACTCCTGTCCCACAGCAATAACACTCGTCTACTCCTGTATCACATCAACACCACCCGTTTACTCCGGTGCCACAGCAGCACAACTCTGTTTACTCCTGTGGCACAACTGCACCCCATTTGCCCCCTCTCTCCGTTCCTTATAATCCGTGGTTCATTCCTCTCTGCATCTACTGAGCCAAGGGTTAAAGCTGCTCTACTTGCAATTTTAGACTTCAAAGAATTAAGTTGTGAGAGAGCCAGCTGGAAAAGGAGTTCCCATAGTGACTGCGTCTACTCTGTGTTCACATGATCTATTCCCAGGTGCTGCTACTTCCCTATGTAGGCATTGAGCAAAACCTCTCTTATTACCAGACATAGTACATGGATAAAAAGAAACTGTGCTATGTGCCGTATTTATGCACTACCAATCAAAGAGTACACAAACTATTTGCAAAGCTACCTTAATAAATGGATGCAAACACAACATTTTAGCACCACCACAAACCACATTAAGGGTAATAATGTATGCAAGATTTGCCATAATTAAACAATGCACAGTCGCAGCAGAAGAGAATCATTCGGATGTGCGCAGGTGAATGTTGAAGGGCTAGGAAACTAACTGTTAACAAAATGGGGGAGGGAGAGAATAATCTTAAATGGATTCGTTCTCCCTAGGCTATTTTTTTTTAAACAAAAATAATCCATTAGAATGGGGGGGAGGGAAGTGTCCCTATGATGGTTGGGATCACTCTGGTTGTTTTTGATACCCCTCACACACCAACAGGCCCCTTGGTGTCATGCTTCATCATTGGGGTCCTCGCACCCCTCTATGGGATGCGGCGTGCTGCGACCTACGGTTGTGTGGGAGCACTTATGGCGACTATGTGTGGCGTAAGTGAGGGAATTTTTATGTGAGTGCAGTGGTGAGGTTCTTTAGTGAGTGATGTTTAAAAAGTGCCTGGCTCGTGGGGTATTACAAAAATTTTATTTGACCCCCGGGCTGGTACTAATACAATGGTGAGAAAGGAGGTAATGGCGTAACCTATGTGCGCCACCTCCTATGTGTGTGTCAACATGTTTCGGTGTAAAACCACCTTCTTCATGACTGGGGTACACAAATCCCCACCTTGCTCACGTTTTTCTACTTTTTCAGAATGTATATACTAAAAAAGTGAAATTTACAAGTGCAGGTAATACAATGTACCTACTAGATAACCGCTATTTAGCGGACCTGTAAAGGAAAGGGACAAAATTTTTTTTTCAGGTGGTCTGTTCCTTAAAAAACCATAGGTATATCGACCAGTGGATACAGTCAAAAAAACTGGGGTGCGGTTCGAATTCCTAGACACGGAGTCATTCTACATATGAAAAACGTGCCCGTGGTGATTTTTTTTAATGAAAAGACACATACTAGCCAAACACACATAGAACATAAATCACACACTCTAATTTTTTGGCGAAATTGGGTTGCCAATAGCCCCTGTGGTTACAGTAGACTACATACTTATAGGAGAAAAATACTCTGTGAGGCTCACAGTGGGCATAACATACTGTTTTGTCATGAGTCTACTATTCCATGAGACCGGGAGAACGTAGGGGTCCCTCGCGCTCCCTTGCTGCCTGTGAGGAATAAAGAGATTTACTGCTTTGCCCGGTACTCACATGTTCGAAGAGGCGGTAGGTTGGTTTTGCGGTGTGCAATACTCACAAGTCTATGGGGAGAATCCCTCTTCGCTACCCCTTACACCGGCTCCGTTGGTTGTGCTGAGGTGCTGCCAAAGGCTCTTTTATACCATTAGTGACTTGCCCATAATTGAATAATTGGTGATTGAGTTTACCGGATATGTCCGTATTTGGTTTCCCGGTCATTAAGCACATCTCATCGCTCCTGCCTTGCCTGTGTAAGCGCGGCCGTAGGGAAACGGGGTGCGCATGCGTGTTTTGTTCAGAAGCGCTCTGATCAATCGCGCATGCCTGGAATGGTTAGTGCTGACACTGATCTGACTGCCATTCGAAAAGAGTTTGTGCCAGCTGTCATGGTTCAGTTTTGGTCCTGATATAATTCTGTTTTATCGGGTTTGTCCAATGTCAATCAAGTTGTTGCCACAGTTTTTCAATCAGGCATGTTAATGAAAAACGGGGAGGAGGTTGCTTATTGTTTAGTCTGGTATGTCCATTAAAATCCTCCTGTTGACTAGATTTACTCGATTTGCTTTATAAGGACATATTCACTACGGAATGTTCTGGGATAGGGCTCAGCATTTTATTATTTTATTTTTTATTTAAAATTAGTAATTAAAAATTAAAAATTAAAGAGGCAATTTGTTCAAAAGGGACCCCATTCTAGATTATCCAGATCAAATAAAGTATGGATTTCTTCTCCTATGTATGTGGCTCAAGTATTAAGTTGGCCCCAGGGAATGTCATCGTTCATGCCCGAGACGTGGGTCCTGAGGCGGAACACTCATCGTTGTTCTTTCACAGAGACCCTGTTTTGAGGGTAATTGTTCAATTACCGTCCACTTGATGTCATTGACGCAGTGCTGCATCTCTAGGAAATGAGCAGCCATCTTAGTGATACTCTTTTTGCGGCGGATGTTACTCTTATGTTCATTGAGTCGTGTTTTCACGGCTCTGGTGGTCATGCCAATGTATTCGAGGTTGCTGGGGCACACAATCATGTAGATAACTTTCTTGCTGTTGCAATTCGTAAATTTACGTTGATCCCACTTTGTTCCATTGGCAAAAGTCAGTTGCTTGCTTTTTCTGGTCAAGTGACAGCTTGCACAATTGCCACATGGAAAATGCCCTTATACATCCATGTATTGAAAGTTGTTGCTGTTGCTTGGGTTTTGGGCGGGTGTGGACTAGTATGTCTTTAAGGTTTTTCCCGCGTTTGTGGGAAAACATTGTTTTTTCGATCTCCAGTGATCCACACGTCAAGAAGCGCCAGTGTCTATTCACGATTTTTGACACTTCGTTTGAATGGGAGCTGTAGGTAGTGACGCATATTGGTCTTGTTTGTTTGGCGATGGGTGTACTTATGTCCTCCAGAAGGGCATCCCTATTATTGTTCCTAGCCCTTTTCATGGCTGCGTTGATGATCCTGTCCGGATACTGTCTTGCTTGCAGTTTGGTTTTGAGATCTTGGGCCTGTGATTTATAGTTGTCCACTTGGGTGCAATTTCTCCTCAAACGGAGAAATTGTCCGTATGGGAGGTTCATCCGTAAATGGCGTGGATGGAAACTGTTGTATCTGAGTAGACAGTTCCTTGCTGTCGGTTTGAAATGGGTAGTGGTTTCTAGTTTCCCATTCTGATGGAATATGTTGAGATCCAGAAAGGCAAGTGTCTCGTTCGACACAGAGTGTGTAAATTTAAGAAAGCGGTCTTGGGTGTTGAGCCACTCCATAAACTTAATGACTGACTCGTGGTTTCCTTGTAAAATCACAAAGATGTCATTGATGTATCTTTTCCAGGTTAGTATGTGTTTTCTGTAGGGGTTGTTATGATGGAGAATTTTGTTTGTTTCCATATGGTGCACATACAGTCCAGCTAGACTCGGCGCAAATGTGCTTCCCATGCTTGTGCCATGGCTCTGCAGGTAGATGGTGTCATCAAATTCAAAAAAACATTTTGTCAGAGCCAGAGCGATACATTCCATTACTACTCCTCTTGGTGTCTGGTATTGCCAGTGGGTGCTGTACAGGACTTCTTCGATTATTACTAATGTTTCGTCGTGTGGAAGGCTTGTATACAAGCTTTCTACATCTAGACTGAGTAGAAGTTGGTTCTGTGGATCGAAGGTGAGGTCCTTTAGCATTTGTAAAACCGATTTGGTATCTTTTAGATATGTGTCTGTCCCTTGGATCAGTGGGCGGAGAAAAGCATCTAAAAACTTTGAAAGTGGTTCAAGGATGAAACCTATCCCCGAGGCGATGGGTCTCCCTGGTGGACTGTCCAGGTTTTTGTGTATCTTTGGGATACAGTAGAAGTATGGTGTTCTAGGGCTCTTTTGTATCAGGAACTCTGACTCCTTTTTGGAGAGCCAATTGTGCGCCAAAGCTTCCTCTACCATCCCCCCAATGGTTATTCTAAGGGACTCAGTTGGGTCATCAGTCAGTATTGTGTAATTTCGTCTGTCTGACAACAAGTCTTAGGCACTCCTGGTTGTATGCTGATGTTGTTTGCACCACTGTGGCTCCGTCTTTGTCGGCGGCTTTTATGGTGATCTCTTGGTTGTTGGTTAGCTCACGGATGGCCTCTTGTTCCACTTTGCTTGTATTGTGAAAGGCCGTACGTGTAGATGTATCTAATCCTTTAAGATCAGTCATTACTGCCTTCTCGAAAGCCAAAACCTCGATGGGTAGTGATGCATCCGGTGGTGTAAAGGTCGACTTAAGTCTCAGTCCTGTGTCTGTCTCAGGGACACTTTCTTTGTTCTTGAAGAAGACCTGTAACTTCATTTTTCTCAAAAATTCTTGCATTTCGGAGTCCAATTTATTAGGTGAAGCGAAACTCAGGCCCTTATTTAGTACGGCCCTCTGGGTAGGAGTAAGTTCCCATGGTGTGATGTTTACCACTAGGTCCCCTTGCGGCTGGTTGATGGGTTGCTGTGCAAGGCTCCTGACATGCTCCTGGTGTTCATCCTGGGGTCTCCCTGGTTGGGGTCTTGCCACAATGCTGTATTGCCTTTTCTGTTCCGTCCTCTGCGCGTTCTCTGGCGTGTTCCTAAAAAAGGCTGGTTGTTATAGAAGTTTGGGTCGAACTCTGAGCCCCAAGGTTGGTATATTGGTCCTGTTGGTGCTGGTCCAAAGGGGAATGGTGTGAAGGGTGTTGGTCCTGTGAATTGGGGAAAGTATGGTTGTGGTTGGTATCCTCGCCATCCTCGTTGCCTTGGGTATTGTTGACCCTGTCTTCTTTGGTAACCCCTCTGTCGTTGATTGCTGTTGGTGCTAGATCCAGATGAGCCACTATCTGAACCGTCGCTTTCGTTGTCACTATTCACATTCCTTGAGATGTAGTCATCCTTGGTATATGGATATGCTGTCTCAGGAGTGAACCGATCTTTGTCTTTACTCAGTTTTTTTTATTTGCTTTGCTTCAGTGTGGCTTCAAAATCAGCCATCTGCTGGTTTAGTTCTTCCAGCCTTTTCTTGAGCTCTGCAGGTTTTTGATATGTTTTTAGTTGTACCTCAATTTTCTGTATGTCCAACTTTAGTTCTTGTGTGATTCTGGTGGCGGTTTTCACTATTAGCACCAACCAATCCCGTGTACAGTGCCACAAAATCAGTGACCATTCTTTTTTGAAAAGTTTGTCATTCTGGAAGATAAAGGGCTCATTCTTGACCAGGAGACCTTGTGGCGCTATCTTGTTCCGCAGGTACTCGGTCATTAGTAAACCATGAAGTGTTGCCCTTATCTGTGTCTTTCTCAGGTTCAACAATTCATCCCAGTCTACAACACTGGGTCCTGGTTCAGTACTGCTAAGGCCTTCAAATGGGTTGATGGCCGCCAGGATCTCGTCTATTATTTCTTCGCCGAACGCGAGTCCGTGTTCTGACTCCATCTTTGTGTAATTGAGTGTGTGTTCTATGTGTTCAGTGTTGTGAGAGTCTGTGTCTAAAGGGGATAGGGGAGCTCCTGCAGCTGTGCGCTGCCTGTATACTAACTGTTAACAAAATGGGGGAGGGAGAGAATAATCATAAATGGATTCGTTCTCCCTAGGCTAGTTTTTTTAAACAAAAAGAATGGGGGGGGGAGTGTCCCTATGATGGTTGGGAACACTCTGGTTGTTTTTGATACCCCTCACACACCAACAGGCCCCTTGGTGTCATGCTTCATCATTGGGGTCCTCGCACCCCTCTACCGGATGCGGCGTGCTGCGACCTACAGTTGCGTGGAAGCACTTATGGCGACTATGTGTGGTGTGAGTGAGGGAATTTTTATGTGAGTACAGTGGTGGGGTTCTTTAGTGAGTAATGTTTAAAAAATGCCTGGCTCGTGGGGTATTACAAAAATTTTATTTGACCCCCGGGCTGGTACTAATAAAATGGTGAGAAAGGAGGTAATGCCGTAACCTTTGTGGGCCACCTCCTATGTGTGTGTCAACATGTTTCAGTGTAAAAACACCTTCTTCAGGACTGGGGTGCACACAAATCCCCACCTTACTCACGTTTTTCTACTATTTCAGAATGTATATACTAAAAAAGTGAAATTTACAAGTGCAGGTAAAACAATGTACCTACTGGATAACCGCTATTTAGCTGACCTGTAAAGGAAAGGGACAAACATTTTTTTTCAGGTGGTCCGTTCCTTAAAAAACCATAGGTATATCGACCCGTGGATACAGTAAAAAAAACGGGGGTGCGGTTCGAATTCCTAGACACGTTGGTGTCATTCTACATATGAAAAACGTGTCAGTGGTGAATTTTTTTTATGAAAAGACACATACTAGACAAACACACATAGAACATAAATCACACACTCTAATTTTTAGGCAAAATTGGGTTGCTGATAGCCCCCGTGGTTACAGTAGACTACATACATATAGGAAAAAAATACTCTGTGAGGCTCACAGTGGGCATAACATACTGTTTTGTCATGAGTCTACTATTCCATGAGACCGTGAGAACGTAGGGGTCCCTCGCGCTCCCTTGCTGCCTGTGAGGAATAAAGAGATTTACTGCTTTGCCCGGTACTCACATGTTCGAAGAGGCGGTAGGTTGGTTTTGTGGTGTGCAATACTCACAAGTCTATGAGGAGAATCCCTCTTCGCTACCCCTTACGCCGGCTCCGTTGGTTGTGCCCAGGTGCTGCCAAAGGCTCTTTTATACCGTTAGTGACTTGCCCATAAATGAATAGTTGGTGATTGAAATTACCGGATATGTCCTTATTTGGTTTCCCGGTCATTAAGTACATCTCATCGCTCCTGCCTTGCCTGTGTAAGTGCGGCCGTAGGGAAACGGGGTGCGCATGCGTGTTTTTTTCAGAAGCGCTCTGATCAATGGCGCATGCCTGGAATGGTTAGTGCTGACACTGATCTGACTGCCATTCGAAAAGAGTTCGTGCCAGCTGTCATGGTTCAGTTTTGGTCCTGATATAATTCTGTTTTATCGGGTTTGTCCAATGTCAATTAAGTTGTTGCCACAGTTTTTCAATCAGGCATGTTAATGAAAAACGGGGAGGAGGTTGCTTATTGTTTAGTCTGGTATGTCCATAAAATCCTCCTGTTGACTAGATTTACTCGATTTGCTTTATAAGGACATATTCACTACAGAATGTTCTGGGATAGGGCTCAGCATTTTATTATTTTCTTTTTATTTAAAATTAGTAATTAGTAATTAAAAATTAAAAATTAAAGAGGCAATTTGTTCAAAAGGGACCCCATTCTAGTTTATCAAGATCAAATAAAGTATGGATTTCTTTTCCTATGTATGTGGCTCAAGTATTACATCGTTCAGGCCCGAGATGTGGGTCCCGAGGCGGAACACCCATCGTTGTTCTTTCACAAAGAGACCCTGTTCTGAGGGTAATTGTTCAATTACCGTCCACTTGATGTCATTGACGCAGTGCTTCATCTCTAGGAAATGAGCAACCATCTTAGTGGTACTCTTTTTGCAGCGGATGTTACTTCTATGTTTATTGAGTTGTGTTTTCACGGCTCTGGTGGTCATGCCAATGTATTTGAGGTTGCAGGGGTACACAATCATGTAGATAACGTTCTTGCTGTTGCAATTCATAAATTTACATTGATCCCACTTTGTTCCATTGGCAAAAGTCAGTTGCTTGCTTTTTCTGGTCAAGTGACAGCTTGCACAATTGCCACATGGAAAATGCCCTTGTACTCCATGTATTGAAAGTTGTTGCTGTTGCTGGGGTTTTGGGCGGGTGTGGACTAGTATGTCTTTAAGGTTTTTCCCGCGTTTGTTGGAAAACATTGTTTTTTCGATCTCCAGTGATCCACACGTCAAGAAGCGCCAGTGTCTATTCACGATTTTTGACACTTCGTTTGAATGGGAGCTGTACGTAGTGACGCATATTGGTCTTGTTTGTTTGGCGATGGGTGTACTTCTGTCCTCCAGAAGGGCATCCCTATAATTGTTCCTAGCCCTTTTCATGGCTGCATTGATGATCCTGTCCGGATACTGTCTTGCTTGCAGTTTGGTTTTGAGCTCTTGGGCCTGTGATTTATAGTTGTCCACTTGGGTGCAATCTCTCCTCAAACAGAGAAATTGTCCGTATGGGAGGTTCATCAGTAAGTTGCGTGGATGGAAACTGTCGTATCTGAGTAGACAGTTCCTTGCTGTTGGTTTCAAATGGGTAGTGGTTTCGAGTTTCCCATTCTGATGGAATATGTTGAGATCCAGAAAGACAAGTGTCTCGTTCGACACCCAGTGTGTAAATTTAAGAAAGCGGTCTTGGGTGTTGAGCCACTCCATAAACTTAATGACTGACTCGTGGTTTCCTTGCCAAATCACAAAGATATCATCGATATATCTTTTCCAGGTTAGTATGTGTTGTCTGAAGGGGTTGTTATGATGGAGAATTTTGTTGGTTTCCATATGGTGTACATACAGTCCAGCTAGACTCGTCGCAAATGTGCTTCCCATGCTTGTGCCAAGGCTCTGCAGGTAGATGGTGTCATCAAATTCCCAAACATTTTTTGCCAGAGCGATACATTCCAAAACTACTCCTCTTGGTGTCTGGTATTGCCAGTGGGTGCTGTACAGGACTTCTTCGATTATTACTAATGTTTTGTCGTGTGGAAGCCTTGTATACAAGCTTTCTACATCTATACTGAGTAGAAGTTGGTTCTGTGGATCGAAGGTGAGGTCCTTTAGCATTTGTAAAACCGATTTGGTATCTTTTAGATATGTGTCTGTCCCTTGGATCAGTGGGTGGAGAAAAGCATCTGAAAACTTCGAGAGAGGTTCAAGGATTGAACCTATCCCCGAGACGATGGGTCTCCCTGGTGGACTGTCCAGGTTTTTGTGTATCTTTGGGATACAGTAGAAGTATGGTGTTCTAGGGCTCTTTTGTATCAGGAACTCTGCCCCTTTTTGGAGAGCCAATTGTGTGCCAATGCTTCTTCTACCATCCCCCCAATGGTTATTCTCAGGGACTCGGTTGGGTCATCAGTCAGTATTGTGTAATTTCGTCTGTCTGACAACAGTCTTAGGCACTCCTGGTTGTATCCTGCTGTTGTTTGCACCACTGTGGCTCCGCCTTTGTCGGCGGGTTTTATGGTGATCTCTTGGTTGTTGGTTAGCTCACGGATGGCCTCTTGTTCCACTTTGCTTGCAATGTGAAAGGTTGTACGTGTAGATGGATCTAATCCCTTAAGATCAGTCATTACTGCCTTCTCGAAAGCCAAAACCTCGATGGGCTAGGAAAGTCACTGGCGAGCAGATTTGCGAAGCAGCACATAATAAGCACATGGCCCTAGACCCCATGCTCCAATCCTGGTTGTCTGTCGCCATCGTAGATGCTGCGCATGACAGGAAGCAGGGCAGAGCAAACAGCCTCCTAGAATCGGAGATTAGCAAGAGAAGCTACGATAAAAGCAACATGCAAGCTATGAATATGCTTTATTACCATGGTTACAACTACAAGCCTTCAATACAGGCCTCTGTGAGAACGGCTAACACTTGGCTGTATCAGCAAAAAGCACGAGACAGAACACATGTAATTACTCGTTAACCTTGAGAAGCGATACCTATCAGCAGGGAACATTTTATTGCAGAGGTGAAAATTAAAAACAACGCCACCTAGCTGGGCACATTTTCCCCAGTGCTCTGTAACTCGAACTTTCACGTCTCCCCGAACCCCGCCCTCGTTCCCGCCAACAGATAATGGGAAATATAACCCTGTGGATGAGTCTTGTCATAATCACCGGCCTGTGTTAAATTCAGTGCACTGATTTGCAAAGTGGTACTGACATCAGCCAATTGGAATAAGTGTCCGGCTGATACTCGTCATGGCGCGGGGAGGGTTTGGCGCGCTCCTGGCACCCCGCACAGCGCTGCTTTGCAACACTGAACTCACGAGGCCTTTGACGGGAGGTGAGGCTGCGGCAGGGAGTGCGCACCCCAGCCTCCCTCTCCATCATCATATTTGTGCAAGTGATATAAAGTAGGTCCGAGACTCACCTTTGGTTCTCGGCGTGCGTTTTCTCCCGTCGCGGAAAGCCATAGCAATGTCACAGAACATACAGGGGAGAAGAGAGGGCCACTGGGCCCTGACTAAGCGATATGTGCTATACAACTGCTCAATAGTAATACTATAAAAGCTAGGAGAGCAGATGCTGCATAAACCAGGAGATAAAGGAAGAAGTGAAGCAAAATTGAGAGAGAGTAGCTAGAGCAGGCTAGAGTGAGGGACGAAATGAGAAGTGCAGAAGGAAACGAGGTAAAGGGCAAAGAAAGCAATCGCTTTCGCGATAGCTATTGTAAAAAAAAAAAATGCCCACGAGTGGTGCGCCACTGCGACGCATATGTCTTCAATTATCCCGCGTCTGGCCGCGATAATTGAAGACATATGGCCTTTGGTGGGCGTAACAGACACCAATAGGCCATGGCGGAGCCACGCGATCGCCCATGGCCTATTGCGTGTTCTGTTAAGAAAGTACACGCTCGCAAAGCCCAATGAAAATGGACCTTGAAAATGCACACGCACGAGCTGTGAGGAATTTCAAGGTCCATTTTCAAAACCCCGAGAAAAGGACTCTGGCTGCGCGAACACTGCTGCACAGTGTACGCTAGGTCGAGACCTAAAAAGGGCCGGTACTCCGTGCCGGACAGTACCGGCCCATTTAAAGCACTGGACATAAGTGCTCTTTCGGGTGCATCTGTGGCAATAATACATAGTGGCGGATCAAGACATTCTCATGTGTAAAGGATACCCTTTACACATACGTGAACACTGTGCAGCCTCCCAGCCGAGGAAAAGCTGCCAGCTAAGGGGCCAATGGGCCCTCTCACCTGGTCCTCATTGGCCGTGTTACCGCTCCCCCTCCTCCGAGATGATGGAGGGAGTCCACTGCCTAGGGGCATATGGCCGCAGATTAGCAGCGATCTAAGGCAAGCAAGTACCTAGTTTACCAGGCACTTGCACACATACTACCTACATCCTAAGACACAAGCATTGCCAAAGCCAATAGGTTTAGCTTTAATTTACTAAAACATGTATATTGCGGGCTTTCAATAACTGTTTGCATGTGTTACATGAGTGTATAGCACTACGATGGGGAAAATTGCAAAAAATACTGCATTCTGTACAGAAGGCATAAAGGAGATCAAGACACAACTGTGACAAATCAGAAGTGAAATAGTCCCTCATGTACTCCAATAGAATCACATAATTGAAGGCGGAATAACATAACACACTACACAGCCAATAGCCTGAAATGAGAGAAAAGTACTCATTTGGCCGGAGCCAAATCTAACTATTTATATTTTAATGAATTGGTAACAAGAGGTCGCGAAAAGAGCTTCGCTATTACGTCTCACCTAATTAAAAGGTTTTACTCAGCATGATCTCACTGCATTTTATACAGAGGTAGGACCAGTAGACAAAGGATTTATCTGACTTTCAATCAACCGTCACCAGCTAGGCAGTCACCTATATTCTGTCAGCGTGGTTGATTCTATATGATGAAAGGAAGAGTACATTGGGTCGGCGCTGGAATTTGAAATAATTTACTCAAGGAACCCATAAAAAAGTAGTCAATGTGTGGCAGTGGACAGAGGGTTGTCACGAGGGGCGGAACTTGAAAAGTAGAGCCTGGCAGTCAACTCATACATGTATTTTTTTTTAAAACCTGCTGCAAAGAAATTGGCAGCAAATACAAATGTGACAGTAAACCTATTCTAACCTACTTAATTGGTCACAGAAGTTGCAATTAAAAACATCTTACTGGGTTAAGACACCTGCTGCAGAGATCTTTGTGTACCAAGCTATTTTGAGGGGATCATATTAGTGGTAAAATAACTCTCCTGGTTAACATAGCTCTAGGAGAGTTCTACATTTTGTCTAATCTCAGTTTTGACCCATAAAGTAGCATGGAGGGTTAATGTGCCTGTTGCAAACCACATCGTGTAACATGCAGATAACAGATTTGTATTTTATGTAGATAGGTAAGTGGATTCCTGCTTTGACACAGAGATCATTTTGTTACTTCCAGTTTATCTGTTGCAATCCTTCAATATAGCACAGTGATCTAATGACAGATATCAAGTAGCTGCACGCAAAACGTAAATTATGGTGTTATTATTTTTCACCCTTGTTATTCTAAGATTGCAATGAAGGGCTCCTGTGGGAATCAATAACGGATTATTAGTATGGACAACCCCAGTCACTGTGTTACGTTTTATACCCTGACTTTGTGAATCTCCCAACCGTTCATCTTTAATATATATTGTCTGCAAGTTTGGGCAATATGTGCTTCCTACACCTTAGGACCCTCATTGTCTTAAGTAATGTTTCCTATACATTGATTTACACAGTTGGATGATTGATTGTGTCTCTGTATGTGATATAAAGTGCTCTGACACCCTATACTGGGACGAGTAGCATTATAAAAGAACTAAATAAAAAATAAATGAGTAAATTAGTAAATCATTAATCATTTATTTACTCATACACACAGATAAACCGGGCACTTTTACGGTGCATGCACATTTCCTAAATAGCGAGGTTGAACAAAGTAAAAATATTGCCTCCAAGTCATAGTTTCTCTAAAGTACTTGTGAAGTGATAAGCTATGCGTCTTTGGGGCTTATTAAGAATCTGGCGGTCCGCGAACTGCCAGACTCGTGGGGGCGCAGCGGTGGTGGTCTCGGACCACCCCATTCAGACAAGGGGTGTCAGGCCACCCTGGAACCACTGCAACCTCAAAGATCCCTAGCAGTGGCGCAGCGGTCTTAAGGCCGCAATATGTTTGGCAGGCTCGCTACGGCCCGCCAAACATATTACACATTTTCTCACTGCCACGCTTTTCATGGCGGTGGACCATGGAAGGATGGCGGTGAGGAAACAAAGGGGGCCCTAAAGGCCACCTCAGTCCACTTACTTTCCAGCTACGCTATGGTTACTATTCAACAAGACAAAGTCAAAGGTCTTAATTACGAGTTTGGCGGTCGGTTGGTTTGGACTGCCAAACTCGTGGTGGAGGTGCGGTGGTGGTTGGGGACCGCCGCACCAATAGTCAGACCAGTAGTCAGACCGCTGTATTACAGCTACCATAATATGACCTTTCCAGTGAGAAAACAGACTGTCAGGCCAACCTTCTTTTGCATCTTGGAATGAACGGTTGTAAAAAGATTTAATAAATTACCTGGTTGCCCTGGACGGTACACTGTTTTGGTCTTTGCCCAAAACTAAGGGTGTCAAGACACTACTTGTTCAAAGAATTATTAACCATCTTTGGGCTCTGACTTTTTTCTTTTGGAACTTGAGCTTGTTTATTCGTTCAAATATGTACAATTTGTTGTCTATGTTTTGTCTTTTGTTGTCTAATAAGTGTGACGTCTACATATATGTAAATAATTGTTTATGGATTATATGTGGTTCATGAAAATATTTGAAATATTTTCTCAAGAAAATTGACCCAGCATTTTTCTATTGATATGAAAAAATAAAAAAATTAATTGATGTTCTGATCACAATGAGTTTTACATGTGATCCTATAGAATTAATTTTGACTGGGCATCAGTATTGGCATTTCTTCTGTTTTGATATTGGTATTACAACTACAGAGGTCGGACCTCATTACGACTGCCGTAACCGCCAGGGATCTGTGATCCCTGAAGCTGGTGTGGCGGTCTGAGGCCACAAAGCATATTACAAGTTGGATGCCAGCCACCCTTTTCATGGCGGTGAGACTGCCAAAAAAAGGGTGGCGGGGAGTCAGCAAAGCGGGGCCTGCAGGCCCTGATGCCTCAGGGCCTCTGGGACGCATGCAGGGGGGCACACGGTCTGCCCCCCTGTCTGCATGCACCCCCTGTTCCAGCACGACATGGACTTTATTGTCCGTGCTGTACTGGAGCATGCCTTGACTGACCCACAGCGCCGCCTTTCTAAGGCTCTCCTCTGAGACTCTGGAAAGGCAGTGCTGTGGGTCAGACGCCGCAGGACTGCCCACCTGAACTAGCTTCAGTACGGTCGCTCCGCCACGCTCCTCCTCACTATCTGCTGCTACGCGCCCTGGTATCGTTTTCTGCACGCTTTAAACAGCACTGTAGTAACCTGCATTATAGCGCTTTACACGCATAGCGCCACTGTAACTATTTGCATATTTCAGCGCGACCTCGCTCAGGCTATTGGAATAATATTTGCCTGTGTGTGTGCATTTGTCTCTACTGCTCACTCGATCATTGTTGTTTGGGTCTGTGCTTTTGGTTGAATTGCATTTCTCCCTCGACGCATTTGGGTTTCTGCTGCCCCTGTCTGCCTTTCCCCTTTGACCCTCCATTTTGTTGTTGTTATCCCCTGGCCCGCCCCTCATCCACACTACCGCCTCCCTGCTGCCCCTCCCACCCACGTTTACCGAGCATTCCTCTCCTCCGGCCAAACTGTGACCACCTGGACCAGCTTCAGTACGGTCGCTCCACCACGCTCCTCCTCACTATCTGCTGCTACGCGCCCTGGTATCGTTTTCTGCACGCTTTAAACAGCACTGTAGTAACCTGCATTATAGCGCTTTACACGCATAGCGCCACTGTAACTATTTGCATATTTCAGCGCGACCTCGCTCAGGCTATTGGAATAATATTTGCCTGTGTGTGTGCATTTGTCTCTACTGCTCACTCGATCATTGTTGTTTGGGTCTGTGCTTTTGGTTGAATTGCATTTCTCCCTCGACGCATTTGGGTTTCTGCTGCCCCTGTCTGCCTTTCCCCTTTGACCCTCCATTTTGTTGTTGTTATCCCCTGGCCCGCCCCTCATCCACACTACCGCCTCCCTGCTGCCCCTCCCACGCTCCGCCCCCTCCACTGTCCATTTATGTCAGATGGTCCCACGCGCAGCGTCCACGCGCTACGGCCACGCCGAAGGTGCGCCAAAGGTAAGCCCGTCTACGCCAGGCCCGCGCCCAGCGCCAGACCCCCTGGCCCCCGTAATGCCCAGCCCACTTGCATCACTTACGATGCCACCACCCTCCTAGCCCTTAACCCCGGCCGCTCCCCCAACTGCGTCCAAGCCGTTCCTGGACACACCCATGGACCCTTCTCTTGCAACTCCTGCAAGTTTGACGGCACCAAGAACAACTCCTCATCCACTAACACTAACCAGATATCTGACACCAACCACCTTAAATGCATCCTGCTCAACACCCGCTCGGTCCACAGGCACGCCATCGACCTCTGGAATCTACTAGACACCATTTCACCGGACGTCGCCTTCCTAACAGAAACATGGATGAATGCCTCTTCAGCCCCAGACATCACCATTGCCATTCCGGAAGGATACAAGATCATCCGAAAGGACCGCATCAAGCATACAGGTGGAGGCATCGCTATCGTCCATAAGAACTCCATCCGCATCTCAACCAGCTCAGACGTCAACCTCGCTAGCGCCGAACACCTTCACTTCCAGATCCACACCGACCCCAAGACCACACTCAGAGGCACCCTCCTCTACCGGCCTCCAGGACCCCGTGCACAATTCAGTGACGACATCACTGACTTTATCACCCCACACGCCCTCCCCTCCGAGAACTACATTCTATTGGGAGACCTCAATTTTCACCTGGAAAAGAGCAACGACAGCAATGCCACCACCCTTCTGGATAACCTCGCCAACCTCGGACTCAAACAACTTGTCTCTACGCCCACCCACATCGCAAGTCACACGCTCGACCCTATCTTCACCTCCAGCAAACATGTCTCATTCAGTCACACCTCAGCTCTACACTGGACGGACCACAGCTGCGTTCACTTTACCTACAATAAGACCACAATCCACAACCATCCTCAACCCACCCTGCGAAGAAACTGGAACAAAATCACCAGCGACCAGATCTCCTCATCGCTTCTACTAAACCCCCCCGCCCACTCCTCAAACCCCGACCAAGCAGCCATCAACCTCACCCAATGGCTATCCAACAGCGCCGACATCCTAGCACCGTTGAAAAAACGCCAAATCAAGCTAGGCGGCAAAAACGCATCCTGGTTCAACGATGATCTTAAGAAATCAAAGAAACACTGTCGCTCCCTCGAAAAGGCCTGGAAAAAAGATCCTAACACCAGCACCAGGGACGCCATCAAAAACGCCACCCGCATACACCACCAACTAATCCGGTCTGCCAAGAAAGCCGCATTCAAAGACCGTCTAGATAACAACGCCCACAACAGCAAGGAATTATTCAACATCGTCAAAGAATTCACCAACCCCATTGCCAACTCCAACAACATCACCCCCTCCCAAGCCCTCTGCGACTCCCTAGCTTCCTTCTTCCACAACAAAATCGCAGACATCCACAACAGCTTCGACAATCGACCCGAAGACCAACCCACCCAATCTTCTGCAGGACCTTCATCCCCCTTGAACATCCTTAACGACTGGAACCCAATCTCCACTGAGGACACCATCCGCCTGATGAACTCCATCCACTCAGGATCCCCAACTGACCCATGCCCTCACCACATCTTCAACAAAGCAGACTCCATCATAGCACCACACCTCCGAGATCTCATCAACTACTCCCTCAACTCCGCCACCTTCCCGGAAAGCTGGAAACACGCAGAACTCAGCGCCCTTCTGAAAAAACCCACAGCTGACCCCACTGAACTCAAAAACTACCGCCCCATCTTGCTCCTTCCATTCCCGGCCAAAGTCATTGAGAAAGCTGTCAACAACCAGCTTGCCGCCTTCCTCGAAACCAATAAAATCCTCGACTCCTCACAATCCGGCTTCCGAGCCAAACACAGCACTGAAACCGCCCTCATCGCAGCAACAGACGACATTCGAACTCTACTAGACAATGGAGACACAGTCGCCCTCATCCTCCTCGACCTCTCCGCTGCCTTCGACACAGTCTGTCACAACACCCTTCTACAGCGCCTCAGAGACGTAGGAATCCAAGGAAAAGCACTGGAATGGATCACCTCGTTCCTCACCGGAAGAACACAGAGAGTCCGCCTCCCACCATTCAAGTCAAAGGCCTCTGAAGTCATCTGCGGCGTGCCACAAGGATCGTCACTCAGCCCCACCCTCTTCAACGTATACATGAGCCCCCTTGCGGCCATCGCTCGCCAACACAATCTCAACATCATCTCCTACGCGGATGACACTCAACTGATCCTATCACTCACCAAAGACCCTAACACCGCCAAAACCAACTTACACGAAGGAATGAAAGAAGTAGCCGAGTGGATGAAGCACAGCCGTCTGAAACTGAACTCAGACAAAACAGAAGTCCTCATCTTAGGCACCTCCCCCTCCGCCTGGGATGACTCTTGGTGGCCAGAAGCCCTTGGAAAAGCCCCCATCCCGACGGACCACGCACGGAACCTGGGCGTCATCCTGGACTCCTCACTCTCGATGACCAGACAAGTCAACGCCGTTTCATCATCTTGCTTCAACATTCTTCGCATGCTCAAAAAAACATTTCGATGGATCCCCACCGAAACTAGAAAAACGGTCACCCACGCACTGGTCACGAGCCGCCTGGACTACGGAAACACACTATACGCCGGTACCACCGCAAAACTCCAGAAAAAACTCCAACGCATCCAGAACGCTTCAGCCAGGCTCATACTAGACATCCCGCGTAAAGAACACATCTCTGGTCACCTGAAAAACCTCCACTGGCTCCCCGTAAGTAAGAGGATTACTTTCCGCCTCCTAACCCACGCACACAAAGCACTTTACGAACTTGGACCAGATTGCCTCAACACACGACTGTCCTTCTACACCCCCTCCCGTCAGCTGCGATCCTCCAACCAAGCCCTTGCCACTGTACCTCGCATCAACAAAACCACCATGGGAGGTAGATCCTTCTCCTACCTGGCAGCTAAAACCAGGAACTCACTTCCCACTTACCTTCGCCTTACTCAAAACCACCTAGCATTCAGAAAGCAACTTAAAACTTGGATATTCGACAAGTAACTCCCCACCCTCCCTCTAGCGCCTTGAGACCCTATGGGTATGTAGCGCGCTATATAAATCTCTTGACTTGACTTGACTTGACCCAGATTACAACTTGTAATCTGGCGGGCAGTCGACTTTGACGGTGCGGGAGTGGGTGCTGGGTGTGCCACCCTACTCCAGCACTGCCAAACTCATAATCAGGCCCCAGTTCTGCCTGGTAGCAGATAAAGACTACATCTGTCTGATCTCTTATTCAGAGTTCATCAGGTTAAAAAAACATTACAAAAAAGTATTGCACCCGAACGGAAAGGACCACTTTAATTACAAAATTAAACTCAAAACAAGATTGTTACCTGCCCTCCACTGCTCAACCACCGATGATTGAGCAGCGGAGGGCAGGCTTTCCCTAAAAACTTTTTGGGTTAGATTTTGAAACTAAGGTGGTCATTTCCGTTCGGGTGCAGAGTCATCCTGACCACACCAAAATCTAGGTATCATTACAGGGTGTTCTGAATGTCGCTGTCTCTGACCCCTGTATCTCACTTCTCACACTTTGCACGAACCTGAAGAAACACCACTGGATCCACTAGGGACCACAAGAGGCATGAAACAAGTCGACCTGATACCATCAGTTTTTACCACCTTTAGCCCTGAGATAAGCAGAAGGAAAATACTCCCAATTCTGACTATCTGTTTAAGAGTATTCCTCTAGGCACTAGTTTTTAATCATATCACACGGACCCCAGAATAAAGTTTTTTTAGGGTACTAGTGTGATATTTTTAACTCACTTGCACCACATCCAGCACACCTGCACTCACCACTGCGGCGTTCCTCCAAAAGATCTCCGGCAAAGAGCCCTCTTCTGGGGCCCGTGGGGGACAGCAGAGCCACCCTCACCAGGAGCAACGCCCATTAATGAAGCATGACACCCGCTTGGGTGTGTGGGGGCACTTCTTCAACAAGGAGGAATTTACCCCTCTGAGCTGAAAATATCCAACCTATATTCCTTGATAGAGTTCCTCTTATCTGTCCTTTCAGCGATCTAACAGGTCAGCTTTTCCCTAGGAACAGCTACCCTCTAGTGATGAAATCAAGATACCTTCCACTGGGCAGGGCGGCTCTAGGCTCATGGTGGCCCTGGGCAGGGAGCATAGGTAGGGGGCCCCGGAAAAGGGGGTCCGGGCGGCGTGGAGCACGGAGGCCAGTGAAGAGGGGGGGTCAGGGTGTTTAGAAGTGGAACAGAGCTAGAGGCCACCAAATCCCTGCCAGGGGCCGCTACGCAAATATGTATCGATCCTCAGAGGATTATTATATTAAGGATTTATATTGGCGTGGTGGCCCCTGGGATTTGGTGGCCCTGTGCAGGTGCACAGCTGGCACATGCCTAAGGCCACCCCTGCACTGGGCTTCAAAGGAAGTCTTCCCAGGACACGCCATTGTGCTTGTATGCAGACCAAGTCCTCGAGTCACAGGTAGAGCGAGGAGGGCAGAGCCTCAGATTTAAGACACACCAGGCCTCGGTCCCTAAGGCTCCTGAAACCCAGCCAGTCTACCCATTAAAGTAAGGGCAGATACCCTGGCTCACTTGATTAAAATAAAACAAAGGAGTGCAAAGGGCTGAACAGGAGGGAGGGGCAAAGAGCTGGACTCCAGCAGACACCCAGGTTGATGTGGGCTAGTGTTCCTCAACCATAACCAGTTATCGATACTGCGACTTCTTTACCATCCCTGTCACCTCCCATTGTTTCGGCTCCTATCGCTAACATTGCAATACCCCACCCACTTGCTAACACTAATCCTTGATTGGAGAAGAAATTGTTGCCCCCATCCCTAATAGTCATCCTAATCCTACCATTAAAACTAACTCTTCCCATGATCCTAATGTTAACCCTAATGCTAAATAACTCCAACCCCAACTCTAAAAACTCCTCCCCTAATCCTAGTATCAATCATGATACTAACCATAATAACACTCACCCTAACCCTAATGCCCAAATGAAGAGAACACAATTTTTCCGTATTTCTTAAATAGTCTTCTCAACATTTGATCCTAGTCTCCCGATTCTCTCTTCTAGTGGCTTCAACGTGTCTATGATCCAATCTAACAGACGGTTAGGTCTACTCCAACCTGTTTTTCTCACCTGTACATCATTCTTCTAAGAACATTTTTGTTTAGGTTATTAAAGAGCTATATGTGTTTGTTGTAGTCTTGCTCTACTAGTGGCACTCTCCCTATGGTGTCCCTCTGCTTTGCTGCTCAGCGTCTGATGAGGTCATGCGGAATGTTGGTGTGTGTTTGAGGTGGTGAGAGTCAGTTGGTCTGGATGGGCTGAGCAGCCAGGAGGCTGCTCCTGGTGGGGCAAATACTGGGGCGTTTACTGAGCAATTACTTGGGCTATAATTAAGACAACTTAAGGATTTACCATCTTCCTGTACTTATGAATAAACTTACTTGTGTACCTACAAGACCCTGACCACGCATCATCTTTCATTACAATACTGGCGACGAGGTAAAAAGGACTGGAGAACCTACGTGGAGAACTTAAGATATCTACTATGGGCTTGTACATATGGAACCAAGAAGAACAAGGAAAAAGAAGCTGAAACTCCTGAAACTGAAGTATCTTAAGGAAAAGAAGTACCACTTGGAAGAAAGCAAACTGGCTGTCCACATGCCCCACCAGTGACCAAAGATCGGTCGGCCCCAACGTGGATGTGCCAGTGCTTGTTGTACTTGGGTGAGTGCTATATGTATCTGACTTTATTTATTGATTTTGCTGGACTGGGCTTATTGTTTCCCAATGTCATCAGACCTCAACCTGCTACTTTAACGTGAGGAAAGCTAAAGCAGACAGGGAAAGCACAACATCGTTTTTTGGGAAATATTCTAAACTGCTGCATTTATTTATCGCTTTGGAAATTTTTTTACCGCTTTTACACCCAGCTGATGATTTGGGAATTGCTCGCAGCAGTTTAAAAGCGGCGCTTGTGGAGTACATTTCCATGTGACTAATGCGGGCTGATTACAAGTTAAGTGTTTGGCTCTACGCTGAAAGCGCGTCTTGGCAGAAGAAAAGACCTTTATTGCAGCGCGTCTTGGCAGAGTTTGTGTCCCTCAATTTTGGAAATCGGTCCAGTGTTTCTTTCTGTGTTAAGAGACTTTTAGCGCGTTCTGAGACCTTTTGATGCAGCGCGTTAAAATCGAGCCAGCGTTTTCAAATGCAAGCGGACTCACCGTTGTGACGGTTGGCCTCTGGAGCTCCTTCCAGTTTGCCTGCGTGTTGTGGTATGATGACGTCGTTGGATTCCTCCGTGGTGTTGGTGAAGATCTCCTTTGACCCTTGTAACGTTCGATTTGAGCTGGGCTACCTCCGTTTTGTCAGCGTCATACTCAGCGCTTAAGTGTGCCCTACTTCCCGTAGAAAGCGACGCTGAACGACGCTGTGGCGGCCATTTTGGCTCGTTGGGAAGAATCCCTTTGTTATGATGAGAACCACGACGTTCAGCATTGGAGTTTTAAGATCGTGATGTTTTTTTTTCTTCATTTTATTGCTCGAGTTCAATCTAGTCACTTGTCATTTGGATTTACCTACTTGCAGGAACTCTGGATTTTCTGGGTCTTTACCTTGTGGGCCAAAGCGAGCCCCTGCCATAAACCTTATGTGCTGTCATCTCGATTTAGTGGTGGTGCCTATAACGCTATTACTTTCATTTACTGGATTTAACCTGCACCACCTGGACTACGGTTGAAGGATTATTGACTGGATTTTCGGGTGAGGTTTCGCTCATCTTAGACTACGGTGACCACGTTTGTTGTTTTAGTTTGTTGTGTTCTATTTTCCTTGTGATTTTAACATCTGGATGGGGTCATGTTACAGTTGTATGTTTGTTGTGACGTTGGTAGAAATGTTGTGTTTTCGTGGAAGACGTCGCGAATCTTCCTGTATTCACAACATTCCTTGTTTTTTGACAGTTCATTTGAGCATGAGACATTCTTATTTTGCTGGTCATTTTTAGTTTGTCTTTTGTTTTCTGCAGTTGTGGATGTTAAGTATGTGTGCTGCCTTTTTGACTCTGGTGGAGTGTGCCCCATCCAGTTGCTTGTGTGTGTCATGGGTTTTTAGGTTTTTCTTTATTTTAGTTTGTCGTGGGTTTCTTGTAATCCACATTTCTGTTTTCCTTGGATTTAGTTTTTAGGAATCTGTTTGCTCTAGGTCTACCTACCTGATGTTGCCATGGGAATGGCGTTTTCCATTATTTTGTCTGTTTGCTCTAGGTCTACCTATCTGATGTTGCCATGGGAATGGCGTTTTCCATTATTTTGTCTGTTTGCTCTAGGTCTACCTTTCTGATGTTGCCATGGGAATGGCGTTTTCCATTATTTTGTCTGTTTGCTCTAGGTCTAAAGGAACCTATCTGATGTTTGCCCTAAATTTTGACTAACTTGGGATTGTTTCTTTTCCCTTATTTTGTTGTCCTTCGGGTGAAGGAGTGCCCAGGGTGGGTTGCCTTTGGGCTGTTGTAGCTCAGTTGTTTTTTCATTTGCAGTTTGGCGTGGCATGTTTGCTTCGTTTTAGGGTGACCTATGTCACGTTTGCCTTGAGTTTTAGGTACTCATTGTTTAACAGTTTTTATTTTATTGCTACCCATAGTTTTATATGTTTTTGTAGTGCATCCTCTTTTCTTCTTTGTGCGTTGTACCATCTCTATGCAATTTTGAGTAAGGGGGTAGGATGTGTGGTATGTGCGTTATCTAGGGGGTAGGATGAGTTCTATGGCATGTTTTATTTCATGCATCTTTCTTTCCCTCCTTGTTGTCCCGCTACACCATTTTGTTCCTCTACACCATTTTCTTCCTCTACACCAGTGGTTCCCAAACTTTTGACTCCTGAGGACCCCCAGAGAGTAACCACTGGAAGCCGGGGACCCCCAAGCAATTTGTAGGATTTCAATTTCAAACATTAAAACCGTAATTCGGCAAAAATTAACACACATGTGCACACAGAACAAATTACTAATGATTTTAGTGGCATATTTACAAGCCCCTATCACCATGGGCACATCAATTTCTGAGACTTTGCCGTGGCGATAGGGGCTTTGCCTTATTAACAAGGCAACGTTAAGCCACTTAACGTGGATTAATGGTCCCTTGTAAATAAGACCCCCTTTGACACAATGGTAGCGTGAAAGGGGTGGGCAGTGCGTGTTGTGGTGGGCATTTCGTCTGCGGCACCCATTGATTTTGACGCTGCACCCTATTTACAAGAGCAGCGTAAATGGGAAGCAGCACCAAAATTAAGGCCAGGGAAAACCTGGTCTTAACTTGGCGAAACAATTATAAATGCTTCATTTCTCCTCGTTTTTGTAAAACGCCTTGGATTGTTTATGTTCAGGAAGGCGACCCTTCCTGCACATAAAAAATCTTTAAAAAAAAAGACATTTTGTAACTTCCATGTGTGATGCATTAAGCAGTACACATAGAAGTGACAAAATGACATTTCAAGATTGTTTATGTGCAGGAAGGGGGACCTTCCGGCACATAAACAATCTTCTCCTGTTCAATGTAGCGCCAGTGCAGAGGAAACGCAGGGCTGCACCATATTCTTGTAAATATGGTGCAGCCTTGCGTTTCTGAAGTAGTAGAGTGTGTTGTTAAGCCAAGGAGGCTGGTCTGGAGAAGCACAAACTTAAGGAGTGCTGGTCTGGAGAAGCAAAAACTCAGGATTCAGAACATAACACAGTGGTTAGCATTGACTTTAACAATAAAAATGTATTTCCACCCAAAGAAACCTTTTTTCAGAAGCATCAGGATACTGAAAGACTGAAAAAAACATGTCACTAACTTGTACCTTGCAGTTTGCAAGCAGCTGTTTGACAGTTTTTTGGTGACTGTGCTAGATTACCATTGTCACTTATGAACAGCACCTTAACAAAAGAATCTCTCTGACAAAAGCAGTAACCCACTGTCTGATGCATATCAAATACTGTTTTTTAAAATGTATGGTATACGTCTTTGCAGTAGGCATATTAACCCTCTGTGTTACATTAGTTCAGTCACAGCTGCCACTGGACAAAACTATCATGTCTCTGCAGCAGAGAAATTAATCACTGTTGTTATCTTGACACTTTTATTGTTCTTTGAAAATTGCTAATCAAACAAGATACTTTGCAGTGCTTTTAAAACTGCTGCCTGCGGACCACCTGGGAATGTGTCAGGGACCCCTGGGGGTCCGCGGACCACAGTTTGGGAAACACTGCTCTACACTATTTCCTTACGTTTGACTGTTTCACACTTTCTCTTTGTTTTTCATTATTATAATGGGGGAGATGTGTTGTAGTCTTGCTCTACTAGTGGCACTCTCCCTATGGTGTCCCTCTGCTTTGCTGCTCAGCGTCTGATGAGGTCATGCGGAATGTTGGTGTGTGTTTGAGGTGGTGAGAGTCAGTTGGTCTGGATGGGCTGAGCAGCCAGGAGGCTGCTCCTGGTGGGGCAAATACTGGGGCGTTTACTGAGCAATTACTTGGGCTATAATTAAGACAACTTAAAGATTTACCATCTTCCTGTACTTATGAATAAACTTACTTGTGTACCTACAAGACCCTGACCACGCATCATCTTTGATTACAATAGTGTTTTAATTGGCACTTCTGTTTGAATGTACATTATTTACTTTGTACTGCTGTTTCTACTGTGTCCTGCTCCACCTAGACCACTTCGGAAGAGCTTGGCCTTATTGGGCTACCGTAGGTGAGCCAACAAGGCGTCGCAGTCCTGTTATGCCCATTAGTGTTTGGAGGGCAGATTTCTGAGTAGATCCTCATCCTTAGATTGCCCATGCATCCTTGGTTGCCAGAGAGCAGTGAAGTCCACACACCCCTTACTCTTGCCTCTCTTCGCTCACCCTTACGTCCTCTGCTCCCTAGCTCCTCCGCTATTGCATCTTGTGCTTCACCTTCTCCGCTCATTTAAATCTCCACCAGTCCCTGCCCTACTTATGACCCATGTGCCCTCTTTTTCCACTTCATTGTTTTCCATCCCTTACCCAATGTTTCCTGTGCTCGATCACACACATTCCTGCAGGTTTCCGGTATCACCTCAAGTTTTCTAGTTAATTCCCTTGCACCCTTCTTGTCAGAGCTCGAGTCGGGGTACCACGCGGGTGGACGGCATCCCCCCACTTATTTTACCGGGGGGATGCCATCCCCCTGCCAAACAGCTGGACTTCACTCTTTGGCCTCTCTGGGACGAGGAGATTGGCACCTTTCGTGACGTCACTTCTGATCGTGACGTCACTTCCGGTGACAGCGTCCCCCCAATCTTTTTTTTACCACTTGTGCCCTGCGTCCTTGTTCCCTCCCCTCTCTCTACTCTATCTCTTTTCCAGTCTCTCCATTCACCTAGTTTTTCTCACCTTCAGTCCCCCCAAGTCCTTGCACCTCATCCCTGTCCAGTCTCTTTAGCTCCACTTTTCTTCAGTTCATGTAACAGCTCCTCCTCTGATGCCTCACTCCCCGCTCTTTTATCGCCTCCACACTACCCCTTACCCCTAACCTCCAAAGTTCCCTCCATTCATCTCCAGTGCCCTCCCCTTCTCCCCTCCCTCAGCCCTCTTTGCTTCCCTCACCTTCATTGCTCCTGTTCCATCCCCTCCACTCAGCTACCTTCATTCCTCTCCTGTTCCCTCGCCTCCATTCATTTCCGTTCAGTTCAGTTCAAAATAGCTTTATAAGGCAGCATGTGTCATACAAGCATCGAATAGCATATATAATATAAAATATAATCTGTACAATAAAAAGAGAAAAAGATCACGTAAAACATTCATTTCCTCCCTCTGTGCCTGCATCCCTCACCTTTTCCCTCACTTCAGTCCTATTAACCTCATCTCCATTAACCTCCTTTCCCTCTCCTCCACCCCGTTCCCTCGCCTCTATTGCTCTCCTTTCCGTCCCCTCTATTCCCTGTTCCCTCCAGCTCCCTCGCCTCCAATCGTCCCTCTTCCTTCATCTCAATGGTGCACTATTTCATCACCTGCGTTTATTCCTCTTCTGTCATCTCGCCTCTGTTCCTCTCCTGTTCTCCCGCCCTCACTCCTCTCCTGTGGCCTGCTCTACATTCCTGCCCAGACCTCTCACTCCTCTTCCGCCCCCCTTTCCTCCACTCCCCTCGTCTCCGTTCTTGAACTGTTCCTTCATCTGTTACTCCCGTGTTGCCTCGCCACCCTTCCTTCTTTCCCCTCTCCTTCATGTCCCTCCGGGTCTCTCACCTCCATTCCTCCCTGTAGGCCCCCTCCAGCCTCCCCTCCTGTGCCCGGGTTGGGGAGGAGGGGGGGGGGGGGGTAGGTAGGGGGTCGGCCTGGGAACGGAGCCCGCACCTTGGTATAAATAGCCGCAGTATTCCATTCAGCAGTCATTCAATCCGGAGGGCGGAGAAGGATGGGCCCTTCCTTCCCCTCCGAGGGTTAGTGACCCAACGCGCGCGGGGAGGGGGGGGGGGGGGGGGCGATGACTGGGAAGGCATTCCAATGTGTCAAGCGAACTACACCTAAAGAATGCTCGTGGCATACCCGCGCCCCTCCCTCCAAGCTATGTGCAGGTGCTTCGGCCTAGGGGGTGGCGGCCATGTTCCTGCCACCACTTGTTGCATTCCTTACTGCAGACCCTCCCTCTTCGGTTTACCTTCCCAAACCAAGAGATTACCTCCGGTAGAGACTAAGTACAGTGCTTAATTTCAGGCGGTGGTTGCCGGTGGGGGGGCACCAACACTTATTTTTCTGCATCAGGCATTTACAGCGAGGAAAAGACACATATGGGAAAGACAGAGGAAGAGAAAGACAGAAAAGCGTCACAAATGGAGCACGCAGAAAGCTGCAAGAGTGAGCTGAAGGGTAAGGGAGTGGCTCTAAATGGATTAAAGAGTCCTGAGATGGCTTCAGGAGTGTGCTGCCTCAGTATTATTTGCTCCAACACTTAATTGCAGCAGCCACATGTTTCAGAGAAGAGCTTTGGGCACCCCACCTTTTTTATTTCCAATTAAGCACTGGACTCCTATCATTAAAGCATTCCCTCCAGCACTGGAACCCACGCCCAGCTCTGCCAATGCATCTCAACCCTGGCCCTCTACTACTGCAGGTATGGGACCCCCACAGGGATCACAGCGCCTCACCCTTCCCTTCAGCCCCCTTTGCTATTTTGTTACTGTGACCTATAATCCGGATCTCTTGTGTGGCAGGAGAGGGTAAAATTATGCAGCAGGATTAACTAAATTATGTGGCAATAACAGGCAAATTATGCGGCATAATGCTGCACATTTTCTGATAGTACTGCTACATCAATTTGTCATTTTGTAACACTAGTTTACACTGTCTTGGCATAGGTTGCTTCTTATTAGTACCAGTATAACACCCAAACATAGCAATAAGCAACAGAGAGGTGGCCAGCCAACCTTTGCAAAGGGCCTTTCACTGTGGGGCAACTCGTGACGCTGAATTTTTAGTAACTTTTGAATGGCTGGAGCCACGTAGCTCTGCCGAGACACCTCAGCTCTGGCCTGCAGCACCCCCTGAAGTTCCATTCCTGGGATCCAATGAACACTCTGCTAATCCAGTACTGGAACAGACTTGGTACTCACTACCCTCTAATATGATAGCCAGTGTTCCCTGTTACCCGAGTCCTGCAGCCAGTGCACAGCTCTGCCGATCTGCCTATATCCTGCTAGCCATGCCATTTTGTATCCGTATATTTCAGAGAAACATTTGAATTAGAAAGTCAGTTTTTTTCTACACTATAAATTGAATGCCTCCAGCTTCTTTTGGAATAGTTTTTATATATGTTATATAAAAAATACATGAAAACTTAACGCCGCCCCTAACTCCAACCAGAGCTTAATTTGAGCTGGTGGTTTCCGGTGCTCGGCAGCGGCACTTAAGTGTCAGCATCGGCTGCTATGATAGTCTGCCTAGCTAGGGATGAGCACAACAACAATTGCTTATTAATTGAATGTCACAGAAAATAGTTTTTGGAAGAGAGAGATCCGTTTAAACAACCAGGGGAGTAGGATATGATTTCACTAGTAAATACGAAATTCTCCCTTGGTGGACACATACTGTTAATCACTATATTCTTTTTCCATACTAGAGAAAGTCATTTGCTCAAAACTCGTAGACTATAACTGTAACCTATGTACCTGAATAATCCAATTCTAAATCACACATTTATCCGAAATTTCTTTTTATTTAAAATTAAATAGTTATCGGTGTTGCAATTAAAAACATATATTGATCTAAACAATGTTTTTAATTGTGGTATGAATTGTTGTTTAGATCAATATATGTTTTTAATTGCAACACCGATAACTATTTAATTTTAAATAAAAATAAATTTGTGATTTAGAATTGGATTATTCAGGTCCATAGGTTACAGTTATAGTGTACGAGTTTTGAGCAAGTGACTTTCTCTAGTATGGAAAAAGAATATTGTTATTATTTGAATGCACATTAACAATGACTAATAACTGCCACCCAAGCTATTCTTATAGTTGAATTGTCACACTTGTAGGAGTGTGGTGATTAGTAGTTGAGCTGGTATTGCCAGAAGCAGCGCTGGCAGGGGCAATGTATGGTGCAAGCCGCAGTGGCCTCCTGGTGAGGGCCCTGGCACTTATATTTTTTAACAAATTAAGCACTGCTCCAACTGATTTCTTATCCTTGAACTCTAGCCAAAATCATAGTTTACTTATTCTGTTCCTCTAACCCTTCCTCTCTGTAGTCTAACCTAACCCTGACCTCATACAAACTGTGTTCGTGCCCCTTGCCACCGCTGGTGAACAACTCCAAACCATGATTCTATTCCTGACCCTGACCTACCCCTGCTCTGACCCTAGTTATTCTTAACACTAACCTCTTTACATTGACTGTAACCTGACAAACCAAAATCCTACTCTTCATCCATCACCTAATCTCGAATCTAGTCAGAACCATAGTTATTACCATGAGCCAGGCCTAACCCTTGCCCTAATGTTGAGGCTGTACTTGGCCCCGAACTTTGTGGCCACAATTAGCACAATCATTGACTGTGGTGTTCCAATATCGATTACATGCATTTCTCCAATTTTTGTTTGCAATGCAATGGTTTTCAAAGGCATTTCTTCTGCGAAATTGTTTTCTCCAATATCTACTGGGATGAAACCGCAGAATCCTTGCTGAAATGAAAAAAACTTGCTGTTAAACTACTGGGGCCCCCACAACCGCACCCCAATCCTAACTGGCTGCACCCCCCTCTGCTCCAGCACGGATAGCCATACTTAGGGTGAGGGTTGGAGGGGGTTAGACTAGGGAGGCTGAGGGGCGGGGCTTCTGTTGTCGTGCTCTCTGCATTTAGAACAACAACTAACAAAGCCAAGACTGCTCGAAGAGAACAGCTGTTGTTCGCAGGCCATGGTGGGGGGAGGGGGCTGCTAAACTTGTCAACAACGTTTTATCAGCCTCGGGGGTCAGAACTTTCCCTCAAGAAAAATGCTGAGCTGCCTCTGTCTTCCTTGTGGCCAACCACAGGAACGGTCCCTGACGGAGCACCCTCACCCCCATTACTTCTGCAGCCCCCCTCCCCCGCCCCCAAGGGGTGGGCGTGGCATTCCTTAGCTCCGCGTCCACACGGGGACATGGGGACAATGTTCACGGTGGCTGCCATGTGTGTGACCATGAATACACGCATGGGACCCGCTGTCCTGAGTGCGGAGTTGGATGCGGGAACTAGTTTAAGGCCCCGGCCCTGTTTACAAATGAAAACCTGATGCATCCCCTTGAGGAATAAAGCAAACCGTGCACTGCTGTAAGTTCTCACTCACGCATTCCCACAAAAACCCTGCGTTCTCTTGTGAAAGCTACTGCTTCACGTATAAAAAGCAGAGTGCTGAACCTGAAGAATAGAGGCCTTGAGACCACAGTATAAGACAGATACACAGCGAAGCCAGGACTGAAGACGACATGAGTCTAGAGAGCCATGTCCTTACACTGTGAGAGACTAAGGAACCAGGCCACGGTCAAGGTCAAGGTCAAGGAGGGTAGTGATTGAGACTTCTCGACTAGGGGAAGTGTTCTTGTTTCTAGAAAAGCGAGCATGGCCCTTGGGTACCAGGAGACTAGAAAACCAGGCCTCAAAACTACAGGGGTCTGGAGAGCATGGCCTTTGGATCTCAACAGACTAGGGGGGCAGATCCTAAAACTGCAAGAACATGGATGCAGGTCTTGAGAATACTAGAGTAGAGAGACCGATATAGTGAAGGCGAAAGGAGACCAGATCATTAGATCAACAGAGCAAGAGCCCAGGGAGGCGGGCATCTAGATACCAAGAGACTAGGAAGACAGAGCTTAAACTAAAAGATAACAGATCCAGATCTTGAGACTACTAGACGAGACAACCAGTTCTTACAACTACAAGAAAAGGGAGCCAGGAGTTTTGATGCCAAGAATACAGGCGTTTAGGGAACCAAGCCTTTATATCCCAGGAGAGTAGGAACACAGGACCTGATCTGCAATTATGGAGGAATGTCTTGAGATTACATGACTAGGACAGCAAGTCTTGAAACTGCAGGACTCCCTTTTCCCTGATCTCTCCTTTTTCCCTGATCTTTCCGTTTTCCTTGCTACCGCTCCCTCCTGACTTTCTAGGTTCTAGCACTGGGATGCTCACGGGTTACTACGCGGCTACGCGCTCTACAAAAATCTTAAATAAAATAAATAAATAAATAAACCTGCGACCCCTTATTTTAGACACAAAGAGACTGGAGCGTCAGGCCTCCAGACTACAACTATAGTCACAATGACTTTAGACTGGGAGACTAAGGAACTAGACATTCAAATTCTAGGACATCAGAGAGTTAGGGCGTAAAAGTACAAAAATCTAGAGAGCCTGGCCATAAAACCAATAGACCAGAGATGCAGATTTGAGACTAAAAGAGTAATGGGGCCGCTCGAAAAAACTCTATGAACTAAATAGCCACATCTTGAGATTCCAGTATCGAGGTAGGAACAAGATGCAGTGAGCCAAGTTCTATGTCACAAGAAGACTAGGCAGAACATTATTTTAGAACCTCAAGGAACAAAAGAACCGAGTCTTTGGGCTTCATGAGACCAGGCTGTAGAGACTTTATATCCAAATAAACTGGGAAAATAAGTCTTGTGATCCGGAGAAATTCGGTAGGTGAGATTTGAGGTCAAAAGAGTCAAGGGTGCTTGATCTGGGAAACCCAAGGACACTTGAAAATACAATTCGATTGGAGATGCCAACTGACCTTTCTTAGTTCCAAGATCTTGGCCAGCTACTGTTCTTTCTTTACCGTAATCTCTACAAACCAACACTAAGTAATTGACCCTATCAACCTTTCTGAACCCACCCATCATTAACCCCTCTCAGCCTCCAAATATTCACCAGCCACAGTTGACCCCTTAATCCCCACCACCCATTCTTAATCCCAGACTTAACACCACAACACCGAAAGCCCACTGAATGCTAAAATACAAGGACCTGGATCATCCTGCAGTGCTCAGTACCAAAAAAATACACACCACATCATAAAATATAGGTATTTATTGTTGCTTACTTCATGATAATGTAGTGGTTAGACACACATAAATCAGACACACGAACACCCACACACACACAGTTTTATTGAAGAGCTTTTCCCGTGGCTCAGTCTTCACGAGGCATCTTTATACTAAGACGTCGTCCCAATATGAAATATGGCCATATGAACATGGTGCCAAATACGGCCAAGAAGCACCAGTTTTCATCATCAATCTAAAAATAGAGCAGGTCAGTCTTCGGTTGTCCCAAAGAGCCCCGGCAGAGCCACAGGTCAGAAATCAGAAATTGTAACTCAGCGTTGTCACAAGCTCAAGAGGAGCAAGAAGTGCTGGTGCCTAGAATCGATTGGTGAAGGTTTGCTATGTGCATGACTTAGAAGAGGATGATCTGGTGAAACATAACACATAGATTCAACTAGACATTGAAGATCTCACAGAATTACGACACGTGGGTGCTACCTGTGCTGGTGGTAAAGCGTGGGCGTTGTGGCTTTGCTGTACTAGGAGTCATACAGGCTTGTCCCCTGACCAGTGGTCATACAGGGGTAGATGGTGTGCATGGCTTATGAAAGCATTACAAAGTGTTGTTGTGTAGTGGAACGTGGGGTGCGGGGTAGTGCGGTTGGTACTTGTGTTGAGCTGCTGGATTTGTGACCCTAGTTGGCTGTTATGAAAAGGAATAATCTCTCAGGGGCCTCGTGTGTCCATCATCGCTAGGGGATGGGTATGCTGCTCTGTAGGGCATGACTAATTACATATTGGAGTAAGTTTAGGCCTCAACTCCTTCCACGCATACGGTCCTGTTGTCGGGCATGTGGTTTCTTTAAAGCCTATATGAACCACTGGCTACTTTAACAGAGGTGGAGTGCATTGGTTGTTCATAATTACATCATTCGTTTTAGTCCCTCCCCCAGAGTACCTAGGTTCCTACACTGACATTAAATGGGGGGGGGGGGGCTCTGATGTTCATACATCCCCCACTTCCCCTCTGGCAGCTTTCTGGCAAGGTACTGACCACGTGGAGAGAGGTCTCTCCCAGGCAAGGTCATTGACCTAATGGAAGGGGGTCCTTTTTCCATGTGATTAGGAGTGGGGGCCTTCTCCCCGAATGAAGCAGCACCCCAAGAGCATCCCCTCGGTTGAGTCTCTCCTGGATAATGAGTGGTGCTGGTCAAGAGTTTGCTTGTCTCTTTCAGAGCCTAAGCATGATATGGTGTGGCTGCAGCTAATTTGTCCTGTTAGTACATAGGGTCAATAAACCCCCCACTAGTGATATGGCTTTCAATTTCAATAAAAATGTAGTTTAAGACATTTTCAGTAGTTTTCTAATCTATATATGATACGTGTTTTTGGTTCCTCATCAAGTCTGAAATTTAATATATATCTGCATTTTCGTACGTAAAACGCCCTGTCCCATTGATGGCACCCAGACTATGTATGCATAGTTTGTGTTTGTCAGCAGTTTCATTCACATTACAAGTCGGTTACTGCTCCACTAGTATCTTCAATGAGTTGCCGAAGCCAATGGATCGGCAAAGGCTACTAGGTTTAGAGTCGGCTTCTTTCGGTTATCTAGCAAGTGCTTCACATTTTGAGAGTCCTCTAGCACGTAAAATACAGTTGAAATCTGCAAAATACAGCCACATCCCCAGCTCCCTCTGAAGGACCCACCAACGTAACTGAGTTAAAATATCCTTGGAGTGGACATAACCCCCTTGGTTTGGATACTACCCTCTCTAGAATGGACATACCTCTCTCTAGAGCAGACACATTGATCCCTGGAGCATACCCTGGCCTCCCTAGAACAGGTAGAAGCTCTTTAAAGTGTGCATAAGATGGTGGGATGGGCGTGGGAGGGTAGAGTGACTTTTGGAAGTAAAATTGGGGCAGATGGTAACTTTTGGAGGGGAGATGAGAAAGTTAGCCTGATCTAGAACATTTCCACTGAGGGTCAAATTGGAGGGATAGAGCAGATCTTGAAGAAGACTGGGAAGGAATGGGTGGTTATTAGGGCCAACTGGAAGGAGATGAGCGGCTCTTGGAGTGAACCTATAGTGCTCTCAGAACAGACCTAAAAAAATGTCATGGACATCTTGGAGAAGATGTAGGAGGACAGGACAGTACTTCAGGCGGAACTGGAAGGACAGGATAACTTTGGAGAAGGCTATGTGTGGACAAGAGGGTTCCTGGGGCAAACCTTGGAGGTGAAACGACTCTTGCAGCTGACCTGGAGCATTGGGCAGTTATAGGGACAGACTGAGAGGGACAGGCTAGAACCGGGCCTGGAGGAAAGGATGTCTCTCAGAGCACACTTGGAGGCTTGGGGATCTTGGAGGAGGTTAGAGAAAAGTGGGTGACTCGAGGAGCAGAAATGAGAGAATAGGATGATTCATGGGGCCAACCTGAAAGCCCCAGATAATTGTGGCAGCAGATTAAAGGGGACAGAGTGGCTCTTGGAATGGAACTGGGAGGAGAGGTTTGTGTTTAAAGCACACGCTGGAAAATTGGCAAACCAGAAAGAGGGTTGAGGAGGCGGAAGGGTTGAAGGGGACTTGGAGTACAGGAGGCAAAACAAGTGAGCTGCTGGAGCAAAACATGGAAGACCAAGCAGCTCTTCTCTTGAGTTAGATCTCAGCTACCGAATGATTGCCTGCTATGGGTCACATGGTGTGTGTGTGTGTCTTTCTGTGGCAGCACCAAATAAAGGTGATGAGCACGTTTATATTCCCCTCATTCCCATGCTTTGTCTTTCCACTCCTGGCACATTCATGCCACCTGTACCATTTAGTGTAAGTGTTTAGAGTAGGGATGCACTGGTTACACTTCAGCCGCACACAGGGAGCAGAAGTCACAACAACAGAGAGCGCGCAGGTGAAGAGGGTCTCAGAAAGTTTGCAAAGAAGGCATCAGTGAAGGGGACATTAAAGGGCAAAGGGCAGGGTGACCTCATAAGGCAGGAGGGAATCAGAAACGGAGATATCATATGACATCAGAGAGGTCAAGAGCCCTCGAGAAAAAAGACTGGATGTGTCTATAAAAAGAGATGGCACTGGAATCTTGAGAGAGCAGCATGGCGTCAGAGAGGGGAGAATCCACCCGGGGTTGTGAAGGGAAGATGTGACAAGCAGGAGTAAGAGAGTGCTGAGGTCTGCAGAGACGGAGGCAAGAGAGGAATACGTGAGTGCCAGGGCTCCATGTGGCGGCTAGGCCATGCGGGCATCAGAAGTGGGATCAGAAAAGAGAGTGCGAAATCAGAGAAGGGAGATGCCAAGAGGGCAAAGTGGCATTAGAACGGGAAGGGCAAAGGGGGAATCAGAATCAGAGAGTGCAAGAAGGCATACCCCAAATGAAGAAAGCAGAAGGCATATTGAGAGAGGACAATGGACATGAAGGCACCTAAGAGAGGAGAGGGCACAAGGGCATGATAAAAAAGAGGCTGGGAGAGAGGAAAGAGGGCAAAGAGAGCTGGCATGTGCCTATCATAAATTGAAGCTCTGGATAGACGGTAGATGCCAGGAGGGTATCAGAAATGACATGGGGCAACAGAGAATCAGTGAGGAGAAGGGGCACTGGAGCATCAGAGGAGAGGAGTGAACTGAAGCATGGGGGCACGGGAGAGAGAGGAGGGCATGATGCCCTCAGAGAGGGAAGAGAGCCTCAGGGCATCAGTTTGGGTATATGGTGAGGTAGGGAGGGTGATAATTGGAACAGTTCCTGGAGAGGAGAAGCAGATTCTACGGTAAAGGGAAGGTTGAGAAGCAATGCCACCCCATGAGAAGGAAATTCCAGCAGAGGGGCTGATCCCAGATATTAGGAGAGCAAATCAAGGTGGGCGGTTAAAAGAGATAAAGGCATTCTGAGACAGGGTGGCAGTAGTTCATAGAAGGGGCAAAACACCTTGACTGTAAGGCCCAAAATCGAGGTCAGAACAAACCCAAATGCATGCAGAGGGCAGGCCGAGGGCTACAACAGTGCACCCCACCCACAGGAAGGCTGCAGAGCGAGGACAGTGCAGTGCTCCAGGGCAGGCAGAGTACACTCCCACGAATACAGCAATACACCCACTCACAGGCAGGCCGAAGACCTTCCTGCCACCCACACAGGAACTGTTTTGACTGTCCATCCAGACACATGCAGGTCAGAGTTCACACAAAGCACGTGGCCGTGGGACTTCCTGCCGAGGAAGGGCCTGACATGTCCAGGAAGAGATAAGCGCCCAGGGTGTCCGGGCTGAAAAGTCAGTGGTATAGGACCTTTAGTGAAATGAAGGACTGTCTAATATCCGCCACAAAGTGGCGCTTGCAAAGGCACAGGGCGGTATCATCCCTCTGAGCAGAGGCAGGGATTTCCTTCCTGAAGAGCTGGTGTCCCTCACGAAGAAGGTGAGGCTTCCTTCCAGACGGCTTGGTGCCTCAAGCGAAGAAGGAGAGGCTTCCGCCCTGAAGAAGCGCTGGTTTCCCATGTGAAGAAGGAGAAACGTCTGCCCCGATAGTGGTTTTATCCCATCCTTCTCCTGGACGGAGAATTCATCGATCAGGACACCTCTGAGTGTCAAAGTACCCAGGCGGCTTTGCCAGCTCGTGGTCATCTGTGATCTTGAAATTTCGAACTCCAGAGGAGGCCTTAAAGTGCTTGAAGAAGAAATGATGGACATTCGCAGTGGATCTGGGTGTTCCCCGAAAGTCAGCTCAGCACCCTAGATAAGGCACATTGGCAGTGAAGGCTTTGAAATTGTCTGTCGCTGGGTCAGGGGGTTCGAGTTTGGGGATACTATTCACAGTTGTCTCTGAAAGCCGTCATGTTTCGCGGATTCTTTGATGCAAGAGTTTCTCATCCTATAAGAGAACAGTAGCACAGAGCGGAACAGATACACTTAGAACATGGCCGCTGATGGCTCGGAGCCTCTTGTCTTCTGGTGAATCCCAAGACTTCTCTGGACACTGGCGCCCATGAGCGATACATTCACCTCACTGTGCAGCCAATCAGCGCAGCAGACAACCGTTCACGTATAACACAAGTGATAGCTGTGAAAGATCTCTCTTTCTGCGAGTTCACAGTGCTGGCTCTGAAATGGAAGACCCCGAGGGTCTTGGGGTGCCACATCAGCTAGCAGTTGGTGTGCGAGTTCGAGTCGGGGCTCTCTGGGCAAGGCAGTGGAATAGAAGGCTTGCAGGTCTTGTATCGGAACATGCCAGAAATGTGGAAGGCCTGAAAGAAACAGAAAAGAAGCAGTGAGAACAATTGTAATATGATTTTTTTTGCAATGCTTGGAGCTCACATGAAGACCTGCGTGCTCTGTAACTCGGTCATGGGGAGCCAAAACAGAGCCCAAGACTTCAAAGGGCCAGGTCCAACAGTTAACATCTTAAAATATAAATAGTTTGCTTCCCATGTCTAAAAATCCACTAAAGTCAACGACACTGCTGAGGCTGACCGAGAACGAGGCAGTGCTGAAGGGAGGCAACGCCCTTTGAGTGAGACTTGAAGTGTTTTCTGTCCCTTCCAACAACTGTGAGTGCCCAGCATCTGAATTGGCATCCTCGTTGGCAGGTCAACCTCGGATAGGGGTCTTGGAACTCTTCCAAAGGGAGCCCTCACAGAGCCTCGCCATTGTATGGCCTGCTCCGATGTCACTACTGGAACCTGTCCCTCATTCCTTGATGTCATGGCATATCCCTCTCTGACCTCACTGCAATGGCCCACTCCACTCCTCTCAGAGCCATGGCCTGTTTCTTTCTTACCTTTTTGCTTTGTCCCATCAGCCTGCCCACCCCAATGCCATGTCTAGCCCCCTCCCCCATTTCCCCGCCATGCCTTGTCAATCTCCTGTCTTACTGCCATGACCCAGCTCTTCTCACCTCACAGCCATGACTCACCGCCACTCTCCTTCCTGCCTGCCATGGCCACGCCCCACCCTCTCACTGCCATTGCCCAGCTGGACTATCACCCATTGCTCAGCAGGGGCACAAACCACATCCTCTCACTGCCATGCTCTGCCATCATCATCAGTGCCTCTCCCCATGCCTCATTCATCTCACTGACATTACAGATCCATCTCTCGCCTACCTCACTGCCTTTCACAGCTAGCTTAACTAGCCGAACCCTGCGACCTTTGAATGCCACGCTTTCGACCTCTGTCAAACAGAGCCCCTCGCTCTCCCTTACCTCCATCCCTGCCCTCGCTCAGACTCACCCTCCCCACTGTCCTACCTCTTACTCTCCTGTATGGAGCTCGCTCTGTTTTGTACTCACAGAAGGGGTGGTAGGGTGACACAGCCACCCATTCTCGCCTGTCCAATAACCACTTTCGAGTGTAGACGCAGAGAAGTGCCTTCTATGTGCCCCGGTGATACCCTTGGATGTCTGAGAAGAGAGCCAGGGTGGCGAGGGAGGGATGGGCCCTGTGATAGACCTGGAGGGACAAGTCTTTGAGATAACAGTGTCACAGAGCATTGATGTACAGGTCTAAGATACAAGTCCTCTCAGAAAGGTCCTTGAATGGAAAGTCCTGCGAGACAGGCCTATGCGATACAGATCCTAAGGGACAGGACCTTCAAAGGGATGTCCTAAGGGACACATTCCTAAAAACAGGTTCTGAAGGCCAGGCACCTGATAGTGAAATCCTAAGAGACCGGCCCTTGAAAGTCAGGCCAATAAGATACAGGTCCTAAGAGAGAGGTCCTTGAAAGGAAAGCCCTAATGGACACATTCTAAATAAGCAGGTTCTATGGGACAGACCCCTTATAGGTTCTAAGGGACAGACCCTTGAGATTCACGTTCTAGGGACAAGTCCCTTAAAGTTAAGGTATTGGTGGAGATGTACTTGAGATTTATCCATAGGGCATGCCCTTCAGAGTCAGGTCTAAAGGGGCAGGCTTTAAGATACAATTTCTAAGGGACATGCGGTTAGGGAGCAAGTCCTGCGGCACAGGTTCTTTGGATACAGACTCTAAGGGACCAAAAGGCATATCTTACGGGATACATTTTTTTGAGTGACAGGCCCGGACAATCGGGCTCTGAGGGTCAGGCTCGTCAGGCTCGTATAAGGGAAAGGCCCTTTAGCGATAGATCCTGAGGAGAAGGTTGTTTGAGATACATTTATAAGATTCAGACCCCCAAATGTGCTGGCCATTGAGCTACATTTCTTGAGGGGCAAGCCTTTAAGATATTATTAATGCGAGGGACTCTTTGATTCATCGCGCGCGGGATAGCCCAGATAATCAATAAATATAAAGTCCGAGCTACCTGCCCATTTGCTCTCGTTAGTGGTTTTATTTGAGATGACACCCTGTTACGTTGGGGGCCTCGACTGCTGCAGCCTAGCGCGAATAAAGCAGTGCGCACGGCCTGTCACGTCTTTCGCATTAAACTGGGCAGGCGGGGCATGCGCAGAGCACGTGCACGTGGTCTGCCTGTGTAGATGCCCGTCATTTGGGGAATGGGCTCATATTTTTTCCCATCATGCTTTGACCCAGAGCAAGCGAGGGAAAGCGTACAAGGCGACTGAAAAAAAGAAAGAGAAATACTGAGAACCCGTGACAAAGTGAGCAGGAACTTGCTGGAATGAGGCAGTGTCCATGAGTGTCCAGTGGGGGTTAAAGAGGCCTGAGGTGGAATCAAGACTGTGCAACCTTGGGATTCGGCACGGCAACATTCATTAGCACCGGCTGCAGAACTTTGACCAAACTTTGTACTTTCCCAAGTTAAGCACTGATTGCACCACCTATGTGTGCAGGTGCTGCTAAGGGAGACTTTTCTTCTGAGAACCCCCAATCCCTCCCCCCCCCTCCCCGATGAGTGTGGGTATCTGAGCTGAGAGAGCTAAGGGTGCTGAATATCCCTGTGATTGGGCATATTACTGCTGGAACAAACTCAAGAAGTTTACTTTGGGTTATTTCTTGAAAAAAAAAATTCTTCAAGCCCCAAAACATTCAGTAGACGAGACTGGCTAGGTGACCTACATATTCATTCGTACCGTATAAAACACATATAAAGCCGATTTGATATTTGCATTGCAACGGTATTTCGAAAGTGGACTTCGCCAATCTAAAGTATTGTCATACAGGGATCTCTGCACAGTGCATATTATGAAGAGGCTGACTGTATGCAGCCTAACTTGATTCTATTAGTACACCCAATAATTAAACTCATAATGGCAGCAGGTTCTGAGATTTGGCAACAACATCCTATGTTGTCCAAAGTGCCAAAAGTCGTTACAGACGCTGCAGTTTCGGATATATACTGTTACAGGAAGTCATAGGAGATGATAGCGTCGATGATACCAACCAGACCTTCCAGGGCGGGCCTTCCTTTGAGAAGGAAAACACCAGGATTAAACACATCTTGCTAAGCATTGCTTGGTGCAGTTTGAAGTGTAAATGTGTCTTCAGTAGCAAAGGCCTGCATGAAAAGCAAAGGCCAGCATGAAAAGCAAAGGCCAGCATGAAAAGCAGAGGCCTGCATGAAAAGCAGAGGCCTGCATGAAAAGCAAAGGCCTACATGAAAAGCAAAGGCCTGCATGAAAAGCAAAGGCCTACAGGCCTGCATGAAAAGCAAAGGCCTACATGAAAAGCAAAGGCCTGCATGAAAAGCAAAGGCCTGCATGAAAAGCAAAGGCCAGCATGAAAAGCAAAGGCCTGCATGAAAAGCAGAGGCCTGCATGAAAAGCAAAGGCCTACAGGCCTGCATGAAAAGCAAAGGCCTACATGAAAAGCAAAGGCCTACATGAAAAGCAAAGGCCTGCATGAAAAGCAAAGGCCTACATGAAAAGCAAAGGCCTGCATGAAAAGCAGAGCTCTGCTAGCATCAGCATCCTCAACAAGAAATGCCGAGAGCTACAAGGAAACGGCAAATTTTGTTCTGACTTTTATTTTTCGCTTAGTCCTGTGGTTGGTGTACCTCTGTGCATTTTGTGTGGTCGTGATAACATTAAGGTTATGTATGTAGTATTGCACAAATTGGATTGTCTCTTGACATTAAGATATGTATTGTAGTTTTACTTCTTCGAGTGATGTTTAAAGAAGTGTGCGCAGACCACTTGAGTATACAGTGTTGCCGAAGAAGTGTGGAAAAATGTGCCCACTTCATCAGTAGGTATTCAGGGAGGTGTCAAGAAGTCCTAATCCATCCATAAGGTAGTGACCAATATTTATTTAAACTTTTTTTGTAAGCTGTGCCCAGTCGGTCTCAGACCTTATTCAGTAATATCGATCAAAACTGTGCCCTGTTCACCCTGCCAAGACTTAGGTCCTAATTATTATGTCGGGCAGATCATAACCGACAGGCCGTCGGTCCATCCGACATCTGCGGCAGCGGATTGCGATACTGGCAGTCAGAGCGCATTGGGGAGGTGGAAAGATCGCTGCCTCCAACAGGCTCAAGGAGCCCGTCGGAGCCTAATCCATACAATGGAGATAGTGCCTGCGGAGGGATCGCAGTAAGGATTAGGATGTCAGTTTCTGACAGCCTTTTCATGGCAGTCTGGCTGCCAATGAAAAGCTGGCGGAAAGTGACTTTAGGGGCCCCCAGCTGGGCCCCCATCACCCGTGGGCCTCTGCTATGTGATCCAAGTGGCTCCAAAAACATCCACACACTGTGTGTCAGGCACCACATGGTGCCTAGCGCAGGGTGCGTGAATGTTTAAGACATGCCATTTTCTACAGCAGCTTGTTATGAGGGCCTTTTCCGGGCCGCAGCACAAGCCACAATTGAAAACGGCATGTTTACGACCGCCTGCACAGCGGTCGTATCGTAATTAAGCTGTCGGGACCGCCGACTCCTTGTGGGATGGTCTGGAGACCAAAACAATGGCGGTCGGACACTCGTCCGACTGCCATCGTAATGAGTCCCTTAGTAGCAAAGGGGGTCATTAGGATGGCGGGCGGACTTAGTCCACGCGCCATCCTATGGACCATAAGGGCGGGGGTCCCGTGGGTGGAATTAGGATGCGGCCGCCACAGTGGCGGCTGCATCCTGCATTTATAACATTGTGGCGGGCGGTGCTCTCTGCACCACCCCCCGTGTGCACCCCCCACCCCTCCTTCACTTTGGGGGCCCGCAGGGGGCTCCCAAAGTGGAGACCGCATGCCTTTCCACCGTTCGTTTTTCTGCGCAACCTCCCACTTTCCACCTGCCCAGGCCCATCGTAATATGGCTGGTGGTGTCTAATAGACACCGCTACCATATTATACCTTTTCCGCCCGGCCGCAAGGCAGCCGGGGCGGAAAAGCGGCGGACGGTCTTGCCGCCCGCCGAGGTCCTCCCCGCCGAAAAAGCGGCGGACGGTCTTGCCGCCCGCCGAGGTCCTCCCCGCCATAATGGCGGGGGGGAAAACAAGCGTGGATGTCGGGAGGATTGCCTCCGCCAGGCTGGCGGTAGCCACCGCCAGTCTGGCGGGGGCAATCCGCCCGACATCATAATGGGGCCCTTAGTGTCCTAATTTGTAATTTATTTTGAATTGCCAGATAAATTAATGTTGAAACCTAAGTTATTCTCCATCTGAGATTACTAGCTCTTCATCCGCTAGAGAATGACAATTCTCAAGTTGAGTTCCCTATACTGGGCTCTGAACCCATGACTTACAGGAGGCACATATCTCCACAGCCAAGGTTCCGCCCACTGATCTATTTTACTGGTATCTGGCCGGCCCATGTCACTTCCTTTTCAGTGAGTTTGTAATACCTTTGTCTCCAGTCGATAATGTCTCCTTCAGCTCTTCCTCCTTAGTGTGTGATATTTCTTCCAACTCACCTCTCCATCCTCCGTGTTAATACTTCCATCCCTCCCCACTGCGACATTTCTTCCACCACTTCACAGCTTGATATTCTTTGCATCTCTCTTCTCCCTACTCACTATAGGCTCCTTGGTCCTTATAGCAGCACTGAACATATAATTCCCAGTCCTATGAGTTTCCGTAATCTCCCCGCTGCGACATTTCTTCCACCACTTCACAGCTTGATATTCTTTGCATCTCTCTTCTCCCTACTCACTATACTATAGGCTCCTTGGTCCATATAGCAGCACTGAACATATAATTTCCAGTCCTATGAGTTTCCGTAATGAAGGCTGGCTTTTTAGTGATAATCCCCATGGGGTTCTCCTCTGTGATTAAAGGGTGTCCCTTTGCATTTTTAAACTGGCCTCTCACCTCTGCCAGTACTTTATGTGCATCCTTGAAACTTATTTGTCTCAAGTGTTTTGTGTTTGCTGAGTTCTACTGTTTTTGACTGACTGCACCTGCCATTAGAACTTTATGAATAGCTTTTATGACAGTTTGGGCCCACTGACATACCATGTACCATTTTATTGCAGGGAATCAGTGGTCACGCATCGTCAGTTGTGTAGGTTCCCCATACTTTGCAACCTCACTTACAGATACGCCAGTACTCGAGATGCATTGTAGTTATATTGTACTGGGGAGGATGTTAGTGCACACCGATCTATCACTGATTTTTTTTTTTTTAAAGACCTTTATTGTACACTTATAGAAATACACAGCACAAGGCCTACAACCTCAAGGGCCAGCCGTAAACATTTTTTGGTACTCATCATTGTTTTCGGTGTTGAACCACAGCCGTGTAGCCGACAACCCTGGGGTCCGGCGGCATAATATCATTAAGCTTACTTGGTATCAACTGGGTCATATGTCGGGTAAGTCATAGGTCTAGTATTTTTTCTTTTTATTATAAGTAACTGTGCAACTAAAACCAAGATATCAACCTGTACGCTAATTCACACTATGTCCATATTTTGTTGCTGTGTGGTGGGATATTTGCGTTACTGTCACAGTCATACTGCATGAATGCACACTCACCGATCTATCACTGATGTATAGCGCCAAAACCAGCTACTGGAGTAGGAGGTGGAATCCAGCTACTAATGCCATGTTGTCCCAGTTGCCAGGCCATGCACGGATGGTTTACTTCTCAAACCCTTGCTTTATACCGTTATATAGGCACTGTTATTGGTGCGAGTAGTGACATTGGGCAGTGCCAGTGATTGAAGTGGGCAATCCCTGCAGTAGTGGTGGCTGATGCCCATCCAAGATTTTTTTCTAGTAGCTTTTATTCAAGCCTAATAAAAGTATTAGTCTCTCAAATTCTTTTAAAAAGGTAATCAACATTATTGGAATATTTCATTAGTGCCCCTTCAGAACTTCAAGATTGCTAGTTCATATATTCAAAAATTGAGCTGTAAAATTCAACACTTGGCATTGACTTTTTCAAAATGCTATCAATGAATGGAGACGCACATTCCACGCACACAGGCCACCATTAAATTGTTTCCGAGCACCATGTCTTCAGAGTCAGGCCTTGAGATACAGATTTATGGATTCCAGGTCTTCATTGGATGGCTATTTAGAAACAGGTTAGTATGGAAAGGCCTTGGATGTACCGGTCCAGTGAAACAGATCCCTTAGGTGGAGAGCTTGTGTGATGGTTCCTTAAGTAGCATTTCTGAGGGAAACACCAATGGAGTACTGATCCTGAGGTACAGATTGCTATGGGAATGGCCCTGAGGGAAGGACAAGTGACTTAGACTCGGACAAGACGGAGGTCCTCATCCTGGGCTCCTCACCCTCCGCCTGGGACGACTCCTGGTGGCCTCCTGCCCTGGGCACCGCACCCAAACCGACAGACCATGCACGCAACCTGGGCTTCATCCTGGACTCCTCCCTCTCCATGACCAGGCAAGTCAACAACGTCTCCTCGGCGTGCTTCAACATCCTACGCATGCTACGGAAGATCTTCTGGTGGATCCCCACCGAGACCAGGAAGACCGTCACCCAGGCCCTCGTCACCAGCCGACTGGACTACGGCAACGCCCTCTACGCCGGTACCACCGCCAAGCTCCAGAAGAGACTCCAGCGGATCCAGAACGCCTCAGCCAGACTCATCCTCGACATCCCACGAACCAGCCACATCACCAGACATCTGAGAGACCTTCACTGGCTCCCCGTCAACAAAAGAATCACCTTCCGCCTCCTCACCCACGCACACAAAGCCCTACACGACCAAGGGCCGAGCTACCTCAACAGCCGGATCAACTTCTACGCTCCCAAACGCCACCTCCGATCAGCCAACCATGCCCTCGCCGCCGTCCCCCGCATCCGAAGAGCGACTACAGGAGGAAGGTCCTTCTCCTACCTGGCCGCCAAGACCTGGAACTCCCTCCCGACCGACCTGTGCCTGACCCAAGACCACCTCTCCTTCAGGAAGAAGCTGAAGACCTGGCTGTTCGAGCAGTAGCGGCACCCCCCCCCCCCCCCCCCCCCCCAGCGCCTTGAGACCCTACGGGTATGTAGCGCGCTCTATAAGTGTCACTGATTGATTGATTGACTTACAGATCTGAGAGCTAGGACAGTGAGGTACAGGTGCTCAGACAATGACCACTGAGGTACAGATCCAGAATGAGGAGCAGACCGTTGATGTACACGCCCGCCAAAGACAGAGCCATGAAGTACTGATCCTGAATAACAAATATTTGGGGCACATGCCCTGAGGGACAGCCCTTGGAGTGCCGATCCCAAGAATGTCATGTGCAGCAAGCCCATGAGATCTAGTCCTGAGTTACACTTCCGAGTGGGAAGTTCTGGGTGCAAATAACCTGGTGTTATGATATACCTGCCAGGCTTCTGAAGTTCATCAACCTGAACACCCACAAGTCAGAGCAGTAGGCATATTTTCCATCTAGTACTGTCTGCATGTGCAACATTAGCATCAACACCTACTACCCGAAGCAATTGAGTTACCACCCAATACTGCCTGGAAGTGCTCTGCTATCGGAATAAACGGGTACTATCCAAATCACCGGACTGCAGAGACCGCACTACTCATTCTGTTCTGGGATGCTTCAGAAACCTAAGCAATGCCAAACTTTGAGTTCTAAACCATGCATTCAGAGCTGTTAAGGCTTGCCTTGAAAAAGCCATGGCCCGCTGGCCCTTTGGGCGAAACACGTGTCAGCGGTTCCTGTGTTCACTTGCATTTGACGAAAGATAAAAAAAACTTAAAAAACAGTATTCTACTTCCTGTATCCATTACGCCAATCCAGAATTTGGGATTTCCTTACCCTAGGATTTTACGTACTTACCTCTGGCACAAACCTATCACATTTTCGGAAGACTGCCCAAAGCAGTAGACTGACCTACCACCCAGTCCTGCCATTATAGACACTTACCACTCAGCAGATTAACCACCCAATATTCCCCCAGCGACCATAAAGGGCCCCATCAGGAGCAACAGACTTTCCAATCAGGATGCTCTGCGCATGCTCTGCCAACATAAACACTCACCACCCACAGCAACAGACTAACACCCAGTATTGACCTGACCGTACGGTGCCAACATAAAAAAAACACTACCTGAATAATAGAAAGACTTACCACCCAATATGCCACCAGAAGGCCCTGGATGTACCCCATCACCACATCGGAGGGGTGGTGTCTATAGTCGGACACCCGCGTGAACCCGGTGTAGAGCGCCAACATCACCAGGATAAACTGCACCAGGGGCCGAAGAACCCGGGCCCCGCGCCAGGTGAAACGGGCCTGCAGGTAGAACTGCAAAACAGAAGAAAATAAAGATGTTAGAACAGGGCACACAGGGCAGAGGAGAGAGAAAAAACAAGATGAGAAGGGTAGATGAAGAGTAAAGGGTGAAGAGGAATAAAGGATCAAAGGTGGGATAGAGAACAAGTCTGAGTAAGATTGAGACAGGGTAAAGAGTATGACTAGGGTGAAATAAAGCGTGTTAGAAGAGAGAAAACAGGAGCAGGGCCGAGAGAATGGACAATATAACAAGCATTGGAAATGCAATAGGTCTCGCACCATTAGAGTTAGTGCTTTTAGAATTGTTTATGGGTTTTTTTTGTAAATGTTTAGCATTTTTGTTTCCTGTAGCCAATGCTAAAGAATTACAAATAAAAAAAAGCCATAAACATTTCTTAAAGCTGTAACTGAAATGGTCTGAGACCTATTGCACTGTGTGAGGGTGAGGGGTTGAGGGTGAGTGAGGGTGAGGGTGAGGGTGGGTGAGGGTGAGTGAGGGTGAGGGGTTGAGGGTGAGTGAGGGTGAGTGAGGGTGAGGGGTTGAGGGTGAGTGAGAGTGAGGGTGAGTGAGGGTGAGTGAGGGTGAGGGGTTGAGGGTGAGTGAGTGAGGGTGAGGGTGAGTGAGGGTGAGGGTGAGGGGTTGAGGTTGAGGGTGAGGTGTTGAGGGTGAGTGAGGGTGAGGGTGAGTGAGGTGTTGAGGGTGAGTGAGGGTGAGGGTGAGTTAGGGTGAGGGGTTGAGGGTGAGTGAGAGTAGTTGAGGCTGAGTGAGGGTGAGTGAGAGTGAGGGTGAGTGAGGGGTTGAGGGTGAAGGTTTGAGGGTGAGGGTGAGGGGTTGAGGGTGAGTGAGGGTGAGGGGTTGAGGGAGGGTGAGTGTGGGTGAGGGTGAGTGAGGGTGAGTGAGGGTGAGGAGTTGAGGGTGAGTGAGGGTGAGGGTGAGTGAGTGTGAGGGGTTGAGGGTGAGTGAGGGTGAGGGTGAGTGAGGGTGAGGCTGAGGTGTTGAGGGTGAGTGAGGGTGAGTGAGGGTGAGTGAGAGGTTGAGGGCGAAGGGTTGAGGGTGTGAGGGTGAGGGGTTGAGGGTGAGTGAGGGTGGAGGGTGAGGGGGTGAGGGTGAGGGGGTGAGGGTGAGGGGTGAGGGGGTGAGGGGTGAGGGTGAGGGGTGAGGGGGTGAGGGTGTGGGGTGAGAGTGAGGGGGTGAGGGTTAGGGGGTTAGGGTTAGGGGGTGATTGTTAGGGGGTGTGAGCGTTAGGGGGTGTGAGCGTTAGGCGGTGTGCGGGTTAGGGGGTGTGAGGGTGAGTGTGAGTGAGGGGGTGTGAGGCTTCGGGTGTGTGACGTTGCGTGAGTGTGTGTGAGGGTGAGTGAGGGTGTGAGAAATAATAATAATAATAATAATAATAATAATAATATGTATTGCTATGGAGGGCACATTTGGAGATGCTTTCTGTTTACAGAGTGTCCTTTGCAGATAAGAAATGCACCAAACAGAAAAAAATACAATATATGTGTATATCTGATATTTTGGAAGGAGGGCAGCTAAGTGCCTTGCATTTTAGTACAGGTGTGATTTGAATTGCCAAGCTCTTTCAAGACAATTGGACATTATTGCAATCCGAGAAGCCAACCACACCCTTCAAGTGCAAACACTTGTTCTGCCTCCAGGAATTTCCAAAGACTGCTGAATAACCATTTCATATTTTAGTTAATGGCGGGGGCAGTGGGAAGTGTTTTCATATATTGTCCGAAATCACATTCTCACCCCCCCCCCCCTCAGTCCCAGCTAAATAAAAAAAAAGTAACAAAGTAACGATCCCATGTATGTTTCTGTTCTTAAAATATTAAAAAAAACAACCTGGCCATATTAAAATGTTGCACTAAAAGCGTCGAAAAGCATTGGTGTGAGACCCATTTGTGCCTCGAAGCCTCGAAAAGTTGTAAGATAGGCGCTTGGGCTCCTCTGTAGGATGGAAGAGAGAATATGTGTCTAGGGTCCTCTTTTAAATTTAACATTTAACCCCTGATGTGCTTTTGAGAAGCTTTACCGCGTGTTATGTCATAGGTCACGTGTAGAGCGCCTGCGCCGCCTCAATGCGCTGCTGTACAAAAAACACTTCAAAGAGAGGGGCAGGCATGCTTCCCAATGAGGCTGCCAGCTTACCCTGGATGCTATAAACAAAGAGGGCGTTCGATTAAACCGCTGCTCCAGCACGATTAATCTACATTTTTTCAGCGCCATTAAATCTGATTTTCCAGCACTAATCGTGAAACCCCTGATACAGTGGAGGCGGATTTAATAAAAAACAAGTAAAAAAAATCAGGAAACCACACTAGAGGATTAAGAAGTTCTTCACAAAATATATATTTTATTGTATGTGGCTGGAGAAAAATGTAAATAATTAAAGGGTATGGTCTTTTGAGTAAAATTATGCAAGTACAAATGCTACAGGACAGTTTCCTCTGCTCCCGGCTCCCTTTCTAGTGTCGCCTTTATCGCTCAAACTCATTTGGCGCTGCGTAGGCATTTGAATTTGGTGAAACCCGCATTTACCAAAAATAATATGCATTTGCTTATGCATACGATAAGTAAGGATCGTGTGTAATCGCCTATCCTTTAATTATTAATAATGACCTGGCGATAATAAAGTGTCACAATAAAAGTGGTGAAAAGCATTACTGTGAGACCCTTTGTGCCTCGAAACGTTATTCGATAGGCGCTGGAATGCCTATGCTTACTTGGCAAAACAAAAACAAAACAAAGATGGAAAAGGGGCTTATATTTAAAAACACGTTATCAATTGCGTTCTGATATAATACAGGGAGCGATTTGATTAAGCACAGGGTGGCTTGGTGTGATAAATAGAATATCAATTCTGGATGTCATTTCACAATTGGAACACACGTATATTACTGAAATGAGCCTAGTCGCAATGCACGTGTCATAAGTCTATGTACTGAAATATTTTCCAAGTACTAATTCAAGAGCTTATTTTATTGCATGAGCATAAAATAGTATAGAGTGCATTGCATGCGTGTTACTTCAATGAGACGGCCAAACAAAATGTGTACATGCTATAATGCCTCTTATAACACACTTTACCTTCACCCCTTCCATTCAACTGTGAAAAGTCTCTTCCGCGTTTTCCACAGGAAATGACGCACCTCCCTATCTTCAAATGATCCCTACGAACAATTGTCACGCTCTCCCACTAAAGCACTCCCATTTGTATGCAAGTTAAATATTTATTATATAAGAAATGTCATTTTCTATGGCTGTTCAAACGTAAAGCGCACTAACAACCATTAGATGGGCGGAGAAGCACAAGATACAATAAAGAAATCATAAGCATGAGCGTGAACAAAAAGCGAAAGAGAAAGCAGGGTAACCTGACCCAGGAGGGGGGAGGAGGGAGGAGAAATGCGTCTCGGCCGGAGCAGGGGGCGGAGCAGGGAGAGCGGGCTTTGAAATGTACTTCACACGGCCGGCTGGTCGTGAAACTGAAAGCATGGCCGGCCGGCCGTGAAAGCCTTTGATGCCGCAGGGGGTGGAGCGGCACCAGCTGGGAGAGTAGGCAAGGCAGGCGGCTGGGGGCATGTGCACGCGCTTTTAAGCTCAATGCGCATGCGCATTGAGCTTAAATTTCTCGTGCACTGCAAGGAATCGCCACGATTCCTTGCAAGTTGGATAAAGAGTGGATAAGCCACCATAGTCTCGCTTGCTCGATGCGCATGCGCATCGACAGGCGAGACCTAAAAAGGTAAGGGACCAATCAAGAGTGAGGGAAGGATAAAGGACTTAGAAATCAGGAGAGAGAATAATGGGAGTTCAGATGAGACCGTGTGACACATATGACTTTAGGGATAGAATTAAGGTTCGGTAAAGAGAATAAAGGCCCTGAATGTAGAGAAAATAAAGAGGTGGGAAGTGAGGAGAACGAGGAACAAAGTAGGGTGTGTAATTCATGGAAAATATTCAATATTGCAAGAGACAAGAGCAGAGGGTGAAGACTGTAAACACTGCACTGCTTGATGTACAGATCCACTGGCTGCAGATACAGCACTGCGTGTGGCACTCGGTGCAGCCGGACAGAAGAACAGGCTGTAAACAGTGACTTGATTATACCACCCCGTGCTTGGGTAGACAGACAAGCTCTACAATGGACTGCTTATCTCCTGTGCTTAGAAAAGGGAGACACACAGCCATGGAAGAGACCTATATCTCAGGATTTCCTGTTGTGCGAAACGTTTCCTTTCAGGGCTTCCGGTCACGTGACAGTGATCCTTCTTTTTTTAGTCCCTTCTTCTTGCCTTAACGTTAGATTATGGAATCCTCCTCCAAGCTAGACCTAAAAGTAATTTCATACACAATCCCCCGGTGGGCCGCATGGGTGGGGGCCAGTTTTGGACCGCTGGGGGCTGCTTTTGTTACAGGGTCGTTTTTGCAGCCCTGGCAAAGAGCGCGGTCGCACCTCCAACACCCCTCTGGTGGGGGCTGCTGAGCACTTTGCCAGGGCTGGTTTTGGTTCCCAGTCCGGCCCTGGGTGCCACTGAGGCAGGGCTGAGGCCACAGAGAGAGGAAACGGGTCGAGGTAGCGCTCCTAACAATGTGGGGTGCTCGAGAGAAGTGGAGGCGGCAAGAAGGCCACAACGAGGCACATGAGACGGTCCAAGACAGCGCCGACCACTGAGAGAGATATGGCAGTCTGAATCAGCGCTCTAATTAATGTGAGGTGCTCAAGAAGGGTGGAAGAGGCAGGGAGACCACGCCGAGGGGCATGTGATGAGCAGAGACGGCGCTGGCACCACAGTGGGATGAGATTAGGGAGTCAGAGACAAGCTGCGTGGGCTGAAAAGGCCCCAGGGCAGAGCCACGCAGGTGAGACGGACGGGACGGAGACCGCCCTAGACTACTGTCTGACATGGGAGATCGCCTGAAACCGCCCAGAGCACAGATAAGCGACTTGAGCGGACAGAGCCCAAGATCACAGCTAGTCAGGGCAGGTGGTCTGGGAAAGCCCAGGAGCACAGTTAGACATGCACGGTGAGGGACAGGCCCAGACTACTGCCAGGCATGCGAGATAGGAAGAGACAGCCCCAGGCCATAGCTGGACCAGTAAAACCTGAGAAAGAAGGCGCTTGATTTTCTGTGAAAGGGGCAGAGAAAACATACCGTTCACTTACGGGGTAGCGGCGTTGTAGCTTCCAGGGAGGTACTGTCTTATCGAGTGAAGGCTTCCTTCACTTCATGCAGGGAGTGTGCTCGTGCAGGTGTGAAGCCCCTGTCCCAGTGGCGTAACCGTGTAAAATTAAGACCCTTCGCCCCACACACACACAGAATGTGATGAGGGGTTTAGGTTCAATTGCCTTTGGCTAACTGCTCCCCCCACGCGTTTGGGGGGCTCTGAAGGCACCGCGGGGGCTGCATGCAGGGCCAAAGTGGGGGAAACAAAAACAGCCCTGGCAAAAATGCTTAAACCTGCCTGGTTCCCTTCGTTTTCCTGCACAACCTCCCACTTTCCAACCATCCATCCATCCGTTCTCCCTGTCTCATTTTCTCCTCTATCCCTCTCGGGTAGCTTTCTCTCCACCTCCCTCCCTCTCTTGCTGTCTCTCTTGAATCCTCCTCTGCTTGCTACAGTTAATCTCGGAAAGGTGACAGAGGCACCAGAGGGGCCCTGGGCCTTCAACGGCCTCCAAAGGTTCCAGACCACCGGGGAAATAGAATACACGACAGCATAAAAAGAGGGTCCGGCCTGGCTCCATGGGCCATCGCTACGAATCTACCCCGCCTTCACCGAAGGCGCTATGGTGTTAGGGCTCCTTTCGCCCTTTAAGGCAAGTGGCAGATGCGTCACTCAGAGGCTTCCTCCATTGCACGCGGGGGTGGCCAGCTGTCCCGTCCAGACCCGGCCTGACCTTCGGCGCCATGGCCTTGGGCTTCCAGCCAGAGGGACGAGTGTCTGAAAAGGTATCCTCCTCCACACGCCGCATAAAGCGCATATTGTCACACGCTGCGCCCAGAGCCCCATCACTGACGCCGCATTGCCCGCCCCAAGGCAGCACAAAAGCGGCTTCAGTACCTCTGTCCTTGGCCCGGCCGGGGGCCCCAGGGAGCTGAATGGGCTCTCCTCCATGGCAGGCCGCCCCTCTCTGCCCACCGTCTTCATTGATAATCCCAGAACAAGCGCCTCCCATGGCCTCTGGGCCCAACAAAGGCCCGACTGTTCCAGAGGACACCAGGGGGTGCCCTGCCCCCATCTCAAGACAATAGCCCCTATTCTCCAGATAGCGACAGGCAGCCTGCTCCGAATAGCAGGGTCCTGCCATGGACGGGTGGGCACCGCTCCAGGGAGGCTTGAGGGAAATGCCAAGGGGTCGGGCGAGGCCAGCACTGAGGGAGCTGCTCCAGCACTGCCTTGTTTTCATGAGGCCTCGCGCTCACCCAGATACAGCACCATACCCACTGTCGACTCTAGACACCGGCACTCTACCCACCCGTGACTCTATGGTAAGGGTGGGGCTCGGGGCTGTCCCTTCTAGGGCCCGCAGCACTCTACTCACCCTCCTCCCTAGAATACGGGAAAGAGCTCTGTGCTGCCTCTCTTGAGGCCACCCAAAAACCAACACCTGACTACCCTCCTTCAACATCATGGCGATGGTTAGAGCTCGGGGATGACCTAACCACCCCTCTGAGGGCCTATGCTCACCCGAATACCAACACCTGACTCTACCCACCCTCAGTATCATAGCGATGGTCAGAGTTCAGGTAATTCCCTAACCCACCCCTCAGAGGGTCTACGCTCACCCGAATACCAACACCTAACTCTACCCACCCTCAGTATCATAGCGATGGTCAGAGTTCAGGTAATTCCCTAACCCACCCCTCAGAGGGTCTACGCTCACCCGAATACCAACACCTAACTCTACCCACCCTCAGTATCATAGCGATGGTCAGAGCTCAGGGATGCCCTAACCACCCTCTGAGGGCGTACACTCACCCGAATATCAACACCTGACTCAACCCTCGCTCAGCATCATAGCGATGGTCAGAGCTCAGGGATGCCCTAACCACCCCTCTGAGGGTCTACCCTCACCCGAATACCAACACCTGACTCTACCCACCCTCAGCATCATAGCGATGGTTAGAGCTCAGGGACGCCCTAACCACCCCTCTGAGGGTCTACACTCACCCGAATACCAACACCTGACTCTACCCACCCTCAGCATCATAGCGATGGTTAGAGCTCTACCCACCATCAGCATCATAGCGATGGTTAGAGCTCTACCCACCCTCAGCATCACAGCGATGGTTAGAGCTCAGAGACTCCCTAACCACCCCTCTGAGGGTCTACGCTCACCCGAATACCAACACCTGACTCTACCCACCCTCAGCATCATAGCGATGGTTAGAGCTCTACCCACCCTCAGCATCATAGCGATGGTTAGAGCTCTACCCACCCTCAGCATCACAGCGATGGTTAGAGCTCAGGGGTGCCCTAACCACCCCTCTGAAGGTCTACGCTCACCCGAATACCAACACCTTACTCTACCCACCCTCAGCATCATAGCGATGGTTAGAGCTCTACCCACCCTCAGCATCATAGCGATGGTTAGAGCTCGGGGATGCCCTAACCACCCCTCTGAGGGTCTACGCTCACCCGAATACCAACACCAGACTCTACCCACCCTCAGCATTACAGCAATGGTTAGAGTTCTACCGACCCTCAGCATCATAGCGATGGTTAGAGCTCTACCCACCCTCAGCATCATAGCGATGGTCAGAGCTCAGGGATGCCCTAACCCACCCTCTGAGGGCCTACGCTCGCCCGAATACCAACACCAGACTCTACCCACCCTCAGCATCATAGCGATGGTTAGAGCTCAGGGATGCCCTAACCACTCCTCTGATGGCCTACGCTCACCGAATACCAACACTTGACTCTACCCACCCTCAGTACCATAGCGATGGCCAAAGCTCAGGGATGCCCTAACCGCCCCTCTGAGGACCTACGCTCACCCGAATACCAACACCAGACTCTACCCACCCTCAGCATCACAACGATGGTTAGAGCTCTACCCACCCTCCGCATGTAAATGTACAGGTACTTATATAGCGCAAATCACCAACCGGTCTCTAAGCGCTTGCTTAGGGAACCCGTCCTGGTATTCCCCTGAGAGAAAACCCTGGCAGGGTATCCGCAAGGTGAAAGCCAGGCATCCCGCCGCGAGGGGCCGTTGTGGAGATTAAGCAAGCTATTGTCCAGAGTCGCAGAGTGTGAACCCGTGAATAGAGTAGGCACCGGAACGAGAATTGTCGAGTCCATGGACATTTTAGGACTCAGGACCCCGCCGAGCCGGAAATTGAACCCTGGTCCCGGGCTGACCTCTCCTTCCAGGTCTGCCTCCTCTAACCAGTGAGCCACACTTCTCCACATCATAGCGATGGTTAGAGCTCTACCCACCCTCAGCATCATAGCGATGGTTAGAGCTCAGGAATGCCCTAACCACCCTTCTGAGGGTCTACCCTCACCCGAATACCAACACTTGACTCTACCCACCCTCAGCATCATAGCGATGGTTAGAGATCTACCCACCCTCAGCATCATAGCGATGGTTAGAGCTCTACCCACCCTCAGCATCATAGCGATGGTCAGAGCTCAGGGATGCCCTAACCGCCCCTCTGAGGGTCTACGCTCACCCGAATACCAACACCTTACTCTATCCACCCTCAGTATCCTAGCGGTGGTCAGAGTTCAGAGATGCCCTATCCACCACTCTGAGGGTCTACGCTCACCCGAATACCAACACCTTACTCTATCGACCCTCAGTATCCTAGTGATGGTTAGAGCTCAGGGATGCCCTAACCCACCCTCTGATGGCCTACGCTCACCCGAATACCAACACCTGACTCTACCCACCCTCAGTAGCATAGCGATGGTCAAAGCTCAGGGATGCCCTAACCCACCCCTCAGAGGGTCTACTTTCACCCGAATACCAACACCTGACTCTACCCACCCTCAGCATCACAGAGATGGTCAGAGTTCAGTGATGCCCTAACCACCCCTCAGAGGGTCTACGCTCACCCGAATACCAACACCTGACTCTACCCACCCTCAGCATCATAGCAATGGTTAGAGCTCAGGGACGCCCTAACCACCCCTCTGAGGGTCTACGCTCACCCGAATACCAACACCTGACTCTACCCACCCTCAGCATCAGAGCGATGGTTAGAGCTCAGGGACGCCCTAACCCACCCCTCAGAGGGTCTACGCTCAACCGAATACCAACACCTGACTCTACCCACCCTCAGCATCACAGCGATGGTTAGATCTCAGGGATGCCCTAACCACCCCTCTGAGGGTCTACACTCACCCGAATAACAACACCGGACTCTACCCACCCTCAGCATCATAGCGATGGTTAGAGCTCAGGGACGCCCTAACCACCCCTTTGAGGGTCTACGCTCACCTGAATACCAACACCTTACTCTACCCACCCTCAGTATCCTAGCGATGGTTAGAGCTCAGGGACGCCCTAACCCACCCTCTGAGGGCGTACACTCACCCGACTATCAACACCTGACTCTACCCTCCCTCAGCATCATAGTGATGGTTAGAGCTCAGGGACGCCCTAACCCTCCCTCTTAGGGCGTACACTCACCCGACTATCAACACCTGACTCTACCCTCCCTCAGCATCATAGCGATGGTTAGAGCTCTACCCACCCTCAGCATCATAGCGATGGTTAGAGCTCAGGGATGCGCTAACCACCCCTCTGAGGGTCTATGCTCGAGTATCTTACCCACTCTCAGATCGAAGGAGAGAGTTGTACTACCCTTACTGAGGATCTCCACTCACCCAGACCCCAGCACTACTCACCTCAGTCACAGAGGGACGGGATGATCTGAAAGCTGCACTGCCCATTCCAAGGCTCTCGACCCACCCGTGCAACAGCACCCTTCACCTCCTGAGCCCTGGGGTGAAAGCCACCTCAACTCCGCACTGTAATTGTGTCACACAATACCGGTATATATTTTTAGGTGGATAGTGCTCAAGGTTTTGAGTGCAGTCAATATGGCTCAGGACTGTTTTATTATCTTCTGTATCTTCTCAGAGGGTAATGGGGTTTGGCTGATGTACTGCAGCGAAAACCTTTGAGTGAAGCAGTATCCCCGGGTGGGACACCCACCACCCCACCCATGAATACTGGGCAGATCTTCCCGCCCCCAGATTTCCTGGGTGTGGGAACACTGACCTAGATTTAAGATTTGTCTGCAAGTAAAACCCAGGCCTGGTCCCAGATCTCTACCCGACCCTTTTCCAAGTTATGGGGGACGTTGGCAAAGGGAACGGGAGGATGTGGCGTGGCAGGGTGAGCCCCTTCTCCACCCTCTGCCTCATTAGTCTCCCACATTTTCTTCAACATCTTCTAAGAGCAGTAAGCAAACAAGAGCATTAATCTTTGCAAAAGATGGAATACTGTGCGGAATCTCCCCTATGAAAAAACAAGTCTGTAAAATCACTCCAAAGTCAGTAGGGATTAACTTATAATAGGTGGATATAGGTGCTGAGATACTAGTTGAAATTGCAAATTCAGGCCACCACGTAAACCCACCCTACTCGTAATCAGGGCCTACATATTTCCAACCATCCAGACCTGAGCGCTCAGCAACCAATGCAAGATGCAGGCATGGGCAGCCGCAGAAATGTTTCCGGGGGGGGGGGGGGGTTACCACAATTTTACTTCATCTCTCCATCCTCCCACATGATTGAGCACAAGTATTGAATAAATAAATAAAAAATCTAATAAGACAAAGAGCTTAAATAAACAAAGAAACCCATGGGAAGGGGGGGGGGGATAAAAATCTTGTGAGACGCCACCGCAGAAGACCTGGCAACTACAATGAAACAGAGGAAAACAACTAAAAATGGCTGGAAAAAGAAATCTGGATCAGATTGATGTGGTTCTAGAGAGATCCACACCAGCAAACCTTTCATTGATGATACAGTGGACGATTGTGTGAAATTCAAGAGCTAGTTGGATCAGCCTCGCTAAGCCACATTGTCTAGAACACTATTAATGAAGCAACTCATTAAGTACCAAAGCCATGACTGATTCCATCTATCTACTTGGACAGAGGAATGTCCTCTTTAGAGTATGTGGAAAAGCAAGAGAGGGAGATCTCAGTGCAGAAGTAAAGGCCAGGTGCAGGAAAACTGAAACGAGGAAAGCAGGGGACTGATAAATGGGTAGTTTTTAGGTGTACTCTGCAAGTCATTGAACACAGATGTGTTAAGGCTACATGTCCTCTAATGCACACCTCTTTAGAACAGAGGAAGAGACCAAAAGGCAAACAATAAGGATAGACAGAATGGAGTTCATGGGTCTGGTGAGTAGGAGTTCTGGCAGACTTGGGAGTTACATTCAGCTAGGAGTACGGGGGGCAAGAAAATGGAGGGCGAGCTTGATGCTAAAAAGGTGGTGTGGTGATAGTAAAAAAGTACTGTAGATGGAGGGTGGAGGAAGGTTATGAGGTAGCCCCAGCTCTTTCTGGTGTTGCTAAAGCTAGGACTCAGATGCCCAGGGCTAACAGATACATTTAGGAGAAAAGTAATCTGTTAAAGAGGCAGGGCCGGAAGCAAAACATCATATCAAGTAAGACTTGCTGGGGATTGATGAGGGATTAAATAAACAATTTATCATACCGACACTTTGAGGATACCAAAAATAAGCAAAACATGCCGTAATCAGACTGTTAATTTAAGCAACATTTTGTATCTAAGAAGTGTAAACCAACTCCAAAAAGCAAGAACGTCAATGTCCATTGCTTAAATCCTTACAAAACATAAGGAGTATGGTTTTAAAAGACCACATTCATGAACATAAAGCTGCAGTACACATTTTATAAACTAATATACGGAAAATAGTTGATAAGGATCAATTTTTTTTCTCTCTAGTTCTGCCACTCTCACATTGCTCTTGGCCCTAATACCTCCATGCTCTACTTTTTACCTCTCATCTTCCCACCTTTCCTCTCATATGTGCTTGCTGATTCTGCCCCTCTTATATTCACATCTCTCTTCCCTGCCCTACTCTTCACCTCTCAACTCTCCACCCAGTCTTTATCTTCTCTGTTGGTTATGCCATCCTAAATACAGCTATGCCTTTTCCTTCTCCCCTTTCCTTTTATTTTCTCTTGCTGTTCCTGCCCCATTACATACACCTCTCCCCTTCCGCCTTCCCTCTCCTCTTGCTGATTCTGCCCTTCTTACAACAAACTCTACCTCCCTGATCTAATCTTCATCTCTAATCTCTCACCAAGCCTTTACCGTTCTCTTGCTGGTTCTGCACATCTTACATCCACCTTCTCCTCCTCTTTCCCTCTTCATCCAACCTCTTAATATCTCTTGGTGGTTCTTCTCTCTTCCATCCACTTCTCTCTCTTGCCACTGTGCCTATGTGCTCTTGCTGGTTATGTCTCTCCTATAGCCATGACTCCTATCCTTGCACTACCTTCACTGCTCATCTCTCCCCCACCCTTATAATTTTTTTTCACTGGCTCTGCCCCATTTACATCTTCTCTACATTTTCATCCTCCTGAACACTCTATTAGTTTCTCACTGAGTTTGCCACTTACGCCACCTATTTACATTCATCCTCTACTCTTATTCTCGTCTCTTCCTCAAACCTTATTTTGTGGATTCTGCCATTTAACATCAAACTCTCTGCTATCCGAACTTTGTTGCTTCTCTTTCTCATTGTGTCCCTCTTACATCCACCTCTCTCCTCCATGCTGTGTGCCTCGTCTCTCCCCTGCCTCTTACCTTTCTTACCGATTCTGGCCTTCTGCATCCACCTCTCACAATTTCTTCTCTCTTCTCTGTGTAAGGTTTATTGATTGTTCCGCCTCTCTTACATCTACATGTCCCATGCATGTACTGCCATTCACTTCTCATTTCTTCCTCCAGCCTCCTAGTGTTGTTTGCGTGTATGCCCCCTTTACACCCACCTCTTCTCTTATACCTCCCTGCCTCTTACCTTGTCTCACTGTTTCTGCCTCTCTTGTATCCACGTCTCCCTTCCATGCTTGACACTTCACTTTATCTCTACTACTGTCTCTTTCCTGTCTCACTAATTCTGCCTCTATTACACTTCCCTCTTACCTACCTCCTGAATCTTTCACCTCTCATCTTATCACAGCCTCTAACGTTCTCTCACTGGTTCTACCTCTCTATATTCTACCTCTCCCCTGCCTCTCTCTCCCTGCCTCTTACCTGCTCATGGTTGCCCTGCCCTCTTAAATCCAACACTCACCATACCCTCTCCATGACACTTGAGTTCTCCTGGTGGCTCCGCTTCTCTTATATCTACCTCTCCTATCCAAGCACTTCCTTTCACCTTTCATCTTTCTCTCCAGCCTCAACTTGGTTCACTGGTTCTGCCCCGTTTATGTCCACCTCTCCCTTCCATGCTCAACTCTTCATGTTTTATTTCCTCTCACCTTTACCCTCAATTCACTGTTTCTGTCCCTCAAGCTTCCACCTCTGCCCTACATGCAATGCTATTTACCACTCTTCTCCCCAGCCTCTTACCTTGCTTCACCTCTTGAACCAGGACGCAATACAGGCCCCTGTAGCACAGATCGGACCATAATGCTTCAGGAGGCCCCCAACTCATCACGGGGTTCCCATTCAGCCAAGGGCCAATGAATATCTGTGAGAAGTGGGAGGCTCAGGGGCCCATTATCCAATTCCAATTCCAAAAGTTCGTTATTTCGGCCACATGGGCCATAAAAGATGCAATAAAAATACAATACATATATTACACAATAAAATGCAGTATAAATAATACACAGTATTTATATATAAAAAGTCTGGAGGGACTGCATGGGAAAGGAGTGCACAGTTGTACCAGTTCAGGGGGACATTTTCTTCCTTATTATCCAAGCTGCCATTAGGAATTTTGAAACAGCAAAGACAATATGTCCCAGGGTATTAGTTTTCATGACCCTGTAGGCTTGTTGATACTCCCGAAAACCCAGGTTTCGGCACATCGGTGCTATCCAGCGCTTCCTGGGACTCTGGTACGCGTGGCAAACAAACATTATGTGCAAATCATCTTCATCCTTTGTTTTACAGCAAGGACAGAGTTTGTCACCCCCTATGGTCCATTTATGGGTGAATACTTTAGTGGGGAGTGTGCCATGCCTCCATTGCAGAAACAGTTTCCTCGCCAAAAGAGGAAAGATAAAATCCATAAAAGGTTCAAAAAGGTAAGAATTTTTGGACTCAATAAAACGTCCCGTCAAGGTGCCGCTGATATGGGCATTATCCATGTCAGCCAAATTTTTATTTCTGTAGAGCTGGGCAAGAGTTTTACGCGTGATCCTTTGGCAACCCTGAGCTGGATCATCCCAAAGGTCTGGCAAGTTCAAACTGAGCAATTCTGATTTAATATAGGCCAGCCAGGGGATATTGTTGCTACCATTCAGCCTCAGTACGTGGGTAAGGTCCTGCCTGTAATGATGCAGTTCCTCGGTAGACCATATCCGGTGCCAAAACTTCACAGGTTTCGATAGGAGATCTTCAGCAATGGAGTGTATCCCCAAATCCAATCTTAGGGGGAGGAGTGGCGTACCTTGCGGGAGAGCAAGTAGCCGTCTCAGAAAACTATTTTCCACCGCTGCCAATGCCTTCCCTGCTTTGTGACCCCACAACTCGCTGCCATACATGGCTGCTGCCTTCGCTTGGGATCTGTATGTTTCAAGGGCCGGGCTTACAGGCTTAAAGGTGGACTTGTTTACCACCTTCAGGAGTGCGCCTGCTAGCTGGGATAGTTTCAGCCTTGATCTCGCTATCTGGCAGTCCCAAGCTAAGTTTTCTTGTAGCGTTACCCCCAGATATATAAAGGTCGAGACCCTCTCAAGACTAACTTCCCCAGTTTTGGGTTGGGTCTGGTTCTGGCAGGGGGATTGAAGATCATAAACTTGGTTTTATCTGTATTGACCTCCAACCCATGTTGACGGCAGAAAAGGCCAAAACCATTCACAACCCTCTGGATCCCCATGGGGGATTTGGAAAGCAAGAGGGTATCATCAGCAAACATGATTGCCGGAACCCTCCTGCCTGCCAAAACCGGGGCATCATTGTCCTCAACAGTGTCAAGATGTTGAATGACACTGTTGATGAAAAGACAGAACAGGGTCGGCTCCAAGACACAGCCCTGTCTGACTCCTCGTCGGACCGGAAATTTGCCCGAGAGCTTACCATCCCTCCCACACCTCACTTGTGCATAGTTGTTATCGTGCAGCCTAATGATAATGCTAAGGAGGTGGGGGGGGCACTCCTAGCTTCTGCAGAACCTCCCAAAGTTTCCCTCTGGGGACTAGGTCAAAGGCTGACCTCAGATCCACGAAGACCATGTACAGTCTTCCTCCCTCTATAGTTACAGTCTTCCAATATAGGAGAAGAAGGCGGAAGATCTGGTCCATGGTCGACGTGTTCTTTCTGAAGCCAGCCTGGAGGGGGCTCATGATGTCATTGTCCTCCACCCAGTCCAGGAGGTGATTAAGGATGAGGCGCGCAAAGAGCTTTTGGGGTACATCTATTAGGCTAATAGGCCTGTAGTTGGCGGGGAGCAGAGTGGATCCCTTCTTATGGATCGGAACAATCTCTGCCCCCAGCCACGACCCAGGGATTGCCATACCTCCTAGGATGGCATTAAAAAGAATAAGGAGGTATGGGCCCCAGATGTCCATGTGATGCCTAAACAGATCCCCAGGTAGCCTATCCAGACCTGGCGCCTTCCCCGATGATAGGTGCTTGAGGGCTGCCTCCACTTCCCCCAGGGATAGTTCCATTTCACAATCCTGTGTGCCACAGGGCGCAAGCAGGGCTGTGTCAGGGCAGGGGTTAGTGTCTTGATAGAGCTCCCCAAAATGGGCCTCCCAAACCTCGGGGGCAATATTGGGTTCCACTGCTTTTTTGAGTTCCCCTATGCCATTATTAACAAGGGCCCAGAATTTGCGGGAATCCCTGACTTTTAGGGCATCATGAAGCTCATGCCAGTGATTCCAGTCCCACTCGGACCTGGCAGTCGCTAACACAGCTTTATAGTATTTCCTAAGGTCACGTACCTTGGCCTTATTTGTCCCCTCTTTTATTGCAGCAATGAGCTCAGTCTTTGCTGCCCTACAAGAGGAGGTATACCAGGTGGGAACATGGGTCTTTTTCTTTCTATTGGGCACCACCGGGTAAAATACCTCAGCCAAGTCTCTTACGAGATCCTGATGGATATCACCCAGTTTCTCATTGTATTCCGGGGATCTTGGTACGTTTAGAAGTGCATCCACCTCCATGAACCTTGGGAGTGCCAACTCGTATAGCTTGCTAATGGTCTCTTCTGAGCTCACAAGCTTTCCCCACTTGACCCTGCGCCTATTGGTTGTAAGGACCAATTCCCCCGTGTCTCCCCCTGGGTTTTCTGCCACTTTGCCCGCTAAATGGATGGGCCACTGGATATTTAAACAAAGGGCATTATGGTCGCTATCTAACCTGTTTATTACCCTAAAGTCGAGGACTTTTGGCCAGAGTGTAATGTCTAACATGATGTAATCTAGCCTCGACTCGTGACCCCTCCTATTGAAGGTACACACTGAGGGAGTGTCGGAAGGGGTGCGACCATTACAAGCCCTCAGTGCGTAGTTCAGGGTTAGGGCCATAAGTTGTATTGCAAGAGGGGACCATGCTTTGGGATGGGGGGAAGACGAGGGTGGGACCCCCCAATAATCATCCTCGGCAGTAAGGGCACCCTCCGACATGCCCTCCAAAGGTTCAAAGTGGCAGTTGAAGTCTCCTCCAAGCACCACCCTGAGATCTCCCGGGAGTTGCCCCAGGAAGGAGGACAGGTCGTTTAGGGTTGGAGATTCGTTTGGTGCGGCAACCGGTCGCGAGTAGACGTTCACAATGGCCCATGATGGTTTACCAGGCCATGTGAGCCGAACACACTGGATGTCCTGCGAGAACGTGTGCACCTGTTCCGCCTGGCACCCAGCGTGGCTCGCGATCCAGATTGCCAGACCACCTGACGGCCTCCCCCTCCCACCCCATTTGGCAGGGATTTCAAATACTTCAAACCCGCTCCTAGTTGCGGTGTCCCTCGCCCACGTTTCCTGGAGAAGGAGGATGTCGCTACTGCCCACTAAATGGTCCCACTCCGGTGTGCCTTCCTTATTTGCAATGCCCGCTACATTCCATGAAACAATTCTCAAGCCCTGATCTATTGGTAAGGGGCCTTGACCTACAGTAAGGGGTTGACCTGGGACTGTGGGTGGCTGAATTCCTGGCAGAGCAGTCGTACACTCCGTGATGGCGGATGGACCGGCCAACTCCGCCCCCCCCCGAGTTGGAGGATACGGTCAGTCCCGATGTTGTGATAAGACCCCTGTAAGCCCAGACTGTCACCACTGCTAAGTGGTCGACCTTTGGCGTTATCCTGCGGACCGTGTTCAGTCGCAGGGGCTGCAGCCATTCCCACCCGATTTTGCACCTCAACTTTAGCAATATCCTGCAGGCCCGATTCAGTTACAGGGACTATACTCTCTCCCACCCGACTTTGAGCGTCATCCACCCTTTTCCCAGGGCTGGGAGAGGTCTCCCTGGTTTGTGGTCAGTCGACCTGGTCTAAGCAGGAAAATCTATTATGGTGTATAAAGTTTGCCTGGGCATGTGGTGGATGGTGCCTTGGTCTATAGCGTGAGCCATCCACGGCAAAACCTACTCTAGTCCACCCCTTCTCCCCCCCTGCCTCACTGCTGCTTACATTTGGGTAAAAGTATGAGAGGGGGACAAGTTCAATATTGGACTTGTCAGGCCTTACAAGCCAGTTGGAGATGTAGTTAGCTACATGGGGGCTTTTAAAGCTTATGATAATGCAGTCCCCTGCCCTATTCTTTGGGGTGTGACCAATCCAAGGGATCCTCCTGACCATCAGGACCTCACCTTTCAGGTTAGGAGGCAGCGGCCTATTGATACTAAGCCAGCTTATCACCTTATTACGTAACGAGTCTTGGGGCTCCCTCATGTCACCAGTTAACTCAGGTACTCCCACCATGATTACCGTGTATGGGACTGCTTCTGGGGGCAGATTCACCACCCTGCGCCTGTCAAAATGTGGAGCGGGACCATCAGTGGGGCCATTAGTAGGGTTCGCTACTCCCCCTATCTGTGGCGCAGGAATTTGCTTTGATCTCCTTGGGGCCGGGACAGGGGGCCTAGGTGCCGGAGGTAACAGAGGGTGCGTCTGGGGAACAAGCGCACCGTCTGTACCTGACAGCACCCTATTGGTGCCCTGAGACGGTGCAGCGGGCAGCAGACTATTCCCCGAGGAAGCCCGGGGGACTGGAGGGGCATTTGTCACATTTGTGGCTGACCCAGGGCTTTTCCTTAGGTGACCACTTTCCAGTGCCTTCAGTCTGGACTCTATGGCGTCCAGTTTAGCTGCAATGGGGTTTAGCAAATTCTTCATGATGTCTGTAAGTGATTTGACTAATGAATCAGTGCTAGTGGAAGTTACCCCACCGAAAACAAAAGGGCCCGGGTGCAGGGATAGGGGGGCGGAAGCTGGAGAGCCCATGTGATTCAACCTGGACCTTGATAAATTGAGATCAGGAGAGGCAGAAATGTCTATACTGTCAGTCTGATTTGGCTCTATTGTATCGACTTTGGCCCTCTTTGCCTTCTTTGCTTTCCTGGACCTTTTCCTTTTGGGAGGCTGTTCCACTCTACTGCCTACAAAATCTGTAAGCAGGTCGACCTGGCCTGCATCTTGCAAGACTGATCCCCTACTTTCCGGAATGGCAGGATGGTCAGAGATCCCAGATAGCCGGGAGGAGTTCCTGTCCCTCTGCGTCAGGGGAGTCCTTAACTGCTGGAGGACCGACTCGATCGTCTGATCAATACTGTCCATTAGTGACATATGGGTAACATCCAGTGGGATCGGTGTACTAGCGTCTGTGGAAAGAGTATCCCCCTGGTCCAAAAACACACTTTCCGGACCCATCTCAAGGAGCGCCTCTGGGATTGACGAGCATTTGCTAGCTAAGTTACTCGCCTTAGGGAAAAAGTTTTCCAGAGTACTTGTACCTTGTTGGGCGGACTTGCTTCGTGAGGTTCTGGTCGCCATTGTGGAGTTTGTGGGGGTAGCTACAGGGCCGAGAGCGTCAGAGGGGTGGCCCGGTCCGGTCTCTGCCGGCCTCTAACGGCCTAGAACGGCCCGCTCTTTGCCCGGTCTTCGCCCCGGTGATCGCCCCGCGCGCGTCCCGCGGTACGCGTGAGCGGGTTCTCCTAAGTATGACAAGGGGGCGTGGCACTGGGAGGGGGCGCGGCGCGGCGGGAAGAGGAACCAGCTGGTGATGTCAAATGGGCTGCTGGTCCTCGCAGTCCCGCTCGCCTGCGCCTCTCACCTCCGCTGCGGCCGGACTTTAGGGACAGCTTCTTGCTCCCAAACGAGCGTCAGCTCCCAACCACTCCTGTGGTGAGCAAAAGCACAAGAGACTCCTTGGATCCTCAGCACGAGCGGCTCCCGCGAAGCGGGGGCCGCGAGGAATAAAGTACTCCCCAGGCAGGGGGGCGTGGCACTGGGAGGGGGCGCGGCGCGGCGGGAAGAGGAACCAGCTGGTGATGTCAAATGGGCTGCTGGTCCTCGCAGTCCCGCTCGCCTGCGCCTCTCACCTCCGCTGCGGCCGGACTTTAGGGACAGCTTCTTGCTCCCAAACGAGCGTCAGCTCCCAACCACTCCTGTGGCGAGCAAAAGCACAAGAGACTCCTTGGATCCTCAGCACGAGCGGCACCCGCGAATCGGGGGCCGCGAGGAATAAAGTACTCCCCAGGCAGGGGGGCGTGGCACTGGGAGGGGGCGCGGCGCGGCGGGAAGAGGAACCAGCTGGTGATGTCAAATGGGCTGCTGGTCCTCGCAGTCCCGCTCGCCTGCGCCTCTCACCTCCGCTGCGGCCGGACTTTAGGGACAGCTTCTTGCTCCCAAACGAGCGTCAGCTCCCAACCACTCCTGTGGCGAGCAAAAGCACAAGAGACTCCTTGGATCCTCAGCACGAGCGGCACCCACATTCTGCAGAGAGGGACCCCATCATTTTGTGTTTCACCAAGGCTCTTGTTTTATTTACAGCATTCTCTCCCCTTCCATCCTCCCACTCTCCCCAAGCCTGTTACATTTCTCTTTTGCATGCTATTCCTTTTACCTAACCAAGACTCTTCCCTTCTCTCATTGATTCTGCCATTACATACACATCACTCCTTCCCCATCTCCCTTTCCTTAAGCATCTTGTTCTATATATTTGTTTTGCCCCTTATGTTCAGATTTCACCTCTGCTGCTCTGTCATCTCCCCCACCTATTACCTTCTTTTGTTTGTCTAGCCCCTTTTAGATGTGCCTCTCCCTCGATAATTCTATTAAAAGCAAAAGTGGACACCAGACCTCTTTAGATGTACCCAGGAACACGGGAATTCAATATTTCAGATATGAACAAACATAATGCCAGGGAGTAGTGCAACCTTTTCAGATGTGTAAAACAAATAATGAGAGTGGCTTGAGGGGTTATAACTTGAGTGTATCTTGGAGGGTTCGTTGAACTCCTCTCAGGGTGGTAAGAATGGATGTGGGGTCACCCCTCCTTCCCTCCTACCAACTCAATGTTATCTGTGAGCCCTGCAGGATGCTCTGCCTTTCATTCATGCAGGGGCAGGGCTCACTTCACACCTAAGGCCAGTTCAAGCATCTGCAGCGATTAGGATAAGAGAGAGTTGCCAGCAAAGAAATCTGATCACTGCCACAAAACCAGCCCTGGCTAGTCTGCCACAGCTGAAAGGAATCCAGGGGTCATATTACCATTTCAGCCCATGGCATTATGGCCTAGGAGAGGAGGGTCCGCCTCGGGCCTTACTGCTGCACCTCGACTGAACACCTAAAGGGAGGGCGCTGCCCACGTGTAACTCGTTAAAATGCACTTTTTCAAAAGGATGATGGGCTCGTGGGGGGCCCGTCATAGTTAGAAGGCTGCGTGGCCCTGGGCAGATGCCCACACTGCCCATGCCCAGCACCGTCCCTGACCGCAGACCTAGCACAGGTGTCACCAGAAGTGATGTTTCTTCATTAGTCTGGGTTAGAAAGCTAGCCCTCTACTGCCCCCTGTCCGCCGCCACTGTCACCTCGTACCGCGCTTGAAGATGGGTTGTGGTTATTCTTACCGCCTGTATGGCATGCACTGGATGGACATGCGATCCAGGGGGGGCAAGCACCCCTCCCTGCCCCCTCCCCTGCGGACGCCCATGGATACAGGTCTCCAAGGAGGAAAGATCTCGTCTTGGAGGTTAACGTTAATCTACTGAAGCGATTCACCTATGGAACAGTCACTGCTGACTTATATCAGATGTAAATAGGACCACCATGAATTACGCCAGGACATAGAAGACCCTTTGTTGAGGGCTTCATATCACTTGGAATAGTTCAATCTGTGGGCACCTGGAAACAGCGGGTGAATTGATTTCCAGCGGAAAGTCTCACTTTTACAGAAAAAAAACGTTCATGTTACTTTGCATTACACTACCTGAAGCTCATTATGTATGTGTATGTATTTCTACCGTGCAAAACTAGCCGGAAGACAATGAAAAGCTGTATATAGCAGGGACACCTCACCCTCGCCCGCTGAAGAAACCCCCCAAAGAGACTCCAGCAAGAGGGCCAGCTGGTTCACCCCAGAACTCCTAGCCTCCAAGCAAGCCTGACAGAAACTAGATAAGAAATAGCACAGTGAACAAACTCCGGACAGCCCATGCAGCACACAAGGACGCCATTTGCAACCACCACCACCTCATCAGGGTGGCCAAAAGGACCTCCTTCAAAGACCGCCTTGACAACAACGCACTCAATAGGAAGCAGCTCTTCAACATCGTGAAGGAACTCTCCAACGCCAGCTCCAACAACAACAACATCCCGCCGTCGCAATCCCTGTGCGACTCCCTCGCCACCTTCTTCCACTGCAAGATAGCAGACATCCACGACAGCTTCAACACCCAGACAGCCCCAACAGACAGCAACACAACAGACCCTCTGCAGACCATTGACCATGACCCCCTGCTAGCCTGGGCCAGCGTGAGCATCGATGACACCATCAAGACCATGCGCACAATCCACTCCGGATCTCCGTCAGACCCATTCCCGCACCACGTCTTCAACAGAGCAAGCAGCTCCATTGCACCCCACCTGCGCAATGTTATCAATCTCTCCCTCGAGACCGCAACCTTCCCAGAGATCTGGAAATACGCCGAGATCAACGCCCTACTCAAAAACCTAGAGCAGACCGAAGAGACCTCACGCACTTCTGGCCCATATCTCTGCTCCCCTTCCTGGCCAAGGCCATCGAGAAAACCGTCAACAGACAGCTAACCTGATACCTCGAAGAAAACAGAATCCTGGACCCTTCATAGTCAGGGTTCCGCAGCAACCACAGCACCAAGACTGCCTTCATCGTCGCAACAGATAACATCAGGACCCTGCTGGACAACGGCCAGACCGCAGCACTCATCCTCCTAGACCTCTCTGCCACCTTCGACACCGTCTGCCACCGCACACTAAGCACACGCCTCCACGCCGCAGGGATCCGATACAAGGCTCTGGATTGGACCACCTCCTTCCTCTACGGCAGAACCCAGAGCATCCGCCTCCCCTCATTCCGTTCCAAAGCCTCCGAAATCATCTGAGGCGTACCCCACGGATCCTCCCTCAGCCCGACGTTTTTCAACATTTACATGGCCCTGCTCGCTGACGTAGCCTGACAGCACAACCTCAACATAATCTCCTACGCCACCAACACTCAGCTGATCTTCTCCCTCACCAAGGACCCCATCACCGCCAAAGCAAACTTTCACGAAGGAATGAAGGCTGTCACCGACTGGATGAAGACCAGCCACCTGAAGCTGAACTCGGCAAGACGGAGGTACTCATCCTCGGCTCCAACCCTTCAGCCTTTGACGACGGCACTGGGGGCAGCCCCGACACCCACCAACCACGCACGCAACCTGGGAATCATCCTCGACTCAACGCTCTCAATGACCAAGCAAGTCAACGCCGTCTCCTCCTACTGCTTCAACACCCTCCGCAGGCTCCACAAGATCTACAGATGGATCCCGACAGATACAAGAAAGACACTCACCCAGGCCCTTGTCAGCAGCAGACTCGTCTACGGAAACGCCCTCTATGCGGGAGCCCCGACCAAGCTCATCAAATGACTACAGCGCATTCAAAACGCCTCAGCGCGACTGATCCTCGACGTACCACACCACGGCCACATCACCCCTCACCTGAGAACCCTGCACTGGCTCCCCGTCAACAAGAGGATATCCTTCAAGCTCCTCACCCACAAGTCACTCCACAAGACCGGCCCAGCCTACCTCAACAGACGGCTCTCCTTCAACAGCCCCAACCGCCAGCTATGCTCCACCAACCTCTCACTTGCCACCGTCCCGCACATCCAAAGAACAATCACCGCTGGGAGATTCTTCTCCCACCTCGCCGCCAAGACATAGAACACCCTCCCACTGAGCCTACGACAGTCCCAAAACCTGCTGACCTTCAGGGGGATACTCAAGACCTGGCTGTTCGATCAGTAGCCCCCCCCCCAGCGACTTGAGACCCTCACGGGTATGTAGTGCGCTTTACAAATGATTGATTGATTGAAGATGGCATAGGAACTGTGTCAAAGAAAGTGGTGGAATGATTTGAATTTTATGCGCTATTATATCTGGGGGATTCCATTTTTCATCACTGCTTGATGAGTTGATTATCTCTTCCGAACCTCAAAAGTGAGTTGAAGTCTTGTGAGTATGGGTGGTATTCCAAGTCCCTGATGACGAAAAGAGGAAAGAGTCACTCTTGTTTTCTTTCATTCTCATTTTTGTCTCACGCCTGGGAAGTTCTTTCCTCCTTGTGTTACACTGGCTGTCAAAATAGTTACTTTTGTTCCGGGAGGCTGCTGCCTTTTTGGTGTTTTACCAGGTTTTGAAGATTTTGCAGGCTTGCAATGGAGGCATCTCAGAATATGCAGAAAGTGCTGTAACGTCCCGTGATGTAGTGGTTGTCTCCCATTCAGTGTAAGGAGTTTTTCAGTAGCCGGGAAGAGGGGTCAACTCTATTCCCATTCACTGCTGCCGTGTTCGATCTGCAGGTCACTAGTTTGAATCACAGTAAAGACCAACTCATCCTTGCATCCTATAGCAACACCTTTTATTTATAGTACTCAAGAATGGGAAAAGTGCAGGATCAAGTGCCTCTGATGATGGAACGTTTGGTTCGAAACGCGTTGGATTACTGTACCTGTTAATGTCGAAGTCTATTGATAACAAATTACACGATAAACACGAAGGAAACTGTAACATGGAAATGATGAATACAAATGATTCGAAATCAGACAACTAAAAGAATGATTTAAAATGTTTACAGTTTAAAAAAGATCACCCCTGCGACCGCACTTCATACCTCGCCCCCTGTTTTCAGGCTTTTCCCACCTCTAGATCTGGGTTACAATGTATTGTTTATGTTTGACAGAATTGCAATGCTATATATTGCCACCTGTGATGAACATTGGCCCTAACTTCTTTGCTGTATGTTTCCTATTCTTTTTTTTCTCTTTATTGTGTGCTCTCTTTATATTAAATAAACAGATTTGAAATAAAAAAGATCACCAGGGTAGGTTCCCTTCTTAAGGGTAAAGGTCACCCGAGATGTAGCATATGGTGTGATTATTTCAAGTGATGCGGAAATACAAAGGGATCACTGATAAGGTATTTTGAAATTGAATTAGAGGCGAGGAGCAAGAGGATAGGTTGTCATAGTGAGTGCCATTAGATTGGGTAATAGTAACATCTGTTGTTTGCAGTTCTGGCAATAAAAGAAGCATGGTAGAATCTGCTTCTGGGAAACATGAAACTCCAAACCCCTCTGGCCTTGAAGCAATCTGTCTCTGTATTTTACTCCTGTCTCTACCATGCTCCCAACCCAATATCTTATCACTCAGGATACTGCTGAAAACTCTTTTTTTTTCAAACTCCTCCTCACTTAAACCTGGACTCACAGGGGCCAGTTCACCAAGGGCCTCTGCACTAGGTAACTGCAGTGCGGAGGTCCATCCACGGCCCCATCATTTTGCAAACTGCCACAAACCAATATTTAATTATAAGTCATCCTTAATTGACATTTTTTTTCAGTTATTACATATAATACATGTATTCCTCGGCGACTTTTTATTTATTCATTTATTTGAAGTTTTGTAAAGCGCAAACATGACCCGTGAGGGTATCAGACATAGAAGCAGACAAGATAAGCAGGTAAAAGCATAAATACTAAGGGGCAGATTTACAATTACTGGCGCATCCCTGCAAATTAGCAGGGATGCGCAAGTATTTGTGCGCCGCAGCTCCGCCACCCATGATGCGTCGCATTTACAACGCCGCGCACCATGGGGCAAAAACGGCACAGATGTGTCACGCATCTGTGCCGTAAAGGCGGCGCATTGCTGGAGTTGCGTCGCAAGCGCGACGCAGCTCCAGCAAGGCTCTGGGGGGGGCCTATTCTTCCAATGCTGCGCCAAGCCTTACGCCTGCTTCAAGCAGGAGCAGGGTTTTGACGCAGCATTGGCCTAAAAGTGACTGAGTGAAATCTTGTAGATTTCACTCAGCCACTTTTAGGAGGCGTTCCTGCGTCTGAACGCCCCCCCTGCGCCGAAACGCCTACATATGGCGCAGGGCTTTACAACGCGACGCATCTCCCAGATGCGTCACTGTGTAAATACCCCGCACCATGGCGCATCTTTTGCGCCGCCGCTGCGTCACATAAATTACGCAACAGCGGCGTAAAAGAGGCGCAAGGGGCTTGTAAATCTGCCCTAAACATATAAGAGGTTAAATATGCAAAATACGAAAAAACAAAACGTTCAACCTTTCCTCACAGTTATGCTTAGTTGTCAAATGGAACTCCTCAATTGTTCTGTTTAAAATGCATGAACCTTTACTGTGCGGCTGCACCACATGCCAATGTTACATAAATAATATATAACTCGTTATTGTTATTGTGTGTCCTTGGATATAAAGGGTGTTCATTTATGTGATTCATTATGTTATTTAAGAAGTGTTTACATTTCTCATTATAACTGAGAAGTCTCTCATGAAATACGAGGCACCGTCTCACACTGGATGCAATATATCATGTGCTATATGAGGGATGTTACTCGTGTAGTTAAAGATGCATCTCACTCTGATCTTCAATTAGTACTGAGCCTTCGGTGATCTTAGGTGAACCCACAGTGGATCCCGTGTGGCATGACCCAATAATAGATCACAGAGCTACAGTTAGGTCCAAGTGAACTATTCGGTTCCAGGTACCCTCTGTACATCACAACTTGAACTAACGTTTCACACATGAGGGCCTGATTCAAGGGCTCTACGAGTATTATTCTCCACCTCTCCTATCTTTTCGATGAAAAGATTCTCACACATGTAAGTTTACTACTTAGGGCCTCATTAAGATGAGACTCGGAAAGCTTTCTGAGCCTTATCGCGGTTTCAAAACTGACAGCCTAATTACAATAGAGGTTGTTTTGGAAGTGGCTGGACATTCCGGCTGGCAACCGATGGGTTCAAGGGGCCCGTCTGCCAGATGGAAACCGGCATGTAATCCCTATGGACGGCGTTTTACGTTGTCCAGATTACGACGTTGGTTTCCAACCGGGTTTCCATACTAGGCTTTCCGACATGGAAACCCTGTCCGAAAGCAACTTTAGGGGCCCCTAGCAGCGCCCTCTTCAGCGAGCGGCCTCTGGTTGGGGTCCGAGGGGGCACCTATGGTGCCCCCCTGTTCATCCCTTCAATGTGTGGTGCCTGCCACGCGATGCAGGGATGAAAGCAAACTCCCTTTTCTCTATGTGAGGTGGGCTGCGGCCAGTTTCCGACTGCAGCACAAGCTCCCATACAGAAAAGGGAGCTTGCGACCGCACCATGTGCGGTTGCATCACAACTCTGTGGTCGGAAATGGGCCGGACCTCTACCTGCAATGGTGTTGGGCCAACACAAGTCTGCCCGACATCAAAATAAAGCGGTACAAAAGGGGGTGGTGATGGACGGAGCATCTGAACCAATCAAACACTCACACCCAGTCAACAGATCTGGGTTTAATCCATCACTGTTCTTTAGCCCACTCTGCCACCCCAGTTCAGACATGGCCATATGCAAATCAGTCTGACCCTGTGCCTCATGGGAACAGTCCAGCCGAACTAACAAGCCATGCCTTCCCTGGACCGGAAACAAGCTTTCTAGGACCGGTTTCTGGCATTCCAGCCATCTTCAGCCAGGCTTGCTTGAATCCAGTGGCAAAGTGAGCAAGGGACTCACATCTGAGCATACCCTGCCAACTTATGGCGAACAAAGCGGTACAAAAGGGGGTGGTGATGGACGGAGCATCTGAATCAATCAAACACTCACACCCAATCAACAGATCTGGGTTTAATCCATCACCGTTCTTTAGCCCACTCTGCCACCCCAGTTCAGACACCATGTCTGAACTGGGGTGGCAGAGCAGCATAAACACATGAATGCAGCACGTAGCACTGTATTGGACGGTGAAGTGTGAGAGACAGATATGCTGCTTTATGGTTTTCAGCATGCTGTGAGGTTTGAACAGCTCTGTACGCTCCTTTACGGTGTTTCATATGATATAGTCTACTTAACTGGTACTGCACTAGGCTGTCCAATCTTGATATTTAATGTAAAGTTGTGGTACTTCCCTGGCATGGTAGGAGAGAGAGATCAATAAAGAGATCTGTTAGGATGTTTTTTTTTCTTATAATCCCATATCTGAGCATCTCTGTGAGGCGTAAAGAAGATGTCAGATTGTACAGACATTTTAAATCTGCAGTTATGAACTATACTAAAATTCTCCAGATTTCCAGCAATGTGTGACAGATATCTTTGTTATTCCTTTTCATTTGATGGTGGCTGTTTTTTCGTCTGTACAGTGCTGATAATGGAAACCCCTCATAGCAGATATGTCCTATGTAGATTTAAGAGGTATAAATTATAATTTGTTGCTGACTGCCACATATCACAGTCTTAGCATTATTGTGGGTCATAACTGTTGTATATGCACGTACCTAATTATATAATTCCATGGAGAATCATAGGTCAGCCCTTGCTAGTTTACCTGCATATCTAAAGCAGTTTCCCGGGTTGAGCTGTTTGCATTTTGTGGTCTGTAAGTCTAGGATTCCGTTTGAGGGTGCAACTGTTTTCTGGGCTCTATAACCAGTGCAGTTATCTAGGATATTACATTTTTAGTATTGAAGCATTTTTTATATTGTTCTGCATTTAAAATACAAATTTAAAATAATTAAATTACAATAATAGTTTACATAAGCATATTTTTACTAATACATACAACTTTTTACATTTTGCCCATATTTTACAATAGGGAGCTCTCCGCCCGAGTGGCAGAGATCTCACTATGTTGGTGTAGAGAGGAAAGTAAAAAGGTGTATTAAAATTTTTAAAATGTATGTTAAATATCAATGCAAATTAATTTCATAATTTTATTTTACACGTAGAACAAAATTAAAAAGCTATACCACTATTAATTTAAAATTACATTAAAGCTCTTTTACTGAAGTTTAAAGTATAAATGTTCTTCCTAAAGTATATGTGTATGTGTATATGTTTAAAGTACTGTTATAGTTTGGTGTCATAAAAAGATGTGCTTTAAAAAAAAACCTGTAGAAATTCACTGAAAAAAAACAAAGGTTAAAGTAACGTTATAGTTAGATGACTATGTCAGTGAACTAAAAAAAAAAAAAAGAAATTCATCATAGCTGACTATAAATTGCGCCCCGCAATGCACTGCTTATGCCCTCACATACTTCGTCATGCCTGGCTTGTTCAATGAAAGAGATTAAAGTATTGCTCCTGCGTGCAGGGTGCTACATTTCCAGAAGCTCCCTGCATGCAGCAGCAATGCTGGCTCCCACAGGAGGCGGGACACTGGCTTGTACCAGAGAGGCCTTGAGGTTCCCCTGTTGTCCCGGGGGAAGGTCAGCAGGAAACCGAAAGAGGAGGTATTAAGGTCAGAAATGAGCAGAAAGAAACAAGATTAAGGTGAGAAAAAAGCAGAAAGAGGCAGAATAAAGGCCAGCAACGAGCAAAAAGAGGAGGAATAAAAGTTAGAAAGGAGCAGAAAGAGGCAGAATAAATGTTAGCAACGAGTAGAAAGAGGCCAGATAAAGGTCAACAACAAGCAGAAAGAGGCAGAATAAAAGTCAGAAAAGAGCTGAAAGAAGGCAAAATAGAGATCAGAAACTAGTTGAAAGAGGCAAAATAAATGTTAGAATTGAGCAGTAAGAGGCAGGATATGGCTCAGCAATGAGCAGTAAGAGACAAGACAAAGGTCAGAAACAAGCATAAAGAGGCAGAATAAAGGACAGAAACGAGCAGAAAGAGGCAGTTAAAGGTCAGCAACTAGCAGAAAGAGGCAAAATAAAGGTCAGCAATGGGTAAAAAGAGGCAGAATAAAGGTCACAAATGAGCAAAAGAGGCAAGATAAAGGTGATAAATGAGCCGAAAGAGGCAGAATAAAGATCCGAAACAAGCAGAAAGAGGCGGAATAAAGGTAAGCAATGAGCAGGAAGAGGCAGAATAAAGGTCAGAAAGAGGCAAAATAAAGGTGAGAAATGAGCAGAGAGGGGCAGAATAAAGGTGAGAAATGAGCAGAAGGAGGCAGAATAAAGATGAGAAACAAGCAGAACCTAGAAGAAAGAGGAAAAATAGCGGTCAGAAACAAGCAGGAAGAGACAGAATAAAGGGCAGAAAGAGGCAAAATAAAGGTCAGGTAACAGCAGGAAGAGGCGAAATAAAGGTGAGAAATGAGGAAAAAAAGGCAAAATAAAGGTCAGCCACGAGCAGAAAGAGGCAAAATAAGGGCGAGAAACTAGCAGAAACAGGCAGAATAAAGGTCAGAAAGGAACAGGCAGAATACAGGTCAGAAAGGAGCAGAAGGATTCAGAACAAAGGTCAGAAACTAGCATAAAGAGGCAAAAAACAGGCAGAATAAGAAGGAAGAGGCAAAATAGAGGTGAGAAACGAGCAGCAAGAGGCAAAATAGGGGTCAGAAACTAGCAGCAAGAGGCAGAATAAAGATCAAGAGTGAGCAGAAAGAGGCAACATAACTGGCAGAATAAGCAGAAAGAGGCAACATAGAGGGCAACAGTAAGCAGAGAAGAGGCAGAAAAACAAGTAGAAAATGAGCTGAGGAGGCACAAAAGCCAAGGCAGTAGTGGGCTGCAAGCAAGCTGGACAGGAGGACTGTCACAGGAGGGGCTGGCATGAGGACCTGTTCCTATGTGCCCCCTACTTTTTTTTTACTGCGTACCCACTCACAGACTGACTCATACACTCACACACTCACTTAAAGACCCACTCACACACCCATTCACAACTGACTCAGTCACTCATGCACACTCAAGGACTCGTTCAGCCTCTCACAGACCCACTGAGACACACACACACACGCTCACAGATCCACTCATTGACTCAGACACCCACTCACACACTCATGCGCCCACTCACAGACCTACTCAGAAACTCCCAAACTCACTGACAGACTCACTCATACACCCAATTACACCCACTTACACCCCATACAACCTCTCATATACCCACTCACACACCCATTCACAGACCCATAAAGCTACTGACATACACACTCATGTTCGTCCCTTAGCCCTACCCTTTTTAATGTCTACATGGCCCCTCTGGCGGTCCTGATAAGATCCTTCGGGGTCCACCTCACATTGCATGTGGATGACACACAGATTGTTCTGTCTATTCGGTGTGGGCAAGAGGCTGAAACTGGAATAAAATGCCACAACTGTATGAAAGCCATTTTAGGGTGGATGTCTGCCAACTGCCTGAAACTTAATTCAGGAAAAACAGAGGTCATCATATTTGGCAGCAATCTGAACCTCTGGACACCCTTATGGTGGCCAGAAGAACTGGGACCCCTCCCTGAACCAGCCAAGAAAGTGAAGAATTTTGGGGTTACAGTGGATAATAGACTCACTTTTGGGGACCAGATAAGTGAGGTTGTCTCTGCATGTTTCTTCCTCCTTAGAAGCTTAAGGAAAATAAAGTTTCTTCTTTCGGAAGACAGCCTTAGGACAGCAATCACAGCACTCATTATGTCACAATTATATTGTAATGGTCTCTATTTGAATATTAAAAAAACGCATAAATAGGCTCCAAATAGTGCAAAACGCAGCAGCCAGATTGCTGACGGGGACACCAAGGCTTTTCTATGTCAGGAAGGAACTTAAGCGCCTGCACTGGCTGCCGGTCAAGCAAAGGGCTACATTTAAAGCCCTCTGTAGGGTCTAAAAGGCCCTAAAAGGTGCAGGCCCTGACTATTTGAAACAATGGTTCCAATGGTACATTCCCAGGAGGACCCTTCGTTCCATGGGAGCAAAACAAGTGATAGTCCCCCCAGTCAAAAAAGCTAGCTTGGGTGGTGGGAGCTTTACCACATGTGCCGCAAAATCCTGGTATGAACTACCATTTCACCTCAGAAATGCCACTGAGCTCATCTCTTTTAAGAAATGTCTGAAAACTTGGCTATTTAATCTATAGTTACTCACACCACAGCACCCAATTAGGCAGTGCTCAGCGTCAGGACACCCTTGGGTAACCGTTGCGCTTTAAAAGTTAAAGTAACATAACATAACTCACTCACCCATATAGCCACTTACAGACCCATGCAGCCACTTGCACTCCCACACAACCACTCACACTCACAGACCCATACAGCCACTCACACACCCCTACAACTACTCACATACCCATTCACACAACCACACAGCCACTCACACAACCACTCAATCAACCATACAGCCACTCAGACACTCACTCCCCCTACAGCTACTAACAGAACTACTCACACACCCATAAAGCCACTCACACATCCATTCACTTATAGTCAAAACCACTTACATACCATTTTACACACATCAATATAATCACTTTCGTGTCCACTCACTAGTGTATACAGCCACTCAGCACAAATACTTACTGTGCAAAACAGTCACTCACTCACCCATATGCCTAGTCGAACATCCACTCACTTATGCATACATCCACTTATACACTGAGCAACTTAGAATCTCTATGGATGAAGACAGTATGTCAGCACTCATTCTGTTAGATCTCAGTGCCGCCTTTGAGACAGTCTCACATAACATCTTGCTCCATTGGTTGCAGGAAATCGGTATCAATGGCAAAGCTCTTGCCTGGTTTGCATCCTTTCTGCTCAGTAGGTCTTTTCAGGTCATCTCCCCTCCCTTTCACTCCCAGACACAGTCACTTTGCTGTGGCGTTCCTCAGGGGTCGGCATTGAGTCTGACCCTGTTGAAGATCTATTCTTTAACAATGGCACTGTTGGCAAAAACCTGCAACAATTCCCTGGTGTCATATGCGGATGACATGCAGCTGGTCCTTTCTTGCACCAATGACTCTAGCCCGGATGCTACCAAATTCCAGGAAGATTTGTCGATTATAGCGGGTTGGATGGAGGTGAACAGTCTCCAGCTGAACTCGTCAATGACTGAAATCCTCTTACTAGGCAAAGACTCTCATATTTGGGGCAACAAATGGTGCCCACCGGAGCTGGGTACTCCTCCTGTGCCAAAAATTGTTGTAAAAAGCCTCGGCATTCAGGTCAACAATGCCCTTTATTTTGAGGAGTACACCAAGTCCGTGGCAGGGACCTGCTTCGGTATATTTCGCAGCCTCAAACCCATATTGGGTTTGCTTGACACTCACACTCGCCAGTTGGTAGTCCAAACCACGATTTTGGCCAGGCTGGATTATTGCAATAGTCTTCTGCTTGGTTCCAATAAATCCGTGATTAACAGGCTCCAGCGCACCATGAATGCAGCAGCACAAACACAGCTCGCCCTACCGAAGTATAGTTCTGTTTGAGGTGTGCTGTGCCCCCTCCACTGGCTACCCATTGAGCAGAGAATCAGATTCAAAGCGTTCTGTATCACACACAAAATATTGGCGGGCTCTGGCCCGGCGATTCTCAGCGACCTTTGTCATCACTACATTCTGACCCATGCTCTCCTCTCTGCTGATCTTCATCTGATGCAGGTGCAGCGGTTCAGCAGATCCAGAGCTGGTGGATGCGTGTTTAAGGTGCTTGCACCGACTCTTTGGAACTCAGTACCACTCTCTATTAGGAACATCTCTAATCTCTTGTCCTTTAGAAAGGTAGTCCAAACTTGGCTGTTTCAGTGAGCAGTAGCCTCTCTAGCTCCCCTCCCTCTGACATTTAGCGCTGGGGCTTCTCTTTGCCGGGACAGCCATGCGCTCTACAAATTCCCTAACATAACATAACACACCCAGTCACTCACCTTCGAGCCATGCACACAGACACTCTGGAACCCATACAGCCACTCACACACACATGTATCCACCTATAGAGCCACTCACACAACTACCACAGTCACTGATACAGCCCCTCATCCACCCATACAGCCAAACACATAGCCACTTATTCACCCATGCAGCCACTCACACACCCACTCATACACCCAAACTGCCACTCAGACACCCACTCCCACACTGATACAGACAGTCACAGTGCCACTGAGATTACATATATTAGAAACAGTATCACTCATTAGTAGTGCAAAACGAATAGTAATTTAACTTTTTCAGTAGCTTAGTATATATTTGTATCCCTCAGAAACTTTTAAGAAACACTTACACTCACTGGATGATGTCATCAGTGATGTCAATCGAGATTTCATCAATGATTTTATCAGGGATGTCACTGACCATGTCAAAAGTGATGTAATATGTGAGGTCATAAGTAGTGCATTGTGGGGCGTAAGTTATAGAATTATAGTTAGCTCAGGTAACTAGTACTGCTGAATTTCAATTGCCTTGTACAAGTGAAATCTGAGCCTAACTATAATCTCCTTGTAACCTTTGTTTTTTTTCAATGAATGTGTGTGTGTGTATATGTGTGTGTGTATATATATATATACATATATATATATACATATATATATATATATATATATATATATATATATATATATATATATATATATATATATATATATATATATATATATATATTATGTTGTTAGAAATGGGGGTCTCTAGTTGGCAGCGGTTTGCATCCTGTCCAAATAGGGATCCTTATTCTAGTCAGGGTAAGAAGATTACAACGCTGCGATAACCCCAGCTCCCAGCTCACCCCCTTGGTGTCTTGGCACGTATCATAACATGATCATCGCACCTCAGTGGCCATCACGCACCAGATGAAAACATCTCACACATAGGTTTAACCCCTTCGAGGCTGATGACGAGCTGGGCTCGTCATGGTGTAGCCTCCTCAAACACTGATGACGAGCCCAGCTCGTCATGAACAATGGGTTTTTTAAAAAGTCAGCATATCAGCAGAATAAGAGCAGCGCGCATGTGGTTAAAGCATAATACTTTTTAAAGATTTACTTTAAACAAATCCTATCTAAAGTAAACTGTTTAAATGTATTATAAAGTATTACAAAATTACTAGAAATTATGTATAGAATTAATTGAAGTTAATATATATATATATATATATATATATATATATATATATATATATATATATATATAAGTCAAATTAAGTTAATTGTATTTAACATTATTTCCAATGGAATACTTCCCTTTATTATTTTCTATGGGATTCTGTTGTAGTATCAGTGGTTGGCCATGTGCGGTGCTTGACTTACTACTGCTCCTTTTAGGCAGTAGTAACTTACATTTATAAATGTATCTCCACCCCCTCTTTTAGGGGATAAACATGGAAGTCTACACTTTTGAATAACATTACTTTTGTAAATGTTGAATAGCCAAATGTATTAAAGTGACTCAAAAATGTAAGAGTAAACATGTGTAAACTACTCACAGGTGTAAGTTACCATGGTGATTACCCACTATTGTTCCTGCACTGTACATATACTTGCGAGATTTAACAAATCCTGGAAGCAGGACACGTGTGGAAATGGCTGAACTTAGGGATCAACCACACATCTTCTCAAACAGTGATTTTGGCCATAGGCCTGTAGTTGTTCAATATATTCTTCTAGCATATGTCTCAGATTGTTTACCACGGACTTCCCCATGTGTACTACATAATGAGGCATGATGTAGAATGAGGGCTCTAACTTGAAGCACAGTAGACTATCAACAGTACGTTGATTGGATAAAGCTGCCATCCAAGCAGCAAATCCTCTCGCCGTTCTGTCTCGTTCAAGCAATAATTTGAAAGCAGTAGGTTCTGCAGATCATAGAAGGTGATTTCTGCTCAATGCCTCTTCACAACCATCCAGCTTACAATGGTCCTGTGTTTTTTCACGGGAGGTTCCCAGTGGTTTATATAGATAGCATTGTGCAGCAACAACAGGAGGGACTATTTACAAAGCATGGGAAATCTGTAAGCTTGCTCATGGGAAGCTGAGCTCTCATGCGCTTTGCCGAGCAGAAAAGCATTTAAACAGCAGTACATTCATTTCTGTAACCCCTGCAAACTGTGCTCCAGGAAGATAAGATGGAAAGACAACAGATAAAAAAAAAGACAAGATAAGCAAATGTGTCAATGTCCGTCGACTAGTTACTAAGAATTAATACTGATTTCAGAGTGCCCTGATGTGATTGTAAATGTGATAAAAACTGACAATTATTGTTGAACTATTTAAAGTCATTTCAAATGAACTCTTTTCGTCCTGGGATATTAACACTTCACAGGTCGTCAATACGAGTAGCCACGAAAATGGGCCTGATTTTCCCACTCTCTAAGTTATCGATATTGGGAGTTCAGGTAACTCAGCGGGTGGTGAAAATCTGACCCATTATGAGTTAGGCCCTAGGGGTCCGCTAAGAAATGAGGAATTACTAGGGGATTCAGTAATTCTAGGTCCAAGTCCTCTGGTAATTCATTTCCCCCCAGACTTTCACACTTAGAATTTGTTGTTTTCTCACAGCTGAAATCTTTGTGTGAAACTAAACAAGCATTTGCAATGCAATAGGTCTCGCATTTACGCAAGTGCTATTGGCATTGTAAATGACAATACCTTTTTTTTTTAACTAAAACAAAAATAAAAGCCATTGTTATTTTCAATGTCAATAGCTCAAACTTGTGTAAATGAGAAACCTATTGCATTGCAAATGCTTGTTAGATTAGGGAGTAGAAATGCTCCCTTTCGGCCTGTGCGGCACAAAAAATTAAATAAACAAGTACAACAGCTACAGCGAAAGCGGACCGCGCTGCAAATAAAAAAAAATAGTGCTTGCCGACTTATGACGGAAAACCGGGTAACACCACAAGTAAAAGATCCAGTCCTCATGGAAGGTGACAAATGGCAACAGGGCGGTAACAAGGAGGGACTAACAAGCCTCATTATCAATCAGAAGCCAACATTTACCAAGGACAATGATACCAGCCAATCAAAAATATGGGCGGAGAGAAAACAAGGCTTGCCCAGCATACTCGACTACTGCATGCCTCGCAAAGCAAGCAGCGCATGTGTGCAGCCGCTAGGCTTGACCTAAAAACAGTTCAATTACGATGGGGCCTGCAACTGCTGACACTGGCCTAATCTGAATTAAGAGGCCGCAGGTGATAAGGGCTCGAGCGAGGCTGAGTTCTGAAGGTGATACAGAGGCTTGTAGGTTATTGGGCCTCTGGCTCAGCTGTGAACAACTTCCACTGGCAAAATTCTAACGGGCTCTTTTCTGCTCAAGTAGGAAAGTTAAGGTGTGTATTAAGAATGCAGACTTCAACCTTTTAATTTTTTGCATTGTCTTATAAAGCTGGTGGCTCCTCCATTTTCAACCTCATGTCTACGCTTGGTAGTCCAGACCGCTTGGAAGTAGGAAACCAAATTAAAGCCCATATTCATGGCCAGGTCACGCAGTGCAGTGCAGCAAGTCACTTGGTGCACTGCATTGTGTGATAGGGAAAGGGCAGGAATGTGCAATATTTAAGTCAACACAGCGCATTCCTGCCTTTTACCCTGCATTGGCGCCCTTCCAGCTGCCTAGCGCCTATGCAGGCATCATTGCATTACAGTACAAGGGTGCTTCCAATGGAAGGAGGATTGATTTTGGGCAGGTTGGGGTACCTTCTGCACAAAAACAATACCCTGAGGCTTTTTCCTCTTTCTATGTGTGCTGCAGAATGCAGCACACATAGAAAGAGGCTAACACAAGGAGAAATAAAGATTCTTGGCCCATTCCCAGGCCTACTATTTCTGGTAAATCTGGGAATGTGTCAAAATCCATGGATGTTGCGCAAAAACACCCACGCAACACCCATGAAAGCGCCTCCCTGGTGCAGAGTAATGTAATGCAGCAACTTGCGCTGCGTTGCGTTACTCAAGGTTTATGAAGCCACTCAGGGTCATGCAAGATGGCCTTGCTTGGATTCATAAATCTAATTTTCAAGTTGCATTGCTCCTGCACCAATTTGCGTTTGAAAATGTAATTTGGTGCATCGGAATGTCCAACTGGCTTGCAGAAAACTGCTGTTCGGTAGCAGTGGTTCTATCAGTAATCAAGAGGAGATAGAAGATTAAGCCTATAATTTATTTAGCTAAATTGGGTTTGTACAAGAAATGCTGAGGTGAAACAAGATACTTGGCAGCAGAAAGGTAATGGAGAGGTAGGTAACTTACCACAAGGTACATCATTGTGTACATGGAGAACGATGCATGGCCGGAGTAAAAGGACTTCCTGCAAGAACCAGAAGATAAAAGGAGTGAGTGTAACGGCACATAAATTGAGTGACACATGATAATGAAGAATGCCTGCTATGCCACAGGGCAGCTGAGACGTAACATTATACATTGCTAACCACTTCTGAAACTGATGTGTTAATCCGAGGTCTCCTAACATTCTGTTACCCAGTCTAATTCCAGGGCTCCTAACATTCTATCATTGGGATCTAATCCCAGGGCTCCTCACATTCTGTCACCAGGCTCTAATCCCCGGGCTCCTAATATTCTGGCACCAGGGTCTAATCCCAGGGATCCTAACATTCTGTTACCTTGGTTCAAACCAGGGCTCCTAATATTCTGGCACCAGGGTCTAATCCCAGGGATCCTAACATTCTGTTACCTTGGTTCAAATCAGGGCTCCTAACATTCTGTCACCAGGGTCTAATTTCGGGGTTCCTAACATTTTGTCACCCCGTCTAATCCCAGGTCTCCTAAGCATGCTCTCAATTGGGTTTTATCTCAGGGTTCCTAATATTCTTTTACCAGGGTCCTAATCCCAGGGCTCCTAACATCCTGTTCCTGGCTCTATGCTGAGGGCTACTAATATCCTGTCACCAGGGTCTAATCCTTGGGCTTCTAGTATTCTGTCATTAGGGTCTAAACCAGGGCACCTAATATTCTGTCACTGGGCTTTAATCCCAGGGCTCCTAAAATTCTCCCACTAGGGTCTAATCTCAGGGCTCCTAAAATTATCTCACTAGGGTCTAATCTCAGGGCTCCTAACATTCTGTGACCAGGGTCTAATCTCAGGGCTCCTAACATTCTCTGGCCAGGGTATAATCTCAGAGATCCTAACATTCTGCAACCAGGGTCTAATTTCAGGCATCCAAATATTCTGTAACCAGGGTCTAATCCCAGTGATCCTAACACTCTGTTACCTTGGTTTAAACATGGACACCTAACATTCTGTTACTGGACTCTAATCCCAGGGTTCCTAACATTATGTCACCACGGTCTAATCTCGGGGCTTCTAACATTCTGTCGCCCAGTCTAATCCCAGGGCTCCTAAACATTCTCCTACTGGGGTCTAATCTCAGGGCCCTAACACTCTTTCACTTGGCTCTAATCTCGGGGTTCCTAACATTCTGTCACCAGTGTTTAATCTCAGGGCTCCTAATATTCTGTCACCAGGGTCTAATCTCAAGGCTAATAACATTCTCTCACAAGGGTCTAATCCCAGGGCTCCTAACGTTCTGTCCCTGGCTCTGAACCCAGGAATCTTACATTCTATCACTGAGCTCTAATCCTAAAGCTCCCAACATTCTGTCACTGGGGTTTAATGTTAGGGCTCCTAATGTTTTATCATCTACGTCTAATCCCAGGGCTCCTAGCATTCTATAACATGGGTCTAAACCAGGACTCCTAACATTCTGTCACAAGGCTCTAATCAGAGGACTGCTAACATGGGGCCCGATTTACAGAACTAAATTAAGACAAAATCCTAAACTTACTACCATTTTGGTAATCACAGAAGGCACTTACTCATTGTCTTAAAGTTAGGATTTTTCTCAGTTTAGGAGTCCTAAAGTTTTACTACTCCTGAACTGGGAAAAATCCTAACTTTAAGACTTTCGGTATTCACAGAAGGCATTTAGGAGTCCTAAAGTTAGGACTCCTGACTTCTGTGAATACTGAAATTAGTAAGTGCCTTCTGTGAATACCAAAATGGTAGTACGTTTAGGATTTTGTCCTAAATTAGTTCTGTGAATCGGGCCAATTGTCGCCAGGGACTATACAGGAATGATGAGGGGAATATATATATATATATATATGACGGCTGAGCAAACCACATATCATAGCAGGGGGTGCCCAAAGAAACTCCGCAAGATATGGGACCCATGGAGAAGACATTTTGGGATGGGCATGGGGGGAGACACACAACAGTCCTCAATGCAACCGTCTCAGGGTACCTCTGAACGGGAAACCGACAGAGCCATACCCTAGACAATGCCCCTGGTGCTTACCTATTGCTGTGTCTTGATTCCAAACAAATCCAACCAACCATAACGAGACGTTATGACAGGAAAATACAAACTCACCTTAATCTAATGGGAAGGGAAAGTGGCCCTGTTTACAACGATCATGCATTTTATCTACACAAGAATGATCAAGGATGATGCTCAATGTAAGAATTGTATTGTGCTACTTGTTTATTTGGAAAATAAAATAAATAATACATTTAAAAAACATTGTCTCCAGGGTTAATTCCCAGGCTCCCAACATTCTGTCACCTGGTCTAATCAAAGGACTCCTAACATTCTCTCACTTGGGCCTCATTTGAGGGCTCCTAACATTCTGTCACCAGGGTCTAATTTCAGGGCTCCAAATATTCTGTCACCAGGGTCGAATCTCAGGGTTCTTAACAATCTCCCACCAGGGTCTAATCTCAGGGCTCCTAACATTATCCCACTAGGGTCTAATTTCATGGCTCCTAACATTCTGTCACCAGGGTCTAATTTCAGGGCTCCAAATATTCTGTCCCTAGGGTCTAATCCCCGTGATCCTAACATTTTGTTACTTTTGTTTAAACCAGGACTCCTAACATTCTGTCACCAGATTCTAATCCCAGGGCTCCTAACATTCTGTCACCGGGGGTCTAATCGCGGGGCTCCTAACATTTGTAACCTGGTCTAATCCCAGAGTTCCTAAGCACTCTCCTACTGGGGTCTAATCTCATGGCCCTAACACTCTGTCAGCAGGCTCTAATTTGAGGGCTCCTAACATTCTGTCCCCAGGCTCTAATTTCAGGGCTCCTAATATTCTGTCACCAGGGTCTAATCTCAAGGCTCTAATCAGAGGACTCCTAACATGGAGCCAGAGAGTCCTAAAGTTTTACTACTCCTGAACTGGGAAAAATCCTAATTTTAAGACTTTCGGTATTCACTGAAGGCATTTAGGAGTCCTAAAGTTAGGACTCCTAACTTCTGTGAATACCGTAATTAGTAAGTGCCTTCTGTGAATACCAAAATGAGTAAGTGCCTTCTGTGAATACCAAAATGGTAGTATGTTTAGGATTTTGTCTTAAATTAGTTCTGTGAATCGGGCCAATTGTCGCCAGGGACTATACAGGAATGATGAGGGGAATGGATATATATATATGACGGCTGAGCAAACCACATATCATAGCAGGGGGTGCCCAAAGAAATTCCACAAGATATGGGACCCATGGAGAAGACATTTTGGGCTGGGCAAGTGGGGAGACACACAAAGTCCTTAATGCAACCGTCTCAGGGTATTTCTGCACGGGAAACCGACAGAGCCATACACTAGAAAATGCCCCTGGTGCTTACCTATTGCTGTGTCTTGATTCCAAACGAATCCATACAACCATAACGAGACGTTATGACAGGAAAATACAAACTCACACTAATCTAATGGGAAGGGAAAGTGGCCCTGTTCACAACGATCGTGTATTTTATCTACACAAGAATGATCAAGGATGATGCTCAATGTAAGAATTGTATTGTGCTACTTGTTTATTTGGAAAATATAAATAAATAATACATTTAAAAAACATTGTCTCCAGGATTAATTCCCAGGCTCCCAACATTCTGTCACCTGGTCTAATCAAAGGACCCCTAACATTCTCTCACTTGGGCCTAATTTGAGGGCTCCTAACATTCTGTCCCCAGAGTCTAATTTCAGGGCTCCTAATATTCTGTCACCAGGGTCGAATCTCAGGGTTCTTAACAATCTCCCACCAGGGTCTAATCTCAGGGCTCCTAACATTATCCCACTAGGGTCTAATCTCATGGCTGCTAACATTCTGTCACCAGGGTCTAATTTCAGGGCTCCAAATATTCTGTCACCAGGGTCGAATCTCAGGGTTCTTAACAATCTCCCACCAGGGTCTAATCTCAGGGCTCCTAACATTATCCCACTAGGGTCTAATCTCATGGCTCCTAACATTCTGTCACCTGGGTCTAATTTCAGGGCTCCAAATATTCTGTCACTAGGGTCTAATCCCCGTGATCCTAACATTTTGTTACTTTTGTTTAAACCAGGACTCCTAACATTCTGTCACCAGATTCTAATCCCAGGGCTCCTAACATTCTGTCACCGGGGGTCTAATCGCGGGGCTCCTAACATTTGTCACCTGGTCTAATCCCAGGGTTCCTAAGCACTCTCCTACTGGGGTCTAATCTCATGGCCCTAACACTCTGTCAGCAGGCTCTAATTTGAGGGCTCCTAACATTCTGCCCCCAGGCTCTAATTTCAGGGCTCCTAATAGTCTGTCACCAGGGTCTAATCTCAAGGCTCTAATCAGAGGACTCCTAACATGGAGCCAGAGAGTCCTAAAATTTTACTACTCCTGAACTGGGACAAATCCTAACTTTAAGACTTTCGGTATTCACAGAAGGCATTTAGGTGTCTTAAAGTTAGGACTCCTAACTTCTGTGAATACCGAAATTAGTTAGTGCCTTCTGTGAATACCAAAATGGTAGTATGTTTAGGATTTTGTCTTAAATTAGTTCTGTGAATTGGGCCAATTGTCGCCAGGGACTATACAGGAATGATGAGGGGAATGGATATATGTATGACGGCTGAGCAAACCACATATCATAGCAGGGGGTGCCCAAAGAAATTCCACAAGATAAGGGACCCATGGAGAAGACATTTTGGGCTGGGCATGTGGGGAGACACACAACAGTCCTTAATGCAACCGTCTCAGGGTATTTCTGCACGGGAAACCAACAGAGCCATACCCTAGACAATGCCCCTGGTGCTTACCTATTGCTGTGTCTTGATTCCAAACGAATCCATACAACCATAACAAGACGTTATGACAGGAAAATACAAACTCACACTAATCTAATGGGAAGGGAAAGAGGCCCTGTTCACAACGATCATGTATTTTATCTACACAAGAATGATCAAGGATGATGCTCAATGTAAGAATTGTATTGTGCTACTTGTTTATTTGGAAAATAAAAATAAATAATACATTTAAAAAACATTGTCTCCAGGGTTAATTCCCAGGCTCCCAACATTCTGTCACCTGGTCTAATCAAAGGACTCCTAACATTCTCTCACTTGGGCCTAATTTGAGGGCTCCTAACATTCTGTCCCCAGAGTTTAATTTCAGGGCTCCTAATACTCTGTCACCAGGGTCGAATCTCAGGGTTCTTAACAATCTCCCACCAGGGTCTAATCTCAGGGCTCCTAACATTATCCCACTAGGGTCTAATCTCATGGCTCCTAACATTCTGTCACCAGGGTCTAATTTCAGGGCTCCAAATATTCTGTCACTAGGGTCTAATCCTGTGATCCTAACATTTTGTTACTTTTGTTTAAACCAGGACTCCTAACATCCTGTCACCAGATTCTAATCCCAGGACTCCTAACATTCTGTCACCGGGGGTCTAATTTTGGGGCTCCTAACATTTTGTCACCTGGTCTAATCCCAGGGCTCCTAAGAACCCTCCTACTGGGGTCTAATCTCAGGGCCCTAACATTCTGTCCCCAGGCTCTAATTTGAGGGCTCCTAACATTCTGTCCCCAGGCTCTAATTTCAGGGCTCCTAATATTCTGTCACCAGGGTCCAATCATGTGGCTCTTAATATTCTGTCACTGAGCTCTAATCCTAAAGCCCGAACATTCTGACACTGAGGTCTAATCTCAGGGCTCCTGATATTCTGCCCACAGGGTCTAATCCCAGGGCTCCTAGCATTCTGTTACAGGGGTCTAAACATGGACTCCTATAATTCTGTCACAAGGCTCTAATCAGAGGACTCCTAACATTGTCGACAGGGTCAAATCTTGGGGCTCCTAACATTCTGTCACCTGGTCTAATCAAAGGACTCCTAATACTCTCTCATTAGTGCCTAATTTGAGGGCTCCTACCATTCTGTCCCCAGGCTTTAATTTCAGGGCTCCTAATATTCTGTCACCAGGGTCTAATCTCAGACAATCTCCAACCAGGGTCTAATCTCAGGGCTCCTAATATTCGGTCACTAGGGTCTAATCGCAGGGCTCTTAATATTCTGTCCCTGGCTCTAATCCCAGGGCTCCTAATATTCTGCGTCAAGGTCTAATACCAGAGTTCCTAACATCCTGTCGCCTGGGTCCAATCTCAGGGCTCATAACATTTTGTCCCTCTGTCTGATCCCCGGGCGCTAACATTCTCTCACTAGGGTCTAATCTCATGGCTCCTAACATTCTGTCACAGGGCACCAATCCCTACACTCCTAATATTCATTCACTGGGCTCTAATCCCAGGGCTCATAACATTCTAACGCCAGGGTCTAATCTCAGGGATCCTAACATTCTGTCACTGGGCACTAATACCAGGGCTCCTAACATTCTGTCCCAGGATCAATTTCAGGGCTCCTAATATTCTGTCACAGGGTCTAGTCTCAGGGTTCTTAACAATTTCCCACCAGGGGCTAATCTCGGTCCTCCTAATTTTCTGTCACTAGGGTCTATCGCAGGGCTTTTAACATTTTGTCCCTGGCTCTAATCTCAGGACTCCTAACATTCTGTCATCAAGGTCTAATCCTTGGGCTTTTAACATACTGTCCCTGGCTCTAATCCCAGAGCTCCTAACAATCTGCCATCAAGGTCTAATCCCAGGGTTCCACACATTCTGTCACCTGGGTCCAATCTCATGGCTCATAATATTTTGTCCCCAGGTCTGATCCCAGGGAGCTAAAATTATCTCACTAGGGTTTTATCTCAGGGCTTCTGACATTCTGTCACTGGGCACTAATCCCTACACTCCTAATATTCTGTCACTGAGCTCTAATCCTAAAGCTCTGAACATTCTATCACTGGGGTCTAATCTCTGGGCTCCTGATATTTTGCCACCAGGGTCTAATCCCAGGGCTCCTAACATTCTGTCAGAAGGCTCTAATCAGAGGACTCCTAACATTGTCAAGAGGGTCAAATCTCAGGGCTCCTAACATTCTGTCAGCTGGTCTAATCTCAGGGCTCCTAATATTCTGTCACCAGGGTCTAATCTCAGGATTCTTAACAATCTCCAACCAGGGTCTAATTTTAGGGCTCCTAATATTCTGTCACTAGGGTCTAATCTCAGGGCTCTTAACATTCTGTCCCTGGCTCTAATCCTAGGTCTCTTAACATTCTGTCCCTGGCTCTAATCCCAGAGCTCTTAACATTCTGTCCCTGGCTCTAATCCCAGGGCTCTTAACATTCTGTTCCTGGCTCTAATCCCAGGGCTCCTAACAATCTGCTATCAAGGTCTAATCCCAGGGTTCCTAACATTTTGTCACCTGGGTCCAATCTCAGGGCTCATGACATGTTCTCCCTCTGTCTGATCCCAGGGCACTAACATTCTCTCACTAGGGTCTAATCTCATGGATGCTACCATTCTGTCACTGGGCACCAATCCTCACACCCCTAACATTCATTGACTTGGCTCTAATCCCAGGGCTCATAACATTCTGACACCAGGGTCTAATTTCAGGGATCATAACATTCTGTCACTGGGCACTAATACCAGGGCTCCTAATATTCTGTCACTCTGTCGAGTCTCAGGATTAGTAACAATCTCCCACTAGGGTCTAATCTGAGGCCTCCTAATATTCTGTCACTAGGGTCAAATCGCAGGGCTCTTAACATTCTGTCCCTGGCTCTAATACCAGGGCTCTTAACATTCTGTCCTTGGCACGAATCTCAGTGCGCGTAACATTCAGTCATCAAGGTCTAATCCCAGGACTTTTAACATTATGTCCCTGGCTCTAATCCTAGGGCTCCTAACATTCTGTCATCAAGGTCTAATCCCAGGGTTTTTAACAACCTGTTACCTGGGTCCAATCACATGGCTCATAAAATTTTGTCTCCCAGTCTGATCCCGGGGAGATACAATTATCTCACTAGGGTCTGATCTAAGGGCTCCTAACATTCTGTCACTTGGCACTAATCCCTACACCCCTAACATTCATTCAATGGGCTCTAGTCCCAGGGCTCCTAACATTCTGTCCCCAGGGTCTAATTTCAGGGCTCCTGATATTCTGTCACCAGGGTCTAATCTCAGGATTCTTAACAATCTCCAACCAGGGTCTAATTTTAGGGCTCCTAATATTCTGTCACTAGGGTCTAATCGCAGGGCTCTTAACATTCTGTCCCTGGCTCTAATCCCAGGGCTCTTAACATTCTGTCCCTGGCTCTAATCCCAGGGCTCTTAACATTCAGTCCCTGGCTCTAATCCCAGGGTTCCTAACAGTCTGCTATGAAGGTCTAATCCCAGGGTTCCTAACATTTTGTCACCTGGGTCCAATCTCAGGGCTCATGGCATGTTGTCCCTCTGTCTCATCCCAGGGCACTAACATTCTCTCACTAGGGCCTATTCTCATGGCTCCTAACATTCTGTCACTGGGCACCAATCCCCACACTCCTAACATTCATTAACTGGGCTCTAATCCCAGGGCTCATAACATTCTGACACCAGGGTCTAATCTCAGGGATCCTAACATTCTGTCAGTGGGCATTAATACCAGGGCTCCTAATATTCTGTCACAAGGTCGAGTCTCAGGGTTAGTAACTATCTCCCACCAGGGTCTAATCTGAGGCCTCCTAATATTCTGTCACTAGGGTCTAATCGCAGGGCTTTTAACATTCTGTCCCTGGCTTTAATCCCAGGGCTCTTAACATTCTGTCCCTGGCTCTAATTTTAGGGCTCCTAACATTCTGTCATCAAGGTCTAATCCCAGGGTTCCTAACAATCTGTCACCTGGGTCCAATCTCATGGCTCATAAAATGTTGTCTCCCAGTCTGATCCCAGGAAGATACAATTATCTCACTAGGGTCTGATCTCAGGGCTCCAAACATTCTGTTACTGGGCACTAATACCTACACCCCTAACATTCATTCAATGGGCTCTAATCCCAGGGCTCCTAGCATTTTTACCCCATGGTCTAATTTCAGGGATCCTAACATTCTGGCACCAGGTTCTAATCCCAGGACTGTTAACATTCTGTCACGAGGGTCTCATTCCAGGAGTCCTATCATCCTGTCACTATGGTCTAATCACAAAGACACCCAACTCCAACCTGCCAATCACTCTGCTTTCACCTGCCAGTCACCGGGCTCCCATCTGCCAGTCACCAGGCTTCCACCTGCCATTCACTAGATTCCCACACGCCAGTCACTGGGCTCCCACCTGCAGTCACTGGGCTCCCACCTGCCAGTCATCAGGCTTCCACCTGCCATTCACTAGATTCCCACCTGCCAGTCACTGGGCTCCCACCTGCCAGTCACCAGGCTTCCCCCTGCTATTCACTAGATTCCCACCTGCCAGTCACTCGGCTCCCACCTGCAGTCACTGAGCTCCCACCTGCCAGTCATCAGGCTTCCACCTGTCATTCACTAGATTCCCACCTGCCAGTCACTGGGCTCCCACCTGCCAGTCATCAGGCTTCCACCTGCCATTCACTAGATTCCCACCTGCCAGTCACTGGCTCCCACTGGCAGTCACTGGGCTCCCACATGCCAGTCATCAGGCTTCCACCAGCCATTCACTAGATTCCCACCTGCCAGTCACTCGGCTCCCACCTGCAGTCACTGAGCTCCCACCTGCCAGTCATCAGGCTTCCACCTGCCATTTACTAGATTCCCACCTGCCAGTCACTGGGCTCCCACTGGCAGTCACTGGGCTCCCACATGCCAGTCACCAGGCTTCCACCTGCCATTCATTAGATTCCCACGTCTCAGTCAAAATACCCCCATTTACCTATCCTCATTCTCCAATCTACCAGGCACAAGACTTCTACCTACTAGTCTCCGAGCTCCTATTTGACAGTCACCAGTCGCTACTCACCAAGCTCACGTTTACCAATCCTCAAGCTCCCATCTACCAGACACTAGGTACCACTCTCAAGTCCACAGGCACCAACTCACCAGTTAGCAGACTCCAATCTGGCAGCCACCATTGGCTGACTGACTATCTACCAGCCTTCCATTCATGAGCCACCTTCCTTCGATGGCCAGCCACCTGGCCCCCTTCTGCAGTTACAATATTGTCATCGGCCAGCCAAAGCAGCAGGCACATCCTCACCATTAACCGGCCTTCAATCCAGCGGCCACCATCATTTAGTAACCAGACTTCTAAACACCATTCAGCAAATCTATATCCGTAAACTAAGAGGTTCTAATCTTCCACTGATCAGCCTCCATCCATCCCTCATTAGCATGACAGCAGCCCCCAAACATTTCTGAACTATATAATTGATCCTAACCGAATCTACATCGAATACATACATCTGTGCATGACCAGCTGGAGTCCAGGTGAACACCTTGCTACTGTAGAGAAGGGACATCTTCTGGAGTATGTGTCCAGCTGGTGTATATGTGCAATATACCAAACGGCCACCAGTAAATTGTCTGGGTGCTAATCAGAGTCCCTGTGTGCTCTATGAACAAGGTCATTTGAAACCATGGCTTAGCACTAATCAGGTGCCCATGTATATTCAGTGGACAACGTGAGGGTAGATATAAGTGTGAGGTGTACATGTGCATGCTAAGAATAAAGGCCAGCCACATATGTGTGCGTCTGCTAAACTGCGATCCGTGTATACCCTATGAACAAGGAGTGCCTGGCTTGAGTACTAAGTCGGGGTCCATGTATACCCTTAAAATACTAATCTTCCATACCTTGCCTCTTTCACTGCCGAGGGACTTCCGGTGCAGTTGTAATTCTCCACATACCCCACAGAACAGTTTACGAGGGAAAAGTCTGGTTGGCACACTGCCAAGAAGTGTGGCCGGAGGCGCCCGATGGCGAGCTTGGCGATGTTGGTGAGGGACTGACCCGCAGCGCACCCGAATAGGAAGGCGCCAACCTCTTTATACAGGATTGCCACGTAAGGGTTTGAGACGAAGGACTTCGATCTCTGGTGGAGGAAGCGGATCCGGTAGATCTCTCCCAGGGCGATCTGTGAGGAATATCAGAACAACAAATGTTACTCCTAAAATTACTCTCAGCCAAGGAGATCTTGAAGAAGGAGTGGCATTATTAAGTGAAGTGATACTCCCAAAGTACTCTTTCCCTTGGAGAAGAAGTGATGTTAATAGGCGAAATCCTGCTATCAAAACAACTCTCTACCAAGGATGTCTTTTAGAAGGAGTATTAATTATAAGAGCTCAAATTTTACTCCCAAAATGACTGTCACCCACTACGATGTCTGGGGAAGAGCGGCTACTGCTATTAGCTCTCCAAATCGAAACCCCAAAAATAACTAAGTTCATACATGATTAATAAGAGAAGGAGTAGTATTGGGAAAAGAAGGGTTCCAAAGCTCAAACTATGACCTTTCCACACAGAAAAAGGGCTCTCTCACAGGGAATCATCATAGAAGGATGTGGTATTAATATATCAAATGTCAATGTCAGCTAATGGGGAGTCATGGGTATTAATACTTCAACTGATGGAGGGCTCTTTCATATAGTGATCAGTGACAAAGGGAGCATTAGAATTGTAACAGTTGCAGCAAAAAAAACCTTTTCACAGGCTAATCTTAGAGTGAAAGAAGGTACCAAACTACCACTGTTCCTGCCAAAAGAAGTATCATATGGCAATCTGCGGGAAAGAGTAATTCATACTCCAGCCCTTACCCAAAATATTCTGTCTGAGGGTCATTTGCAGTGAAGAAAGGGTATTAATACACAAGCCATTAGTGCAAAATGGACTCTCACATACTCTTCCGTAGGGGGATGAGTTATTAAAGCCCAGCCTTCTGGGTAAAGATAGTGATCTGTCTGACACTATATGTATACGGATTCTAAATGCTGCTCCCGAAAGAATCTCACTTAGGCAATGTGCATTAAAAGGCGGGTGCGAGCTTTCTTACCTCCAACTCTCTAACAGGACAATCTTTGATGAAGGAGAGGTATTAAAATATCGATTGATACTGCTGAAAAACTCTCTTAGCGTGTAGACTATGGAGAAGTGGGGATAGAAAAACTTAATTTTTTTCTGCCAAAAAACGTTGTGACATTGTGGTCTGTAGGGGAAGGAGTATTTGTTAATGCTCCAACTGCTAATGCAAACATACTCTCTCACAGGGCACCAGAAGGAAAAGCGGGGTACTTATACGTTTGTATTCTGTCTAATAAAATGTATCAAAGGCCAATGGAAGGTGAGTCATCAAACCTCGGTAGTACTCACAAAAATACCTTCCCCAGTGAATCGGTATTGTTGCAACTGTTACATTAGAAAGATCTCACGGTGGTCGTTCATGAAACAGGCATTAGTATGAAAAGTATTACAACAGTTGTGCTAGCTTTCAATGTGATCTGTGTTAAAAGGAGATTATTAGTCCAGCTGTTGCTTCAAAAAGGACTCACATCTAGTGTGAACTGTTCCTGCATAAGCAGCATTAATACTCCAGCTGATACTCAGAGTTGGATTTTCTCTGAGAGCAAACTGTGCTGCAAGGGCGGATGTTAATACTCAAAATGTGACCGCCCAAAGAATGCTTGCACAGAGCGACCTTTGTGCTAGGAAAGTATTAATACCCCAACTGTGACAACAAATAGAATCTTTTTCAGCGCAAGGTATGTAGAATTGGTATTGATACCCCACGCACTGTTGCTAGGAGGACATCCTCGCAGGAAAATCTGGGGGAAAGTGAAACACTAATACTCCAGTAGTTACTACCAAAACAAGCATTTGCAAAGCAATCGGTCTCGCCTTTGGGACCTTATATTATTTAGCTATGCAGCACATTAGCCTGGGGGCTGAAACATCTCTGTTCTTTAACTTGGAGGGAAAGAAGCACCAAACTGTGTGACACACCAGGTATGGGAACACATGGAGTGAAAAATTGCCTTTCAGCTGGAAATGGTATAGTCCAAAGCTCTGTTTTCAATATAAGATCAGGGCCTTCGGTGATCATATCACTGAAAATACAAGATTTGAAAAAAATATTATTGTCTACCGGTGCTTGTGGAAGACCATTTCTATGGACTGAAATCTAGAGAATGCTGAAGTGATTCTGGTATTTTACTGACCTCTGCTGGTCGTTTTCTATCAAGACAGTTAAAAAGAGGCAGTTGCCAGAGAAATAAAAAAAAGAAAGTCCCTCAGCAGAAAGCGATTCTGGTATTTTACTGACCTCTGCAGGTCGTTTTCTATCAAGACAGTTAAATAGAGTCAGTTGAACAGACGAAAAAAGTCCCTAAGTGGAAGTAGACAAGTCCTAGGGCTGATCTCCAGAGCCCACAAACTACCTACACATATAAGTATATAATAAATATATAGTAAAGTATATACGAGAGGTCTCGTTGCTCGACCTAATGAGTCTGCAGCAGAACTGACCAATGCAGGCCTGAGAATATCAGACACAGGAGGGCTCACTCTCAGGGTGGTCAGTGCAGCAAGGGGGTAATAAACTTCCCATTGGAAGGACTCTACCTTTAGCGACCTGTACAAAAAAGAGGTATATTAGTACTCCAATTGTGATTCCCAAAAGGACTCATGCTCAGTACTCTATGGGGAAGAAGTATTAATACTCAATTACTCCGATAAATGACTCCCCGGGGCAATCTGTTGGAGGATCTAAGGGGCTTGGACACAGGCCTTCAGGCTCTTTGGAGGACACATGCCATTACATCAAGCCCTGTCTGGGCATATGTGGATCATACCCATGGGGCAAGTGGTCGCAGACACCGGGTGCACAATCCCACACATGGTGTATACAGGGTAGAGGGTATTAGCACAGTATAGAGACAAAATATCGACTCCAAAATATCGACTGGACATAATATCGAGTTTTAAATATAGACTGGACAAAATATCGACTGGACATAATATCGACTACAAAAATATCGTTTTTCAGGTAAGTGAAGTAATATCGACTGTATAAAATATAGATAGCAAAAATATCGATTTTTTAATAATATATAATATTTTATAGTGTATTTTTATGTAATAATATGTGTGAATAGTGTGTATTAATGTTATAAAATATTTTATTACATGAATTTTGTTTTTATAATAATTGCGTAATGTAATTCTGTAGCGGGTTGTGGGTTTATAGGGGAATAGGGTGGGAAGTAATTTAATAATAATTAATTAATTAATATATGTTTGTTAAAATTTTTAATTAATAATTAATTGATAATTAATTAATATTAATTAGTTAATTAATTAATATAATTTTGAACATATTTTGTATTAGTAAATAATTGTTAATTAATTAATTGTAATTAGTTAATTACATTAATTAGAGTACATTTTTAATATATATAATTTTGTGTTATTTTTAAGTAATTAATTTGGAAAAAATAATATTAATTATTAAAATAATTACAGCTAATGTTCTAATATATTTACTTTATTGTTATTGTTAATTAATAATTAATTGGTAATTAAATAATATTGATAAATTTTGGGTAAAGGAGCATTTTTAGGGTTCGGGGTCAGTTTTCAGTTCATGGGTAAAGGGGTATTTTTAGGGTTCAGGGTCAGTTTTCAGTTCATGGGTAAAGGGGTATTTTTAGGGTTCAGGGTCAGTTTTCAGTTCATGGGTAAAGGGGTATTTTTAGGGTTCAGGGTCAGTTTTTAGTTCATGGGTAAAGGGGTATTTTTAGGGTTCAGGGTCAGTTTTCAGTTCATGGGTAAAGGGGTATTTTTAGGGTTCAGGGTCAGTTTTCAGTTCATGGGTAAAGGGGTATTTTTAGGGTTCAGGGTCAGTTTTCAGTTCATGGGTAAAGGGGTATTTTTAGGGTTCAGGGTCAGTTTTCAGTTTTTGGGTAAAGGGGTATTTTTAGGGTTCAGGGTCAGTTTTCAGTTTTTGGGTAAAGGGGCATTTTTAGGGTTCAGGGTCAGTTTTCAGTTTTTGGGTAAAGGGGTATTTTTAGGGTTCAGGGTCAGTTTTGGGTTTTTGGGTAAAGGGGTATTTTTAGGGTTCAGGGTCAGTTTTGGGTTTTTGGGTAAAGGGGTATTTTTAGGGTTCAGGGTCAACAAATAAGATTTTAAAAAATTATTTTTATTATTTTCATTTATTATTTAATTATTATAATTTAATTTAAGTCGTTTTAAGTATATTTTAGTAATTAAAATTTAATATTAATTTAATTTAACACTGTTTTTAATAAAGTCGATATTTTTTACATCTATATTTTTGTTAACGATATTTTGTACTCGATATTTTTGTACTTACCTGTTTGTAGATACAAACTCGATATTTTGACTGTCGATATTTTGTCCACAATATTTTGGCAAGTCGATATTTTGTCCCTCGATATTATTTCAGTGATCCTATTAGCACATCTAACCATAGTCACTTACCGACACCGATGTCACCAGGATGCCCACGCTGATCAGCATTGTGTCTGACACGGTCTCCTGGCCCAATAGCGGGTACTTGATGCTGTCATCGTGGCAGTAGAACCCCCTGCGCACGGGTTCGATGATCCCCAGCTCACACACGAAGAGAGGGATGGAGGCTGAGACAGAGTACAACATTAGTAAATACACCTTTTGACATAAGATTGTAATTCAGAAAAACACGTGTTTATGAACACAACTGAAGGTCACTCATTGACCAGAAAGACACACAGACCTTAGGGCCAGAATCGGACTTCATTGCCCAGTTGAGGAGGACATGGAGTGACCTCATTGTCTATCGGATGAGGTCACACACTAACCCACGGCAGCACACAAGAGTACACAAACTGTACAGTGTCCATCCAGTAAATACACACCCTGGTCAGTGTCCTTCTAAGGAGGTCATTTATGATCTCAGTGTCCATCTGATGAGTTACGGGCAGGGTTGGATCGGGAAGGCGGGCATCCGGGCATTGGGCGATGGGCTGGTGCTTCTGGGTCACATTTGGACCTGTTTTTAGGGCCTCTGTACAACGGCCTAAGAGACATACTTTGTTCCCCAATCCCCTCCAGGCAACTTTAATGTGGAACCAGTATCATGGTCACTCCCTTGCTGTAAATTAAGGATAGGGGCCAGGCGTTGCTTTAGCCTGTGGGACATTCTCACCTCTGCGCCCTGCCTCGAGTGGCCTGCCCTGTCAGAAGTAGTCATCCCTTGTCAGGCCATCACGTTTAGGCCATGGTGGATGTGGGGAGGGTGGGAGTATGTGGGGACTTCATAGTGGGGTGCAGGTGATTTTGTACCATTGGCCCATTCTCACATAAGCCCTGCCTGGAGCAGCAGAGATGTGCTTTTTTGACACATCCCTTGCCAAGTCATCGCCCCAAGTCTATAGTGGGCTGGGATGGCAGGTGATCAAGAGAAATGGCCTCCTAAACTGGACAGGTGTTGTCACCTCAATCACAGTGTCTGTAGGCCTTGTTATGGGAGAGGAGAGGGTTGCATAAAAATGAATGTATCGCTATGGTGAGAGCTGCAGACGTTGGAAGTAGTTTCAAGCCCCAGTGTCAGCTCAACATCCTGTGATTCTGCACAAATTACTTAATCACCATACTAAAAATAAAAATGAATTAGATCTTGTGTAAAGTAACTGGAGTTTATGTACATTTCTCCAATGACTTTGGGCCGAGTTCACATTGCATAAAACTACAAAAAATATAACGAAAAATAACCGGCCAGACTCCAGTGACATTAAGTCAATGGTGATCCATGAAAGGGATTGATCAGGGAATGTGGGCCACATTTTGGGGAGTGCCTGGGCCTAATTGTGATCCCAATCCGACCCTGGTTAAGAGGAGACATGAGTATCTTCCTGAGAAGCGCACAGGGGGATCTCAGTTACTGCCTGAGAGGTGACACAGACCCAAAGTACATCTGACAAGGACACACACTGACCCACTGTTCCTCACAGGCACCCACAAACTAACCATAGTGTCAATCAATTCCGGTTCCTCTTTTATGGAACATGAAACCATCCATTTTCCAAGGTGATTTCAGAAGCACCATAAAAGGCACTCACCCTCTCACGCGTAAAATGGGAAATGCCTTACTTGCGGGTCCACCCATAATGCTCCAGCAGCAAACAGAGCTGTTTAAATGCAGATGCATGGCTTGTTAGAAGGGCAGAGAAATCAAACCTCATCGCAAGAGACTTCTACATGCTGTTCCTGAAGGCCAGAATACAATTTATAATAGCATGCTTAACCTATAAGAGCTTTTCACCTGGGCGGCCCCACCAAAAAACACAAACTGTTATTCACTACAGGAAGAAGAAGCACAAGAAACAAAGCTCATCTGAAGCTGGAAACCTCAAAAGAAGGGAAAATAGAAACTATAAATCAAGTTTCTTGTCTGGCTTCCAAACTATGTAATAATCTGCCTGAAGACATCCAATTGAAGGATGTCCAGCTTCGTTTCCATAGAAATCTGAAGACCTATCCTATAGAATTGTATCTTTCAAAATATAATGCTTTGCAGTTGTATAGTGACCCATTGCCCATTTTCTTGGGTCTGTGCTCTATAAATAAGTGTAATAAAAAAACAAATAGTTAAAATAAAGACTGAGGAACATACACACTGTCCACATAGTCCATCTAAGGACACTCATTCCTGTGAGGTTACTGGTTGGACTATCTCTTCCAGTTGGTAAAAAACAAACCCAATACCCAACTCTGGAACTCATTATTTTAATCTTGATCCACTTCCTAAGCAAGGTTGGACTGGCCTGTAGGGCAATCAGGAAGTGTGGGTGAGGTAGGCTGGTCTAGTGAAACAGCGTGTGGGCCTTTATTTAGCAGTTTGTGGGCCTGTTTTATCTGCAAGTGGGCCTAGTTTTGCTGTTGATTTCCCTGATATTACAAGAGGGGAGAGGAGTTGGCCTAACTGCTAGGGCGGTGGACCTCAAACTTGGGGAACTGGGTTACAGTCTCGGCAATGACACTGAACATCAAGTGATTCTGTGCAAACCACTTAATCTCCCCGTGCCTAACAAAAAATGAATGTGTCCTCATGTAACACAACTGGTGCTATGTAAAGCACTCTGGTTCTGATTCGGGTCAAGTTTGTGCTATATAAAACTCTGTAAAATAAAAAAATTAAAAAGCATTGCCTGAAGAAAACCAGAGTGCATGCAGGCTTCCTTACCTTACAAAATACCCATACAGCGTGCCTTTACAAACTTAAAAATGGTCTGATTGGCAAACATGGGCCTCTTTTTCAGCTATCTGGTATGCTAATGGAACCACTTTTATTGTGGTACCAGGGATGATTTTTTATCCCAGTTCGACCCCGTTCCTAGGGCCACAGACTGACCCGGAGTCCATATCAGTAGGTCACAGGCTTGACCCAGTGTTTATGTAGGAGGTCACAAGTTGTACTCATGGTCCTTTTATGAAGATCACAGGCGGGCCAAACTTCCATCCCTGGAAGTTAGACTCTGATATTAGCGCCTGTCTTAGGAGCTCAAAGGCTGTCCCTCTTTCCCACAGAGGAGGGCACGGACTGACTCAGTGTGCATCACGAGGTTGCACACTGACCCCAAGGCCCATCTTATACATCCGGACGGTGACTGTCTAACCTCCGAGACTACGGAAGGACGTCACTGACTGACCGCTTGTCCTCATGAGATAACAAACGGATTTCCCATCTGAAAAGTTCACACAATGGCTGCCACACCATTCCCATGTGCATACTGAATAAAACCAAGGGTCTCTCTTGGTAGGAGAACGACAGACCCTAATGTGACACCCGGACTTGCACTTGTCCGTGACCATATGAGATTGACCTCCACATTTCCAAGTGGACAGGACACTCTGTTTTTGCCCTAGTACCCACGTGCCCACATTCCATGGAGCGTCGTTTGCAGTAGTACAGTGATGGAGTTATTTATAACAAGATATTATGGGAACAATCTTATGTGGTAAATCCCTGTGTGAATATATTGCCTGGCAGTCTTCATTTGAGGGAACTCGTGGCTCACTCCAGCGTCTGATTCGACACCAGAAGCCGAGACGTGCAGGGAAATATCCCAACTCGAAGGATCTGTAGTCGGGTAGGGCCTTTTAAGAAGCTCGGGCGGACTGTCGTCACGTTACCATCAATACCTCAGGTCGTCTCTCAACAGCTGTCGCAAACGGACAAGATTTCACATGCCTGGCAGAGTTCAGCTTAAGTGTGCAGCGCATGCGCAGTGTCCAAGTACGTCATTCGACGGGGTCCTGTCGTGCCTGGTGGCGCTGTATCGCCAAATGTGTCGCCACTCACGCGCCTTAAGCTTCGCTTCCCCGCGTAACATCCAATCAAGTGAAATCTCCAGGGCGTTAAGGGTTAAAAAAACTGTACAGAACTTATCTTTTAATCTCACAAAAAAAGTATGTTTACATTTCTTCATGTGTGAGTGAACATGAAAGCAGCTGATTGTGCAAAGGATTGTGGGTATGTAAATATCCCATTCTAAAGCAATGCCCTAGTTCTTGAGTTCACAGCCAGAATGATTTATACTGCATTTCAGCGCCCGTTAAACAGAGAGAAAAGTGGTCCGGCTGAAAGTGTTTTTTTTTTTACATCAAATCTGGCTTCGGCGGCAGTTTAACTGTACCCCGGCCCAGCACATCAGCTCCTTGGCCGGAGGAGGGGTGTGGTGTGTGTGTAATGCGAGGAGTATCATTAACGACTCGGCTAAAGTCCTTCCGCGTGCTGCTTAAGCCACGGGAAGGGAATATGGGGCTAATGACCGAGTGCATTCCAAGTTATTGTTTATCGCGATGATTTGCTACAAACCAGGAAGCGTCGCATCATCAGAATTGTTTAACAAGCTTTTCATCCTTCAGAGATTGATACATTGAGTACAACAACATCTTTGAGTTGTTACACCTGTTATTCCAAGATAGATAAACTGAATAGAGTTACATCTTGCAATAATAACATCTGTTGTTTACAGTGCTTAGAAACGACAAAACAGAGGTATTGAGGGGCAGATTTATGTCGGACTTGCGCCACGTTTAAGTCGCCATTGCGTCACGCAATGGCGGCGTAAACGTGGCGCATCCCTGCGACCCATTTACAACGTGACGCATCTAGGCAGATGCGTCACATTGTAAAGTCCTGTGCCACATGTGGGCGTTCCGGCGCAGGGTGGGCGTTCCGGGGCAGGTGCGCCTCGCAAAAGTGGCTGAGTGAAATCTACAAGATTTCACTCAGTCACTTTTAGGCCAATGCTGCGTCAAAACCCTGCGCCTGCTTGAAGCAGGCGTAAGGCTTGACGCAGCATTGGACAGATAGGGCACCCCCGAGCCTTGCTGGAGCAGCGTCGCACTTGCGATGCAACTCCAGCAATGCGCCCTCTTTACGGCACAGATGCGTCACGCATCTGTGCCGCTTTTGCCCCATGGTGCGCCGCATTGTAAATGCGGCGCACCATGGGTGGCGGAGCTGCGGCGCACAATAACAGGCGCATCCCTGGGGATGCGCCAGTTATTGTAAATCTGCCCCTAAGTGTCATAGATAGATGAGTTACTTTTGAAACCAGGCCTCCAGCAACTAGGACCTGCCAGGGACCCTCTGGGATTCATCCATGCCTTGAGGCGTTGCAAGTGTCTCCTGGTTCGTCCTTTTACTGTGTAGAGTTAGGGTGGCCGAGTGGTGGCAGGAGAAACGAGACAGGCACCAACCGCCTATGTCAGTCAAGCATATGAACTGCCATCGCTAAACAACTGCCCTCCCAAGCTAGGGTGACCAGAATTTTAAAGTCAAAAACCTGGACAATTTCCAAAACTAGAAGAAGGACTACAATTTTACTTCAACGGAGCGCACGGAATGACAGTTCTCCTCAGCACAAAATTACAGAAGAGGCACCAAGAACATAAATAAAATGCCATTTTAAAAGCCAGTAGCCTGACTGCTAATTAAATTGCCTTCTTATAACAGCTGTTAACTATCCCTGCTTTGCAAAACATAAGAAGATACCTCCCACCGTCTTCAGTCGGCCCTCTCTATAAGCCAGGGCATGAGCTAAATTTCCTGAAATCTGCCTGCCGGGACGGCTGGAGAAAAACCGGGACTGTCCGACACACCCGGTCACCCTATCCCAAGCCTTGGTAGAGCGTGGCTCTACCAAGGCAGCCCATGCTGCCCCTGTTCTGCCTCCTCAGTGCAAAGAGCATTGACCTGGGCACATTCAATGCCTCTGAGGGTAGGCAGACAAGAGGCTCCCTCGACCGCCACACGAAGCCTACACAGCACCAGGGTTCATAGGAAAGGACCACCCTTTTGTGTGAGTTGTGTCAAGCCTGAGAACAGGGGTGTGTGGAAGTCCAGGGCCATACCCTGTCTCGAGACCCAAGAGCCTCAGCGGAAACGGCGAAGCACTCCCCAGGGCCCCTTCAGGGAGGGGCCAAGAGAAATCCCAGCAGTGAGAACAGTTTACAGGATCAGAGTTGTCAAAGGGAGAAAATGTGATATGTAATGTCTCGCACTTAATTGACTCGATTGTGTATGTAATTACACCAATAATCACCATTTATTGAACATACAAAACAAACTGAACTTATATTTTGACACTTACTATTTAATGTTAAGTGTAACTGAAATCAATGGCGCACACTTTATTAACAAGGGGGAATGAAAGATTTTGTGAGTACCTGCAGGGAGATGAACATATGCCCTCTGTGTTGATTATAAATGTTTGCAGTGGGTACACTATTAACTGAGCTATCTTACTAGGATAGGAACGGGTACCTGCATATCAGGTTACACAAGGATCTCTACAACACACACATCAAGCCTCTGAGTTATTTTATGATGATATACACCTGTAACTAATCACACAGATCTATATAGTAAGTTGTTGGACTTTGCCCATTTTGCAGGTTCATCCCTGAACTTTTTGTCTTCCTCCTGTATTTTTTCTGACCTTTTGTTGGTGGTTTTCTGACTCTGGGCACTTTACCACTGCTGATCAGTGCTAAAGTGCATATGCTCTCTTTTGTAAATAGTGTTATGGATTAGTGTTTCGATGATTGGCTATTTGATTTACATATCAGACCCTTGTACAGTGCACTGTGTGTGCCCAGGGCCTGTAAATCAAATGTTGCTAGTGGGCTGCAGGACTGGTTGTGCCACCCACAGAAACAGCCTGTAAAATGTGACTCTGGTTTGCTATTGCAGTGCCTGTGTGCAGTCTGGGAATGCCATGTCGACTTGGCAAGTGCATACACTTGCTAGTCCCTAAACCTTCCCTTTTCTACATACTAGTCACCCCTAAGATAGGCACAAGGTACCCCTGTGGACAGGGTTCATTGTATGTGAAAGGTAGGACATGTCCTGATTAGTGTGGTATGTCCTGATAGTGAAATACTGTCAATGTTGTTTTTCCCTATTGCAAGGCTATATGTTCCCATATGCCAAAATGGGGAGTTTGTTTATAACATCTTATAAACATAACTGACTCTAGGCACAAGATGGGAAAATAAAGTTTAGTATGCCTGAACTCAGAATGTTAAAGTGCATCTTTTAGTGAGGATGATTTTTACATTCTGTGTTTGAAAATACCCCTTTTAGAATGTGTGTATTTTCTTGCCTAAATATCCAGTCTGCCTCTACTAGGTTTGTGTATTGCATGTCTGGCTTTTGGATGACAGGGGCTGGAAAAGGGCAGTGGCTACAGAAGTCTGATGAGTCAGGGCTGGGCTGAATAGACCTGGGCTGCATTTAGAGTAGAGGGAGGAGATTTCCTTTTCACCTGAATGGGCCTGGTCTGCCTTTACCAATGCTGTCTCCACCTACTGCCAAGAAGATGCACCAGTGAGGACAGAGGCCTTCAGAGAACAAATGATTTTTGTGTATAAAAAGAGGGGCCCAGACCCCACACTTTTAGATCACTTCTGGGAAATCAATAGGAAACCTTTGCCAAGGAGAAGAGCCGGATAAGCTGAAGAGGAATACTGCCCCTGTGCTGTTTGCTGTCTGGGGTTGCCCTGCAGTGGCTGCTTACTGCCAAGGAAAGGAGAACAAGGATTTGCAATGCAATAGGTCTCGCATTAGGAAAGTTTGAGCTATTGGTATTGTAAATTACACATTTTTTATTTATGTATTGTTTTTGAAAATAGCAAAATTAATAGCTTTGTCATTTATAATGCCAATAGTTTTAACTTTCGCAAATGTGACACGTATAGCATTTGTAATGCAATATGTGTTGTATTTACGTGACTTAGATGTATTGATATTACAAATAACAATGGCTTTTATTTTTTTTAAATAATTAATACTTAAATAAAAGCTTTTGTAATTTATAATGGCAATAGCTTAAACTTTTGTAAATAACTTTTGTGAAGATTATGTTCAGTGCATTTTATTGTGACGAAAATACAAGAGCAGAAGTGAAATATTAACATCTTTTTGTGACATTTGTAATAAAGCTTGAAACATTGAGAGAACATATTTGAACCAGTTGTTGTTGAATGGTTGCACAGATTGATGCTGTGGTGGCGACAAGTGGTGCTGTGGCGTTCAGTGATGCTGTGGTAGCGCATAGTGATGTGGTGGTGTCCCTGAGTGATGCTGTGGTGGTGCTCAGTGATGCTGTGATGATGCGATATATAGATAGAGTGAGTGCGATTTATAGATAGAGTGAGGGCGATAGATAGATAGAGGGAGGGTGATAGATAGATAGAGGGAGGGCGATAGATAGAGGGAGGGTGATAGATAGAGTGGGGGTGATACATAGATAGATAGAGTGAGGGTGATAGATAGATAGAGTGAGGGCGATATATAGATAGACAGATAGATAGAGTGAGGGCGATCGATAGTTAGATAGATAGAGTGATGGCGATAGAGTGAGTGCGATAGATAGACAGATAAAAAGAGGGCGATAGATAGACAGATAGATGGAGTGAGGGCGATAGATTGAGTGAGGGGGATAGATAGATAGATAGATAGATAGATAGATAGATAGATAGATAGATAGATAGATAGATAGATAGAATGAGGGCGATAGATAGATAGAGTGAGTGCGATAGATAGAGTGAGGGCGATAGATAGATAGAGTGAGGGCGATAGATAGAGTGAGGGCGATATATAGATAGATAGAGTGAGGGCGATAGATAGATAGATAGATAGATAGATAGATAGATAGATAGATAGATAGATAGATAGATAGAGATAGATAGATAGAGTGAGGGCGATAGATAGATAGATAGAGTGAGGGCGATAGATAGAGTGAGGGCGATACATAGAGTGAGAGGGATAGATAGATAGATCGAGTGAGGGCAATAGATAGATAGATAGATAGATAGATAGATAGATAGATAGATAGATAGATAGATAGATAGATAGATAGATAGATAGAGTGATTATGCATTGTACAGAAATCTCTCTGTGACCCATGTTCTAGCTCTATGTCTGGCAGATTTTCTTTCTACAAACCAACAAGGATGCTAAGATTCCGGATTCCTATTAAATATACCAACGTTAAGAAGGAATACACTAGGAGGCAGAGCTTTGTCAATGCAGCAGCAAAACTTTAGAATAAGATGCCCTACAGCTACAAAAAGCCTCACACCTGCCAAACTTTAGGAAACTGCTGAAGAATACCTGGCTTTTCCTGCTTCTGAGTTTGCCAGTGTATATTTCTGTACGTTTTACACATTCAAAAATCCAAACATGAATATTTCATTTGATGGCTTTGTCCAAGCTGAAAGGGAGCGAGCATATCTTCACTTTGGTCACTGATCTTTTTTAAGGGACATAAGGAAATTCTTTGCCCCATGCCTTTTGCTTCACATTTGTCCTGCCCATGGGTACAGATATTACTGTTATGACTGTACGGCTAGAAAACAGGGCCACTGGTTGTGGCTTTTGCTTGTACTTTCCTTCGCTTGTACTATGCTCTCCTGAACTCACTGGAGCACTGTGGGCTGGAAGCGGCCTGCGACTCTAGACAGAAGCTCCATTCTGTAGGAGCACTATTAATCTGTAAAGTGCACAGGTTCATGCGCTAGCCGTATTTACTTCTTTAATATTGCACATTTAATTGTGTACTAGAGTTTCCACCAAAGAGCGCCCACTTATAGCTTCATTGATTGTTATGAACTAAATTTACATCCCACGTCCTATTAATATGTATAGATAGTATCGTAAAGTTTCAAAATTGGCTGGTGAGATGTAATTTTTAGATTTAAATATTTTGGCGAAGATCTGCGAGGGGTCTAGTGTGAATGCAGAGACCAGAGGTTTGCATTTTTCATATAGCGTGAAGTCATTAGATTGTTTTACATGAGCACCAGATTACATTAATCGAAGTCAGATTTTTTTGTGCTTTTTAGGCACGGAGATATTAATTATTAGAGAAATTAAATAATTTGCCTAGAATCATAGGCTGTTGAGCTGATGTCAGGGCTCCACCCTTGTCCCCAGTTCCAAGTCGACAGCTCTGGCTCCTCCCCTTTCCTATGTAGCAGGGCATGGACATAGCTGCGACTGAATGGGAGAGTTGGGAGATTTGGAAGAGTGTAGATTAAACTAACTTGAGATGTAGGTTAGTCCATACCTACAGCTTGAAACAGAGCGCTGCCTGTTTATGGGGAGGAAGCAGCTGCGACGAGCCCAGCCTGTGAGAGGCCGGTTACAGACCCTGGAGAATGATGCAGAACAATTTACATAAACCAGAGTAAACAGAATGGACAGTGGGGGCTTGAAACAAACTATGCGCGACTTGGCAGAGAAACACCTCTGTGAGAAAGGCAAGCAATGGCTGCCCGGCAGTGAAAGAGACACCGCCGCGCGGCCGTGAAAGCGCAGCGGCGAGACCCGCTCTGTGGAGGGGAGGGGCTAGCAATAAAAAGGCAGATGGCGGCTGTGAATCTGGGCGTTCAGAGATAATGCGTGTAGACAAATGGTGTGCGATGTCGCTGGCGATGTGCACGCGCCTGGCTCACGTGAACTGTACCCGATCCGCAGCTTTGGGTAGACTTTTGAAAGCCTTACTATAATCTTGACAAACATGCATTGCTAAAGCAATGCTGTAGTCGAGACCTAAAAAGGACTTTGCTGTTTGCTTTGCCACTTGCTTGAAGAAAAGATCTCCAAGGGCTTGAAACTGAGCTTGCCTCCTGTTCTGAAGTCTCAGGGACACAAAGACTTCACCACCAGCTCCCTTGAATCTCCTTGCTGGGAATTCCAACCTGTAAAGCAGTGCCTGTTTCTGTCTAGGACCTATGGAGACTGTTTGTCGCTGGGAGTTGGAAAATCGACGCAACACCGAAAAAGCATGTTGCATCCGCACTGGTTTTCCGACGCATCTCCGAAACCGCCACAGAGTCTAACGTGGATCAAGAAATTGCTGCACGACGCATTGGGTGTAACGATCTCCGAAGTCCGAGATCGCCGCACCAAGTCCGATGCAAGCCTGCTGTGCGGCTGCGCGAAACCACGCATCATACTGGATAGACGCATCACATTGAGGTGCCAAGACTGTCGCATCGTTGGGGGCCACAGTAAGAAACAGACACATCAACTCCCCACTCAGTAAGGAATCGACGCATCACCTCCACTGCGCTACAGTAAGGAACAGACGCATCACCTCCCCTGCGTGTAAGGAACTGATGCAACACCTTCCCTGCGGCCATTTTGTTTGCTTTGCGTGGCGCATCTAAGGTACTTTTGAGAAAAGTGTTGCATTTACAACTTGCATTGAAGTGAACTATTTCTACCTTTTGAAATCCTTATTTTTATTAATACTGTATTGTGGATTTTTGTCGTTTGGTCTTGTTCTGGGTTAGATAAAGTTTTCTTATTTTCTAAACTGGTGTGGTATCCATTTGTAGTGTTTTCACTGTGTTACTGTATATGTTCACAAATGCTTTACACACTGCCTCTGAGATAAGCCTGCCTGCTCGTTCAAAGCTAAAAAGGGGGTGAGCAGGGGTTATTGTAGGAGTTTATCCCCCTTACCCTGACTAGAAGCAAGAGCCCCTATTTGGATAAAGGTACCTACCTCTGCCAACTAGAGAACCCCCATTTCTAACATAAGTGCGTTACATTTCTCAGTTATCCGGCGAGTATTGTACCGGTACCTAAGACTTGATAAATACACATACATCTCTGGAGCAAGCAACTCAGCACCGCGTTGTTAAAATATGGACTGTTTTTGGACAATAAAGTAAGTATTATTATTACACAGCCATGGGCCAGATATGAAAAGGTTTGTGTTCAGCTCTCTATAGCACAGATTTACATATTTTTCAATGCACACTCAAATGTGTTGCACTCTGTTGGGCAAGGAGGTGCTCAGCGCAGAGCCATGTCTACTGGGATTAGCCTAATGCAGATGTCATCCCCTGCACAAATGCTCAAACATTGGTCTCTTGTGTGATGCCATACTCACACCATAGTGCAAAGGTGAACGTGCATTGACTAGCATAGGATTTGTACTGGAAGAATGCCCATCTGTTACAAATTCCAATCGGAAGACAAACTCTTAAGTTTCCCACGCGCTGGATATGCGCCCTGCACTGAAGGACTTATGAAATGAATTGTTCTTTTTGGAGAATTTAATACATTTCTTTTTTGTTTGCTTGGGTTTTGTGTCTCAACCTGTAGGACTTATCCCTGAAGTACCCTGGCAACGCCCCCTTGATGCAAAGTGATACAAGGCAGGGCAAAGTTGGAGCTCTGCTCACAAAAAGGGCACCTTTCCAACATAAAACACTTCTTTTCACTGGATTTTAATAGCATTTGCCGCTTTGCGCTGCTTAACATTGCTTTGTGCTGATTCATAATTCTTAGTTCATCTGGGCCTTTATGCCTAGAGCAAAGAAAAGCACAATAAGTGGTGAAAAAACGTGTTACCACTATATCACAAAAATTGGTTTACAACAGAAGCATTGTGAGGCAGTGATACCATACCACAAAAGCAACACAGAAAAGCAGAGCCACATAAAAACACAGCATCAAAATACAAAAGCATAACACAATGACAATACAACATATCACACTTGCACTGCAATACAACACAGCTGTAATACACACAAAACCTAAATGTAGTACAACACACGTAGACAACAGAGCACAACAACACATTAAAACACCGAAACAGTTCAGTGCAAAATTAACAATACCATTCAATAACAAATTAACAAAGGTCTTCATCACAACAATTCAGCACAACTGCAAAGCAGCAGCAATACTACAGTACACTGCTACATGACTGTATAGTAACAGCACAATACAAGAACACACCAACACTGCATTTAACAACATAACACAACAAAGTAGCCTGATAACACAACAGTACACAAACACAATAACAACATACAAAACAACAACATAACAGCATAATTGAAGAACAAACATACCCATTAACAAAACAGCAACACAAAACAGATGGACAATATAACACTACATTACACCTAACAGCATTATTAAACCAACAACAAAGAATGCCAATGCAAAAACAAAACAGAACAAAGTAGAACGCATTGCCACAAAAAACAACACAAATGAGCACTTTCATGTACTCGCGTTGCTGTAATAGGTTGGGTTGGTGTGTTGTGTTTTTGCGTTAGGTCTGGTATGCTTTGTGCTGACATTGTTTTGCTTTGTGTTGTGTTGCATTCTGTTTTATTTTTTGTGGTGTTTTGTTTGTTGCGATTGTATTGTGGTTGCTGTTCTGCTATGTTTTGTTCTATAGTTGAATTCTGTTGCATTTTGGTTGTGTCATCGAACCGTTCTGTTTTGTGGTTATGTTATTGTTTTATCCTTTCGTTGTTCTGTTGTCTCATTACTGTGGTATGGGAAAGCGTCGGTCTCACTCTGTTTACAATTTTGCACATGAGCACTAGCACTTTCAAAGATGCATTTTCCATAATAAATAACTTTTCCATTTTTGCTTTAAATATGAACCCCCCCCCCCCCCCCCCCCCCCAGTTAGCATTCTCTTTTAACTTGATGGTTTGAGTGAAGACTAGGAGTGTCTGGAAGTGATCGCATTTGGCAGCCTTCTGTTTGTCCTTGCATGTTTGTGGTGTTATATGCTGTTACTGAGCTTGGCAGATTCATTTCCAAACGTAAACAGTAGATACAGCCTGGGACAAATTGTATTAGTACGGGCGAAAAACAGATATATACTAATTCCATATGTGGCCGCATACCACTGCACTTACAGTTCGGGACCCCAATCAAGCCTACACCGACTATATATACCTACAGCAAGTGCCATCTGGCCCAGCAGTGCCCTAAAGTCAGACACACACTTTACTACATAACTTTAAAATATGCATGCATCCCACGTGGGTGATCATGTGCGTCTCACGATGCGTAGGCACGGAGCTGCCACTGCGTAAAATCTTGAGAGCTATCACTGCTCCCTAAAGCCATGGCACAGCGCCCTTCTCTGCTGCGTGAGAGGCACTTTTCAACCAAGCCTCTGTGGACCAGAGGCACTCAAGGCAAGGCATGTTTGCAGGCATAGTCTGAGAAACTCTTTAGAAATGTGTGCCCATATAAAGTGCAACCACGAAATGAGCCTGTCCCACCTATAGCAAACGTGGAGGGACCAAGAGGGGCAGGGGTGGTCAGTTGGAAGAGGGAAAGGGTTCTCATTTTAAGTGCGCTTCCTGCCCTTCGTAGGCAGTGTTAATGGTTAACAAATGCAGAGCGGTTCTACAAATCGGTGCTAAGTTTCTGTAATTTATGAATGCACCCAGTCATTGGTTTAAGGCATGCCATGTAAAATATTAACAATAATGAGTGAGTTGTACCTCACCCTTTCAGCAGGGTTATCCCCAAACTTTTTTTTGCCTTCACTCCTCATGTTTTTGCTGAATTTGCTTTTGTTGGCCATAGAACTCTGTGCACTTTACTACTGCGAACCTGTGCTAAAGTGTTGTGCTCACTGTTAAAAACATGGTAACATTGGCATATACCCATTTGGCATATGTAATGTACTTGTAAGTCACTTGTAAAATGGCACTACATGTGCCCAGGGCCTGTAAACAAAATGCTACTAGTGAGACTGCAGCACTGTTTATGCCACCCACTTAAGTAACACTATAAACCGGTCTCAGGACTGCCACTGTAGAGCCTGTGTGTGCAGCTTTAAATTAACATTTCAGGTAAAATAAACATTTTGCCAGGCCCAAACCTTCCTTTTTAATACATGTAAGTCACTCTGAGGGTAGACCCTGAACTGTCTAGAGGGCAGGGTACAATGTATTCGAACAGTAGGACATGTACTTAAGTTTTACATGTCCTGGTGGTGAATTACTCTCAAATTTGTTTTTCGCTACTGCAAAGCTATCTCTGTCATTGGAGTTCCCTTATTAAATTTCATAAGTGTAATTTCCAAATGGGAAGAGATAATCAATTCATGTTTGGTGTCCCTGGAATCCTAATTTAAAATCTTAATTTGTGATGAAATCTGATTTTAAATTATAATTCTGAGAATGCCAATTTAAAAACGTTGTCATTTTCTTGCCTTAGCCATTTGGTGCCTGCAACCTGTCTCTGAGTCATATGCAGGGCCGGACTGGCCGTAGCAGGCTCCGGGCAATCCCACGGTGTGTCGCATGGGTGGAGGGCCGGTTTGGGGCCCCTGAGGGCCATTTTTGTTACAGGGCTGTTTTTGCAGCATAGCTGCAAAATCGGCCCTGTAACAAAATAAGCTGAAAACCGTCCCTGGCAAAAGCTAAGCGGCACCCTCAACCCCCCCAGGGGGGGGGCGAGCACTTTGCCAGGGTCAGTTTTGGTTCCCAGTCCGGCCCTGGTCACATGGCTGGATCTAGTGGACAGTTGGGCTTTGTGTATTGCTTCTAGACAGCCATACAAAATGGGGAGCTTAGGTGTGACTGGATGATCCCTCACTGGCAGGATGGGAAGGAGGAACCGGACACAGTCCCACTTACACTAGAATAGGTTGTGTCCTGCCTCCACACAAATCCCTGCATACACCCTGTAGTCAGTCTGGAGCCAGGGCCAGGAAGCCAGGGCATCCCTGCACTTCAAAGGCATACCTCTAGAAGGTTCTACCCACTTCAAAGGCACAACTGTAATTAAAGGAAAGCCCAAAGACACCAACTTTCAGTACACTTCTGGGCCTGTGGGTATTCTGCAAGGAAGAAGGACGGCTGTGCTGCTACAAGGACTGCCCCTATGCTGGAATACTGCTCTAAATATACTACTGCCCTGCTGTGCTGACCTGCTGCCCCCTTGCCTGGGGAATTTGAACTGGACCTGCAACTTCATTGTGAACCCAAGAACAGAGTGACTCAAAGGGCTAGTCTGTTGGCCTACTGATCTGAGCCTCATGGACAGAAAAGGTTCCCCAAACAGCTCCTGATCCGACTACAGCAACTTTATGAACCCCAAGTGGTGCCTTTCAGGTCCTGCACCCATGGTGTGGCTCATGAGCTCTTTAAATTGAGCTTTTGGGCTCTTCACAATTGCAAGCGTGTCCTTTCGCACTGGAACCGCACCGCTAAACTCAATGCAAGCCACAACTAGTACATCTCTTCAAACCGCAAGCATCAAACGCCTGCAGAGGACTGCCAACGCGAAGCTCCAGCCAGCCCGCCTGCTAAACCCGGCTTGCTCTTCGTGCCACGCTGACCACTGCCAGCAACACTCTCCTTGGTCCCTGTGACCCTCTCAAACATGAACGGGACTCTTGGCACAAAGCTTGAAAAGGTAAAACTTCAGCGGGACAAATCTGGGACTGCATCCGACCTACACTCCATCATGGTTGGCGTGAACTTTTGACTTTGACGCGGTCAAACATGACCAGATATCCCCAGTTGGTGCTTTATGCTTTCAGGAGCTATTTTACTGTTTATTCTTTAAAAATTGGATTTCTGTTGTTCTGGTCTTCTTTTATTTATTAAATTAAGCTCTGGTTTTCTAACCTGATGTGAGATCTTTTTGTGTGATGTTTTCACTGTTTTATTGTTTGAAGTGTTACACAAATACTTTACACATTGACCCTAATTTAAGCCGGACTTCTCTGTACCAAGCTACAAGGGGGTTGAGCACAGGTTAGTTTGGGGTTTGTTTGTGCCTTACTCTGACTAGAAGTTTGGTTGGTGCTTGACTAGGGCTCACACCCCAGTCAACCAACAGCCACATTTCTAGCAGGGTGGATTTGGTTTGTCCAAGGGTTGGGCTTAGAATCAGGATATTAGTGCTCCGATGACTGCAGGCGCTATCCCATTACACATATAGTAGAATTGTTGTCAAACGCTGGTACAATCCAATTAAATATACAGCAGGAATACAGCCAAGGGCTGGCACTCTCCATTTAAACTTAAAAACAGACTTGCTCAATATCGGCAAACGGGGTACTGATGTTTTGTCAGTCATTGGTCACTGAATGTGCTTCCTCTTCCAAAGACATCACTTCCTGTGATGTCAGGGTTTTGGAGATCTCATGATATCACTCAAGTACCTTTCAAGCACTGGTGACATGGCGCCCAATGTTTAGACCCGACAAATTGGACTAGACTCAGAGTCTGGTCCTGGCCTGTCAGTCAAGGTACAAGGATGCAGGTCAGGCAATACCCACAGTCTGGCTTGGACCAATTAGGCTAGGGCAGGGATTTTCAGCTTGCTGGTGAGGCTATAGTCAAAGGCTATGCTCGCCGGTTAGGCTAGGCTCGGAATCTGGCATTAGCAGGTAAGACTAGTCCCAGGGGCAAGGTGGATGAAAAAATGAGAACGAATTTCCAATAAAAATGCAGTTTAAAAAAAATTTGAAATGTGATTGGTTAAAAATAAATAAAGTCTCTCTGGAAGATACACTACGTCGAATAGATTCAGAAACAAAGTGATTCATGTGGAAATGGGGTGAAATACCTAGGCTAAATCCGCAGGCTTTATAGTCACACACAACTTCTATAGACAGATGACTGCCCCGTATGGACCAGACTAGAGCGATGCACCATTCAGTTCTCTGAATCAGTGCTGTCGGTCTACCGTACCCTACAGTCACCCATCCCGTTGTAGGCTGTATTGCCACTATGAGAACAACTATAGAAACTAGCCCCATAGTTACATGCCTTAGTCCCCATAACCAGACGCTATAGGATATGAAGAGATAGTAAATATATTTCAGAGACTGAAGGGTCCATACAGTTGGCCAACTGGTGACAAATGGAGAGTTTGGGGACTTCCAGGATTGAAGTGAGAGAAGGGGGTAGCGCAGCACTTCTTGGAGGCCAGTTGGGAAGTCCATTGTATATTCTCCTCAATTCTCTACTCCCTATTTGACTACTTTGGGAAGAATGGAGGGTTGCTTCTCTCCTCTATGGGATGTTAGTAAATCTACAATACTCTAACCCAACAGAGTCTGTGTGCAGACAGCGGTGGCAGACCAATCTGAAGAAAAATTACCCAGACTGTACGGAACTGCTGGAGAAACAGAGTCTTATGGGAGGCAACACCAACATGTTTGCTCTTCTAAATTCTGCAACTATGGTATTGGAATTCACTGAAATGGCATAAAGGTGTGTTACTCCCTCATGATGCCCACTTGGCATGTGCCCAACGCTAAAGCGATCTAGTTCATATGCTGTGCTCTTGCAATGCTTTAGCCCACTATTGGCCCAATATATGTCCAGACCTATCCACCTGTACTTAGGTTCAGGTAAGTCCATAAGGCACAACAGGTTCTGTTTCATGATGTAGCAGGCCTTCCAGCCCTAGATATACATTAGCATGGATAGGCGGTGCTGGCACAGGCCTTTGCTAAGATGTGTGACTCCCATTCTTGGAAGCACGCAACTATGCCCACAAAAGACCGTTGATCACTCATAAGAAGGCCATATAAGAATTTAATGATAAGATTACAGAAATTGTCCAAATATGGGATCCCTTTCTCCGAAGAGTGGAGCAAACCTAGCTACACATGAACTAACCAATGCTTTGCACATAGGGTACATTTCTGATGCTTGGAGGTGAAGGCGGTACTACCATGGATGATCTTGACACTTATTTAGTTCCAGACTAGTGTTAAGACTACGTCTCCCTGCATAACTGTACAGAGTAGAGTGACCACAGGTGCATTCTCGCACCATGTGACGCACATATAGATCGTATTAACCCATTCCTGCACTACTTTCTAAGCCACATAGAAAGGACCACATCTGGAAGTGGCACAGAGAGAATCAACCATTGAGGTTTCCCGGTTGAGTAGGATAGCGGGTTAACAAAGCATTTAGCACCTGAAGGAGAGGTCATGTGCTGAGTACAACAGAGGCAATTTTAACGTCTTACTGTGTTCTTAACAACAACATATGGAGTTTTGAGCCCACCACCTGGTGATACTGGAAATCTGTTCATTCAAGTTTGCTTCCCGAAAATAGAACTTTCTCATAATCCTACCTTCCTACTATCCTTCACCCACGTCCCCTGGATTCCTCTCCCTTTCTTCTTCCTTTCATTTGTTCTTTATGTCTCGTGACCATTCACCACTTCGTATATTCTACATAGAAACTGGAAATCTTATGAGTTATGAACATTTTCATTGGGATAAATGCAATGCGTTCAGATAATGCTGCAGGGATCTCACATCTCACCAAAACCTTCAATTTGATTGAGCGCAATATGTTTTCACGGCTAGATTTATACTTGCTCACATGTAGCATCTCAAGGACTTTTTCAGTTACATTTTACATGCTCTCTTCTTCTCACTTGCTCACTGCTGCTTAATCAGATGTTCATCCTGTAAAATGATTGTTACTACCAATAAGCCCAATAAAAATGAGTGTCAAAAATATAATGATATAGGGATGGTCTTTTATTTTTACTTTTTTTAAAGAAAGAAGGAAAGAATTATTGGGAAAATGTGAATAATACAGTCAGAAAATCTTAGCTAAAGGTATGTTTTCAGAAGAAAAGGTCAGAAAAAAATCACTTTTAGAGAAAGAATTCACTAGACTGAGGAATGGGTTTAACCCTTCAGACTCTGCTTGGATTCTGGAACTGGCGTTCCAGACTAGGCTCAGATATTAGGGCCTGCAGGCCGTGCCAGACTCAGGTACTGCTGCTGTTATGCTGCACTACGATGAGACACAAGGGCTTCATGGATGCTCAGATGCTAGATGTAGCAGGCCGGGGACGAGAGCCACCAGGTCAGTCACTGTCGACTGCCTGGAGCTGTCATGTCAACCTGAGCTCAGGTACTAGAGAAGGCATGGCTACACTCTGATTCAAGAGCCGTAACCTCAGTCTAGGCTCATATAATGGTCACGGCAGGTCATACGTGGCTCTGACCCTACAGCTCAGAGGAAACTTAGATACTAGATCCAGCAAGACAGACTAGGCTCTAATACAAAATCCAAATGTCCGGTCCAGTCTAGGCAGCCAGGACTGCCCCTACTGTGCTCCAGTTAAGCGTACCACATTTGTACTGTATATAAGAATGGCAAATGTATATTCTCTTTTTATATTTTAATAAAAAGTTTTAAATAAAAAAAAAAAGAAAAAGAACCCCACACCATGGTACAGTAAGAATCCAATGTTGCTCTAGAAACCTGCTACCCCTCAAATCACACAATGATTGTGCCTTTGTCCTGCACCCTTTGCAGGGTGGGTTTATGCTATACAAGGACTACATATGCATATGTACATACATACATATAGGTAATGCAATGGAGACAATAGATGACATTCTGCTCAGACACTGGAGTATGTTGGTCAAACCCCAGTGGCACAAAGCCCCTGTACTGGAGATCACATCTGGGTGGAGCTCAGTTCTAGAGGCCGCATCTAAAACACTGTCTTTACCGTTACGATTAACACACATTGTTCAGTTAAAGCGTGAAATCCTGAGCATTGTGTACAGTTCTACTAGATACAACAGAGATTTGTGTTCTACAGGCTACAACTGGGAGATGTCTATTTCTAGAGGCTACACCTGGGATACTGGATCCAGTTCGGGAGCCTATAACAGGCATATGGGTCAATTTCTAGTGGCTACAACCTGGGACATTGTGTCCAGTTCTAGGGGCTCCATCTGGAACAGTGCGCACACCTGAAGCATTATGTTCTGCTGTAGTAGGACAGTGTGAGCACTGTGTACAGATGCAGAGGCTGTAATGGGAACATGTGCCCAGTTCTAGGGGGTACGGCTGGGACATTCTGCTCTGCTCTAGAGGCTACTTATAAGGTACTGTGTGCAGCTCTCCAACCCTGGTCTCCAGATCAATAAGAACATATTGGAGCCGGCCGAGCAATGGTCGACCAATATGGTGCCTGGTTTAAACCGAAAGATCTGTGGAAGGGGCTTGGGATCTTAAAAGGTTTCTCAGTGGAGGAAGGGAAGGAGAGGGGACAGAGATATTCATATTTATAGCAGGATGAAAGGCGGTACAAGGGGCTGTATTTTTCAGTGGCAGGCGTCCTGTAGGGGAGAGGTCACAACATTTGGCAGGAGGAGAGAGGATCAGGAGTGACATTACAAAAAAAGTTATTCGTGCACAGGATTTTTAATGCACTAAATCGACAATTGTAAGCAGAGGAGACGGGGAGATAATCATTAAATGAATTTAAACTGCAATGTGCTGAGAAAAGAAGGGTAAAGGTGGAGACCGTGCAGATTACAGAGTTTAGGGGTGTGAGTGCATGTTTATGGCTAACTGCATGGCAGTGACACTCAGTCATGGCCATACAACTGGCATCCCATCCATCCTTCATACACCCCAGGTCTCACTCCTGGTATGCAATACTCACTCAACAATAGGCAGACAATGTCGGTGAAGACAAGGGTCTTCCTCAGCCGGAGGGGCTTTTTATTGTAATCCTCGGTCTTCTTTCCATGGCCCCCAATCGTGACCTTCACATCCCTGTAGTCCCTTTGCCAGTCCGGCTTCTCTACGGGATGCTCCAGCTTTTCCAACAAAGGGGCAGCTTTGGTCTTCTGCATGTCCATCGAACACTCAAGAGCGGGGAACTGGTACTCCTCTGCTTCCCGTACAAGGGAGGCCTAGATCTGCTCTCCTGGTTGCTTCAAGAGACGTCTACGCAGGAAGAGCTAGCTCTGCTCCTCTCTGTTCTTGGAGAGAAAGCTAAGCCAAGAGGTGCAAAGTGGGCTCAAGATTCGAGGAAGTTGAACCAAACAAAACCTTAACCAAGAGGTTCAGGAGGAAATCAACATTTAACGAAGAGATGCCGAAGAACCTCAATTTCCACCTGGGAGGCAGCAAAACCTCTGGCCCAATGGAATGTGTGGAAGAAACTTGACATCTCTAAATGAGCGATGATTGAGGAAGTCAACATCCAACTTTGAGGAGCTAGAGAAACTCAACATCCAAATGCAAGCACTCGGAGAAAACCAAAATTCAACTTAGAGGTGGTCAATACAACCTCAACTCCTCACCGACAAGTGCCAAATAACTGCTCATCCAGTTGAGTTTTTCCAAAGTGCAACATCCTTGGAAAAGATGCAAAAAGGTCTCGAGATCCAACAGAGAAATGCCAAAGAGAATCCCCATCCAACGAAGAATGACGAAGAAAGTAAAATTCCAATGAACCTCAAATGTAATCTAAGTGATACCAAGTGCTCTCCATGCAGCATATCTTTGTCCAGCCTCAATGAAGTTCCCTGTCGTCCAGTGTTCCCGTTTATCTTCTTTTCCAAGATACACTTTTATCGCCCCACTCCACTCTTCTCACCCTGGTTCTTTTCGTCTTTCCCCAGTTGCTCGCTTTTGTCTCAGCTCCTGCTTTCTTGCCCTGGGACACCTTTGATTTGCTCAATTCCTTTCTTATTACCCCCGAATACTCTCACAAGCTCATGCTGTCACAGCCCCTCCTTTTTGCCCCAGCCCCTCTTCTTTCCCCAGTCCCACCGGTTAGGTTGTCTTACCCGTCTCCTTTGTTTTTGCCCCACCTCCTCTACACTTTGCCCCTGTACCCTTTTCTTGTCCCAACGCTCAATCTTTCGTTTTGCTCCAGTTCCTGTGGTCTTCTCTCTTCATTCCAGGGTTACACAAGTGGCTCTGAAATGCCCCCACCCTCTCTCTTCCTGTGGCTCCCGGGGCGCTGTGGCGCTGTCACGTGCCACAACCCCCTCCAGGGACTGCCAGTACGCGTGGGCAGTGGAGCAGGTAGCGGTAGGGACTGCCAGGGGCCGGCAGCGGGGCTCCGAGGGGGCAGTTTCTGGGCAGCAGAGGACTCGTTGCAGCGGAGCCCTGGCTGGGAGGGGGGCAGGAGGTTCCCAGGGCACCGGCGTCTCGGGCTCGCCCCTTCACCTCTCCGACGGGCAGGGACCTCAGGTGGCACAGCTCGCGAGCGCCCTGCCCTCCTCAGCACGCGCTGCCTACTGTCCCGCAGCGAGTGCGCTGCAGCAGCTCCGGAGAGAGCCCTGCCCTCCCTCCCTCCTTCCACCCGAGCCCTCCCTCGCGCCCTCCCCCCGCCTCCCGTCCCATGCGCTCAACTTAGGAAAAGCTGCCCTCGGGCTCCGAGGCGCAGCAGGTCCCGGAGAGGGAGGGCACGGGCAGAAGGCTGGGGCAGAGGGCGCTGGAAGGTGGCATGGAGGCACAAGCAGGGGCCTCGGAAGAAGCACCGGCTGAGAGCAGGTGGGAGGGCACGAGGGACGGGGAAAGGGCAGAAGGCGAGAAGGAGAGAAGGGGAAAGGATGGGCAGAGGGCACGCGACCAGGGCTCGGCTCGTGTAAAGTGATGTATATCCCATGCTCCATGTAAATATATATTTTTTTACTCAATAAAAAATTACATTAAAAAAAAAATTACATGCTTCTTGGCAGAAAATATTGGCCATAAACAGTGGACATTGGAAGAGGGCCTGGACAGACAGAGCGTGGGGCAAGGCTGTACATCGGAAGATGGGGGTAGAAAGGCCATGGGAATAAGTCATAGGAAAGGTTACGGTCAGAGGTATTCAGACGAGGGTATGTATGCCAGAGGTGGGCGAGCCAACACATTAACGAGGAAAGTCGAGCCAGAGCCGAGCTAAGGGTCTGGCTCCGATCTTAGAGTCCTGCACGAGCCGAGCCCTGAAAAACATTTGCCATGTAAAACATACAGCAGACATCACGTAAAATACAATTCTCGTTAGTCCAATATCATACTATCAGTACATATCATGCAGTACGTTATTAAGAATTCACAAAGTTCTGAGGCACGTTGTTGAGAGTTCTTCCGTGCGTTGAATCCCAAAAAGAACACATTAGGCTGCCTATTGTGTTCTTTTTGGGATTCAACGCACGGAAGAACTCTCAACAACGTGCCTCAGAACTTTGTGAATTCTTAATAACGTACTGCATGATATGTACTGATAGTATGATATTGGACTAACGAGAATTGTGCCAACCAGACATTAAAACAGTAAAAATATGTAGTCTCTTTGGATGTTCTCTGCATAATGCTCTAATTTATAATATGCTTTTTTCTGATCATCGCTGAGTTGTGACTCTGTAACAAGGTCAGGGCTTGAGAATTCATTCTTCATAGAACCAACAAGTCTGTAGATCATTTTATGCCACTTTGCCCTCAATCCTATACATAAATAGGCACTTCCACCTGCCACACCCACAGCACGCTGCTCCGTCCTCTGCCAGACCCTTCCACCCACCACACTCGTCATCCATTACCGAACTTCCCCCCATTCACTCTGTACGGCATCATCTCCCACCGCATGTCCATGTGAGATGGCCTTGTGCCACATATGTGAGGCAGGCCTTCGTAAACCCACTACTTAAGAAGCCAACAGATGATCCCAAGGTCCTAGCCAGTTACAGACCAGTCTCAAAACTCCTCTATGCCAGCAAAATCCTGGAAAGGAAAGGATCAAGATGAAGGTTAGAACACACAGAACCCAATAATCCAATACTTGAGCTCCAGTTAGGATTCAGAGGTACGAGAGGGCCAGAAACCACAGTTACGACATCAGAAAACCCTTTACCCTTGCTCTAGGCTGGAGGTGTCTACTGTAGGTCCAGGAGGGCCTGAGCCAAATGAAAGTCCAGGATATCTATAGCCAATACAGAACCTGGTAGAAACCTCATCACGTGAAATCTTTCCCAAAAGCGCGCCATTTACTGCCAGTGGAAGACAGGATTATGGACAAGGCACACTGGGATGGAGCCCAAGACAAATACTGCCAAAAACCGATCAACTACTGTGTCTCAGCAAGGAGTCTGCCATCAACTTTGGCACCATTTAACTCTAACCAAAGTTCAAAGTTCAATGATACCCAACTTTACGCAAAATGAAACACAGAAAATCACATCAACAAAGCCAACCCCTTAATCCCACTCTTTATGACCCCACAATGTATCCAACACTTCCCTTATCACACACATGGTCCCAGGCACTGCCAAACCTCTGTACCCACTGCAATCACTGCGCGCAACCCATGCACCATTAAACAATTCCACCCACCACACTACCAGCAACATCCTCCATCATTAAGGACTTCCACCCGACCTCCCTGCTTTTTCTCACATGCACAAATTATACCCCATCAAGAACCCCTATCGCCTAGCGAGCTCCTCTGCCTGCCACAACCGCTGCCCGCTACACCATCCAGTACGGAATCCTTTCACTTGTTACTTACAAGCCACCCACAATCCACCCAGCCGATTCATTGCCCTCTGTCTCATCTAGCTCGATCCCTACAGGAAGTGGAAGACCAGTAGTAAATGGGCTCATACTCAGGGCTCGGAGCCGGGGTACCACGCGGGTGGACGGCGTCCCCCCACTTATTTTATCGGGGGGACGCGGCCCCCCTGCCAAACAGCTGTACTCAACTCTTTGGCCTCTCTGGGACGAGGAGTTCGGCACCTTTCGTGACGTCACTTCCTGTCGTGAAGTCACTTCTGGTGACAGCATCCCCCCACTTCTTTTTTTACGACTTGTGCCCTGCTTATACTAGCCTTGTGCAGATAAAAGGGGTGTGTGTGTGTGGGGGGGGAGGGGGGGGGGGACAGCACAGGTGCAGCATAAGTATATATGGAAACTTGGGGTTTAGGTCAAGTCTAACAGCCAGCATTCCAGACTCACCGGCAGACCCTAAAATTAGACCCGGAATCACTGCAAAAATGTTACAGCCCGGCGGCCCAGCAGGCAGTGTCTCCATGCGTGCTTTCTATATCTGTGATGTCACACGGCACACATTACAAACCCACACCCTATCAACCACGCACATCTAATGAAGTAGTAAAAGCGCCGTACCAGGGCTGTGAGGCGCTCTATAAATGCAGCTACAACACGCTGCAGTTTGTCATGTGTCGGTGATACATATTGACTTTTAGTATCTTGTAGTCATGCGTTCTGCTTTGTGAAATGTGTATGCACTTTCTGTCACCTTGGTGTCACGTCTACTGCATGCCGACGTCATATGCCCTATACTGTTGTAAACGTTTAGTTCCTGTCACCCTCAAGTTACACGTTCTGCTCTAGAGGAGGAAGCATGCCCCGTATTTAATCTCGGTGACATTTGTCGCGTTCTGCTGTTTATGTGTGCTTTCCATCACCATGTTGTCATATTTTCTGCTTTGAAAGTGTGTGTCCGTTTGACACCTCTGTCGACAGTTTATCTGCTCAGTGTATTTTCTTAATGTCTGCTATCATGACGTGTGTATCCTTCTCTGATGCACGTGTGCTCTGTCTGTCATTCTGATTGCATCTGTTCTGCTATCAGCTGTGTGTTTCGATTTATTTTACTTCTAATGTGCACACTGCAGAACAACATTGCTTCTAGGCGCAGATGCTTGACAACAGACATTGCGACTAATATCGTTTGCAGTAAGTACACCCATATGCGATAGAGAGAAGGACAAGCACTGGCAATGCCAAAGGGTCTAGCTTATAAAAGAAAATGGCTCTGCAGTCGCTGATGTGTTTATGCACTCAGTAAGTCAAGAGACTGTCACACTATCACCCATCCTAACCCTCGTGCATCCATTCATTCACGCACTGACTCACTTTTGTATTCACTCACCTATCCTCACAAAAAGTACACGCACAGAAACTTTGAAAGCATGTGCAAGGTGAAATAAAGAACAAAATAAACATAAAACATATGGCCTCCGTAACATTGTAAAGCATACAAAAAGTGATGGATGGAATTCTTGAATTAATCTCAGCCACTGGTAATTGCTCAAGCCGCACCCCATTCCGTCATTATTTTGCACACCACGCCTCCTCAGTTGGACCCAGCCATAAATAAATCAGCCCTGACCCTGCTCCAGTGGAAGCAGTCCGGCCCGAACTGGCAGGTCAGGTCTTCCCTGAACCGGAATCGCTTTCGCAATTATTAGGGCTCATCAGTCTATTATATCCAGGTTCCAGTGGCACAGCGTGCACCGGAGCCACATCTGGGCTTACCCATCCTACTTAGGGTGTCACACTAACGTGTAAAAAAAAATGATAAGTGGAATGCTTTAATTAACCTCAGCGACTCATAATTACTCGATGTCACATCCCATTCCATGGTTATTATGCACAGCATGCCATCTTAGTTTGGACCCGCCCACGTATAAATCAGTCTTGATACTGCTCCAGAGAGACTAGTTCAACCCAAACCGCCAGGTCAGGTCCTCCCTGAACTGGAACACAAGAAACCCAAGACCGGTTTCACTCTTATTAGGGCTCATCAGTCGGGTATAGCTTGGCTCCAGTGGCACAGCGTGCATGGGACGCACCTCTGGGCATACCCATCCCACTAAGGGTGTCATACTAAAGTATATAATAAAGTGATGGGTTGAATGCTTGAATCAATCTCATCTGCTGGTAATTACTTGGACTATATCCCAGCCCATCATTATTTTGCACACTATCCCTCCTCCTTTTGGACCCAGCCATATGCAAATCAGTCTTGACCATGCTCAACTCGGAACAGTGGAGCCCGAACTGCCAGGTCAACCAGAAAACAAGCAGCCCAAGACCGGTTTCACTCTTATTAGGGCTCATCAGTGGGGTATAGCTTGGTTCCAGTTGCACAGTGTATATGGGATTCACATCTGGACATACCCATCCCGCATAGGGTGCCGAAGTAAAGGATACAAAGCAGTAATTTATGGAATGCTTGAATTAATCTCAGCCACTGGTTATTACTTGGACGGCAGAACATGCCACCTTAGTTTGGTCACAGCCTTGGCAGTTTGGGACAGACTGTACCCAGGAGAAGCAGGGTTGGTACTGTTTTACACAGCGTGGGCCTTTGTCTAGAGTGGCATGGGGGGTGAAAAATGATGGACTGGAGTGCGGCCTGATCTATTGTCAGTAGCTGAGATTATTTCAAGCATTCCATCTATTACCTTGTTGTTGTTGCAGTTTATGCGCGAAGTGCAATGGGTATGCCCAGACATGGGTCCCATGTTCACTGTGCCATGTGACTCAAGCTATACCTCACTGATGAGACCTAAGTAGGTTGAAACTGGTCTGGGTTGCTTGTGGTCCCTTCTGGAGAGTGCCTCGCCCAGTAGTTCGGGACAGATTGTTCCCATTAACCCCTTCAGCGCAGCGCAAATTTTCGCGCTGTGCTGAAGGTTCTAATGAGCCTATCGGCTCATGACGGAACGGTTCCGTCATGAGCACAGCTCAACCGACGCTCATGATGGAACCGTTCCGTCATGAGCATGGAAGGGGTTAAGAGCAGGATCTGCACTGATTTGCATCAGGTGAGCCTTTATTTAGAGTGGCATGGTGGGTGAAAAACGATAGACTAGAATATGTCCCAAGTGATTGCCAGTAGCTGAGATTAATTTGAACATTTTCTCCATTACCTTTTTGTTGTTGGTCAGGTCCAGGGGTGGTTTAAGACTTCTAAATAAACACATTAAACCTATGGCAGGTGGATAACTTTCCCCGATGACCAATCGGCTGTAGCCTTTGTCATTGGCTTGTCATCATAACCAGCTGAGTTCTTCTACCGTGATGCTAAGCCTTCCCACAAGGCTATCAACAAATATACATCGGAAATGACAAATCTGTCCAAAATTACAGTTGCAGAGAATATACAGCCCTTCCTAAGAGGACCAACAAAGATTCTCATGATGCAAATCTTCTCTGCCTGAAGTTTGTGAAGTGAGAGGGAGTAACTAGCACTAAAATCTCCATGCCTAGAGTGGTAATCTGTGAGATTTCATGTAACAAAATATCTGTCTACATGCTTTAACATTGTGTAATAACAACCATCCCTCAAATGTATATAAACTTTAACATATGATTTCCACAATAAATAAGTCAGGCCTACTGCATATTGCCTTTATATCATGGTTTTCACAATAATGAGTTCACCCACTGTTCTCTTTTTACATCTTTTCTTTATAAACAGATTATATCTTTGTTGTGTGCCGTAACTTTTTTCCAATGAACTTATCAAGTGAATTACCTTTATCATTAGCTTGTCACCATCATCTGCTCAGTCGTGCCCTATTGAGCATACACTTCCACACAAGGCAATATATACAAAGTGACAGTTCACAAAATATTATGCAGGCTCCCCTAAAAGGACCTACCAAGGATACTCATGGTGCAAATATTATATTACCGGAATTAGTCAGAGGGGCTTACCAACATCAAAAACTTTCACCTACCTGATTCCATGTAACAAAATATCTGTCTCCAGACTTTATCACAGTGTAATAACAATCATGCATATTTGGCCCGATACGCAAAGGTAAACAAACCTTTGGTCTAAAGTTAGACCAAACGTCTAAGTTTACAACTTTGGGAATTCGCAGAGGGCATTTACGAGTACTGTCTTTATGTGCGCACTCGGGCCGGATTTCCGCCCTGAGTGGGGATTTAAAGATAGTACTCGTAAATGCCCTTTGTGAACTCCCAAAGTCGTAAACTTGGACGTTTGGCCTAAGTTTAGACCAAACGTTTAAGTTTACATTTGTGAATTGGGCCCATTGACTTTAACATGGGCTTTTCACAATACATACTTTAGGCCTGCTGCTTTTGTCATAAATGTTCATAATAAAGTGATCTGAACTATTGTCTTGAACATTGGTTTGTCACCACAAACAACTGAACCCTGCTGTTCTGAGGATAAACTTTCCTACAATGTGCCAAACAAGCACTCTTTTACGGCGGAAGCACACAACATCTGCCCAATGAAATGTAGTATTTTTGAAAGAGCCTCTGAGTCGTGCTTCTAAAGCTTTTTTCTGTTGATCACAAAACATCTAGTGACAGCTGCGCCATAAAGCCAGGCCTAAAAAGCAAGCACATTGAGCAGCAGGTGAAATAATGGAATAGCAAATAGATTGTGGCGGTAAAAAGCTGCCTAGAGGTTACAAAAGCTGAGTCATGAGTCTCTGACTAAGACGGGTTAGAACCAGTAAGCTTGAGCGGAAATTTGTGAATTTCCTTGAAATTTCACATCACACAATTTTGCACAACTTTTTCAAGCACGGACACACCTTGCCTAAAAATGAGATGTCACAAGGAGAAGAGTTCACATAGAAAATATGTTGCGAAGAGACATTTTCTGCCTGACCCAATCTCCTGCTGGTGTTTTGTGAGACTTTTTATGTGGGGTGGGCGCTCGCAGAAAAAACGCATGTGAAATACGAGCAAGCCACATTTCACTATGAAAGTATAATATCAGAGTAATTTTGCAAAATGTCCCTAGTATTTTTCGAGAAAAAATTAGGTGGTTTTGCACATCTCTAATCAGGGTGAACCTGCAGCATACGTAACAGATAAAGTTAGTTTAAAAGCGGGGAGCCACCACAGAACATTTTTTTGCATGTAATATCTGGTGTGATTAGGCGGTGTTCCCAAGCTCACCATAAGATTGAGGAAGGATGTCCTGCATGATTCTGTCCTGCAGGTATTTGGAGACCACATATTCAATGATATTGTAAGTACCCCAGAGGTTCTTCAATGAGATTCTCTCCTCGGTTGGGAGACAGTGTAGGCCTTTGAGGTCTGCTGCTACTGGTTTGTATTTTTAGATCATTTTTAGGTAAAAGAAGTCTCCCTTCAGCAGTTTTAGCCCTCTAAAGCCCATTAGTTTGGTAACATGTAAGTTGGAGGTACAGGATGTTGGAGTAGTCAAGCTTTCAGTTGACTCAGGCCCAGGGCCGGACTGGAACCCAAAGCAGTCCTGGCAAATTTTGTCAGACCGTCCCCCGTCCACGGGGGCTAGGGGGGCAAGCGTGAAGCTCTGTTGCTGAACAAAACCGTCCCCCAGCACTGCTGCTTTCGTGACTGGGGGCCGATATTGCAGCATTGCCACAAAACTGGCTCTCAGTAACAAAACCAGCCCTCACTACTCCAAAACCAGCCCCACTGCTTCAAAACCAGGCCATACCCTTCCAGCCTCCCAGGAAAATGCCCGATGCCCACTACGGCCAGTCCGGCCCTTCTCAGGCCTCTTCAATGCTAAGGGAGTATTGTTATGGATGGAAAGGAGAGTCTTCCATATGAGTTTGATTTGGTGGAATGATGTTTTGTCCGCTGCACCTACCTGTGAATTCATTTTGATGTAGGCATCCCGCATCACTTTTTGTGAACTTTAGAATTATTGGGGAAGGTGGGTGGGCAGTGGACACAGCGAACCAATGGCCCAATCTGACTTTCTGGGAGTGCTCTTCCAAGAAGGATTAGAATCCTCTGGTCACCTGATGAACCATTGTTGTGAGAGAGCAGTCGTAAACGCAGGGCGGAGCGCAGAACGCAGAAACGCAGAGCAGAGCACGGAGCACCGAAGGAGGGGAAAGCGTCCTTACCGTCTCCACCGTCCGAACCTGCGGAATCCTGCCCCCCCCCCCCCACCCCCTGCACAGGGAGGTGTTGAGACGCGGAGGGGAGCGAGCGGGAGACCGTCAGAAAACCAGAGCTCCGGTACTCACAGCTGCACCGGGGGAAAAGCGGGAGAAAAGCGGGCGCCGCCCGGTAGCGGCGGGAATCGCCGCAGAGCTTCAGAGCTTCCCTTCTGCAAAGCTCATTTCAGGAAACAGGCGGCTGGGACAGCGGGAGCGGGTCCCGAAAATAAAATAAAACTCTGCCAACACCACAGAGACTCCACAGAGGTAGAGATACTGCTTGCCTGCTTGCCTGCTTGCCTGTAAGAGGTGGAGCAACTATTGGAGAGCCAGCGCCTGAGCAGGGAGAAGCAGCATTTCGGCGCGAAAGCTGAGAAATTTGTTATTTCACCATCAATCCGCAGCTACACCATCACGCTTAAAAGCCACCAAGCCACCAAAGCTGCTAGGCAAAGGGAAAGGTAAAAGCGATGGATGTACTTGGGCTCATTTGGAGACGTGAACAGTAAGCAGTAAGCAGTAAGCGGCAAAGCAAGTAACGGTGAGTGAAACCAGCAAGGGTGCCTAGGGGGCGACCAAGTCATTGTTACAGCCGGCCCCGCCCTGCCCGCCCCACAGTCAGCAGCTCATACCAAGGTCAAGCACTGTGCATTGGGCGGCAAGACACCCCCACTCTCACAGGGGTCTGAGACTTCAGCAGGAAAGGGGCTGAGATAGTTCTGACCAGGGCTAGAGCACTGAAGTACAGGAGGCCGGCCCAGTACTATAGAACTACCTAGAGTGGAGGCTGCGCCCCCCGGATCCTGCCCTAGCCAGAACCTGTACCTACCGAAGTTTTGGATAATATCTTACTCCTCGATACCGCTCCGCACCCTCCCTGACGGCAGCCGCCCTTCCTGTGAGGGGTAGACGGGCTTGGGAGTACGCTGAGGAGCTGGCGTGGAGTTAGTGCGGGCCGCAGGGTAAGACAAGGCAAGGCGACATGAGATCAGGGCGAGTCCGTGGATGCCCCACTGGTAAAGGAGGGACAAACAATCGGTCAAACAAACGAAAAAGATCGCCGAAGGCAGGCGAGGGGGAAAGGAAAGATCAAACAAGAAAATCTAGACAATTAACTCAGAGTGAAGGCTCATTAATTGACTCAGCAACCGACAAACTTGACTTTATCTGTGCAAACAGTGAACAACCGGCAAATAGAGAGAAGAGCAGTAAAACAACAAAATCTAACTTCGCAATGCTCCAACCAAAAATTTTCACAAAATTTCATTTCCTAAAAAACATGGGGGACACATCGCCCTCCAACACCAATGAATCTTCAGGCCTTCAGGAACCTATTGAACCTCCCCAGACTTGTCAGTTAGTGTCTGTGCACAACACAGGTTCAGAAACCAACGACAAAAGTCAGAGAAGCCCTATCTCTACTGCCAGAGAATCACTGCAAGTGACATCAACACCTCGGGGCGAGAAAAACAATCTCACAATGGCTGCCAGAACTAAAGGGCCAATATGCAGTACGAAAATCGTTTTAGAACCAAACCTTATTCAAGTGCACAGAGCAAACGACAATAATATGAGCCGGCATGCACATTTGTCACCCAAATGCCTTACAGACCCCGGCAAAACTGCTAGCATTAAACTAAGTGAGAGGACGGCATCTGGCAAGAGCAGCGATGCCGACAAACCTCCCCATCGCATAACAAACTGGACGTCAAAAATCCAAGCACTAAACAAAGACCCCACAAACCACAACGGGGCAAGTGAAAAAGACGCAAAGGAGTGTTGGGAAGAGAATGCCTCAACTCTTGGGAATTCAACTTTAAAACATTCCGAACGCACAACTGACCACAACAGCACGATGAGACCAGGGAAGGATATAGTAGATTCACACAGGCCACCAACCTCGCCCCTAGATGTGATAGAAATATCCTCATACCTGGGCAAGGAAGAGTGGGAAGACCTCGTAGCAGCATACACCCAAGACAAAAGCAGCAGTGAAACAAGTATGAACACCTCCTTACCGATTGTTATAAATGATGCCTCATTGGATCACCCAGTAATGGACATGGGGACACCAGAGGTGGCCCAAAAAAGCCCCTTGTCTGAGGATAATCAGGTCAACACCTCGATTCAAACAAATCAGGGAAACGCGTGGAAGAGCCTGCTCAAAACAACACAACTCCTGGTAGATGCCCTCAACTACCAATCTGACAAAATGGACATCCAACTATCGCTACTTGATACATTGGCTGTATTTGTGGTGGCTATTGACGGGAAGCTGGGCACGCTTAACACGCTTCTTCAGAATAAATCGTCATCGTCGGATGAGGCATCTGGGCCTTATAATGAAGGATGCGGATGCGGCCCAATAATCGACAAGTTGTCGAGTCTACCAACAATAATGAGCGATTTGTGTACAGAACTTAGAAGAACACCCAAGTGCATGCAAAGTATCCCCTGTACCAGCCCAGTCGCGGCGGCGACAAACCATCCAATGACCAAAGAAGCGCTGGGGAGCAAGGGTCAAATCAACCCTATTCCAAGGGCCCCCACACCCACAAAACCACCAAGTCCAGTGGCCAATGATATAGGAAACTCAGAACCTCAATTCCCCGAAAATACGGAGGAAGAAACAACAAACTTAAAAATGAACGCCAAACAAAGACGAGCAAAAAAACGCAAAGGCAGGAAACATAAAATTGATCTGCAACGTAACGGATTCCAACAACTTTTTGGGAACATACCGAACAAGGAACAAAGCATGGCACACCCTGAGGGTGCCACGTACCCACTAGAAGCTGACGAAGTCATCGGCACACCTGAGTCCCCCATCAAGGCAACAACCACCAAAGAGCTGGGGAGCAACAACAAAACAAGCACTATTCTGGAACTACATAGCATCTGCACTAAAAAAGAACCCGGAAGAGGACCACAAAATCCATGTCCCCAACTCAATGGAACTAGCAACATAACCCCTGCCTCCTGGGCGACACAAGCACAAACAAGCAGTATGCAGCCTAGCTCGGCCGGCCTGCAAATAAAAAACCATGGACCCACTAAGGGAACACAGTTTGGGATCAATCAAGGACCGGCTACTACTGAGACAGGCAATCAGCTGCTAGAATGCTTTCCAGCTATGACTATGGAAGGTGTACTGGCTACAAGAAGAGAAGCTGACTCAGCTATTATGGGGACATCGGGCCCTATGTGCAATATCTCTAGACCTTGTGATATTCCCCATCGAAACGGTCCAGTAATAAGGAACCATCATACCTCTGGCCAAGTACTAAGAATAACTACAAGTAACTCAAATGACGTCAAAACCACTGTAGCACGATTAGTAGAGGTTAAGGGACGGCCAGTCGAACGATCATATGAAAAACCGTCAACACCAAATGAACACATTCTTGGCCGACGGTTAAGAGTCATTGTACCCACTGCCAGCCAACTTGAAACAACTTCAACACGACGAGTAGAATTTATGGGACCTAGTCAACCAATAATAAAGAGTGCATCAGCGGGAGAACGGAAAATCTCAACAGGCGTTGTCTGGTTTAATCCGGACTATACATCGCAAGGAAGACACGACACTCTCAACAGAGGTAATATCTTAAGGCTGCTATCCCATATTCCATCCTTGACAGAATTAAAAAGCTCTGACCTGGAATCCATTGAATTTGTAGCCGACGAGGCTACAGGCAAAGAAAAAACAAAAGCAACCTGGAGAACCCTGGCAATTTCACAAAAAATAATTGCCGAGGCTGACATCTTTGGAAGCTGGGGGATCACAATAGAACCTTATGTCAAACCAAGGTACCCTGACATTCTTGTCCCGGTGGAAAAAGCGGCAGCTCCAGCTATCATGAATACTCTAAAAAATTCGGTCCTCAGAGGAGCGGTAGGGCCAGAGGCCAACAAAATTGATCCACACATCAATAGCACCGGAGCTACTACAAATGAACTCACACAAATTTATGACTCAGGATGGATTGCTAGAACATTAAATAACAACGAATGACAAATTGGCAACAAACCAAAGGAGGACGTTTACGGCTCATTAAAAATATGCTCATGGAACATCAATGGCCTGGCTTCCAAAATAACTGACTCAGATTTTATGAATTACATCAGAAAATTTGATATAGTGGCACTCCAAGAGACATGGCTCACAGACCCCCCCAACCTCCATGGCTACTTACGTTTTTTCGCAGCTGCAAGTAGGACGGCTAAATATGGTCACTCTAAAGGCGGCCTAGTAACCTATATACTGGTTACAAGCGTACTGACAGCAATAGAAGATGGACCATCCTCTACAGCCGCCCTAGCTGTTAAAATCCGCTTGCCACAACTCAAACAAGGCAATACTGAAACCGATTTCCTCCTAATAAATGCCTACATTAATCCAAGAAGGAAAGGGAAAGCAACTAAAGACCTCTGTAGCCTCATGGAGACACATATAAGGGAAAGACCCACACTAAATGTTGTTCTTACCGGGGACTTTAACCTTAATCTCATGGGCGAGACGCAGGAAGATGAACAACTAATACAAAACGCAATTTGGGACATCCCAACACAAGCAACCTCACAGTTATCCAAAAAAACCAAACTAGGTAACAGGACACTAGAAGATCTGGAAAACTTTAACATTAGGGCCCTCAACGGTAGGACCTCTGGAGATAATCCCCCAGTCGCAACCTTCCATTCAACAAAAACAAGCAGTATCCTAGACTATAGTTTTATATCATTACCCTTTTTCCAGTCCTTAATATCATACAGGATTGGCTGCAGCGGGGAAAGTGATCATTGCCCCCAAGAAATTATCATCAAGATTATAAAGCCGAATTTCGAACGATCAACAGCGCCTAAAGAGTCAGTCCAAACCATCAACTTCAAAAAAATCAAATATTCATCAGCGTTGGACGGAACGCTAGTGGAAAGGGCAAAACAGCACTTCGAGAGTCGCTCTGGGGATAGCGAAATAACAAAATGGGAACATTATACAAGTAGCATGCTTATGTATGCTACAAGACCCAAGTTTCAGACACAATTGGGGGACGCAAGTTTCTGCAAATTCTCTCGAGAAGACCAAGGGAAAATTAAAGACATAAAAACCCTAATCAACCGTAAAACGAGAGAACTCCAAAGGAAACCCATGGATACCGTAAAGCAAAACCATCTACGAGAACTAAAATCAACACTAAAAAAACTAAAATGGGAAGCAAACAAATCAGCTGAGGACAATTTATGGGCGAGACTTCACTCCGATATCAAACGGAACGACGGAGCAAGACTCTGGAAATCAATAAATGCATTCATAAGACCCGCGCATCACGGGGTTTCTTCAAACATCTCAGAGGAAACCTGGGCAAGCTTTCTCGGCACCCATTTTAGTCAGTCAGAAGGGAACAACCAACATTACGAGCCTGTCACTTACAAAAATTATACAATTACTGACACAAGGCCCACAGAAGGCTTTTCTCCAAAAGATATTATGAACTTGCCGAACTTACAAAGCACCATCCAGCGCCAAATCAAAAAAGGAAGAAAGGAGGGAGCGCCAGGGCCAAACGGCATACCTCCTATTATCTACAAACAAGATGTGCCAGGCTGGGTGGCAGCCCTGGAACCCCTCTTTCTGGAAATACGACAATTCAACACCATTCCAAGGTCCTGGAGGGGCTCCATCATCTCCCCAATCTATAAGGCAGGAGATAAGGCTTCCCCACATAACTACCGACTGGTGGCCTTAATTGATAACGAGGCAAAATACTTTGCAGGTACCCTACTTGAAGAGCTGACAGCCTGGGCAACAGAGAGATCCTTAATCCCTGCCAATCAGACAGGCTTTGCCAAGTCAGTAGGCACGATGACGAACATCCAGAGCATGGGTATGCTCATAGACAAAGCAGAATCCAACAAAATGCCCATCCATTTCTGCTTCATCGACTACAAGGCCGCTTTCGATAACGTAAATCGGAAACTTCTGTGGTCTAAATTGAACGACTGGGGGATCTCGAGACCCCTGCTGGATCTGCTCATCAACCTGCACACAGAAACTTGGGTACAGATAAAAATAGGGGACGGATCCGCCTTGTCAAGGCCCATACAGACCAATAAGGGCCTAAAGCAAGGCTGCGTCCTGGCCCCCACGCTCTTTAACCTATTCCTAGGCGACCTTGTCCCAATACTAAATGACTGCAATTCCCACGCCCCTAAACTAGGAGGGCTCCAGCTACCTTGTCTACTATACGCAGACGATATCGTCTTAATAAGCCACACTAAGGTAGGACTTCAACATCTTTTAGACGCAACACAAAGGTACTCAAGTAAGAACGATCTTACAATAAATCTGGGGAAAACTCAAACAATGACCATCAGCAGGAAAAAAAGGAAACCAACATCATGGCATTGGAACACGACAAAAATCGAAGAAACTCCAACATACACATATCTAGGAGTGAAGATCGACAATGGTGGGCAGTTCTCGGCTCAGAGAACAAGCATACGAGGGAAAGGTCTTTCGTTAGCGATTTCGCTGAAGGCACTAAATCATAAGCTCTCCGGCCCATCCCTGTTACCCCTGACGCAAGTAATTCGTGCCAAACTTCTTCCAACAATTACTTATGGGAGTGAGGCACTCAGAGGAAGGGATGCTAAGATCCTTGACAACACTATAACAACAGCTTACAGAATTATTTTCAGTCTACCCAAGCAAACCTCACCCGCTCAAATCAGGCTTGAATTTGGCATCGACCAACAGCTCCTGGCAAGGCATGGAGCCTACGTGATAGCCTGGGACAAAGTGAGGAAATCCAAACAAGGAACCCTGAATGAACACCTGTGGAAGGAGTTAGAACAGCATCCTTCCTCAGCAGCAGCTAAGTACCTCACTGGCAGTCTGACGAATACAGGTCTAGAACAGCTCTGGAACACTCCAACAAGTCATACAAATTTAAAAAAACTGGTAAAAAAATCAATCAAATTACAATCATGGTTGCAAGGCAAGGAAACCCTCTCGAAGAGAACACATGGCTGGTTGACTCTGAACTCGTACAAAACAAAAGCACAACAGCGCTATCTGGCCGAGGGGTATTCCAAGAGTGTCAAGATGTGCTTTCTAAGGCACAGGTTGGGCCTGCTACCTTGTACTCAAAATCTCCCACGCTGGCTCAAAATCAAAACTGACCCCCTCTGTCGGCTATGCGGTTTGGCAGAAGAGGACATGCTGCATTTGATATGCTCTTGTGAAAAATTACGGGACGAACGAAAACGCTGGCTAAAACACCACTTCAATCGGCAAGGGATCCGCACTAGACGGGCGGCGGTCCTTGCATGTTTTCATCCTAATGACCCTGGCTTGAACTGCAGCTTTGTAAAATTTCTGAAGGCAGTTGAAAAAAAGATGCCAAAAAACTCAATCCATAACTGCCTTAATTCAACCGACCTGACATCACTTCGCTGACGGTTTCACTGACTTTATGAGCTCATGCGGCCACTGAGCAACAAATTACAAACATTAAGTCCAAATACAAGCACATCGGTCATAAGGAAATGTGAACATTTTAAATTTTAAATTTTGTGTCTTTTAAAACTGTAGTTTTATCCATTCTGCTCTTAACTCATTTTTATATTGCAATGGTTTTAAGTAACTATGCTAAATAAAGATTACTTACTTACTTACTTACTCTGGTCACCTTCTTGGAGGCTGCAGGCTGTGGGGGACGGTACAATGGACAGGCGTCAAAAGCTGCTGAAAGGTCAGTTACAACCACCACGCTAAGGGGCACATGCATCAAGGGACTTTGCGATCACAAACAGTGTGATTAACAAAAATCGGCCGTTTGTGATCGCAAAATGGCCTTTTGCGATGCATGAAAGTTTTTGGGATGCGCAATTTTGGTAATCGAAATTTTTAGCGATTTCCCAAATTGCGATTTCATTTAAGGAATTGCAATTTGCGATTCCTTAAATGCAATGCTAGAGGCACTTTGAAATAGCGAATTCGCTATTTAGGGCCACAATTTACCGAAAATTTTAACTGGTCAGTAATTTGCAAAAACTTTGAAAAATGCACTTTAGTGCATTTTTTGAAAGTTTCATGTTACACACACACATGCCCTTGGGGCATGTGTGTGCACAACATGGGTGCACAGTACAATTTCAGGGGTTCAACAGGGTGTCCTTTTGGCACCCTATTGCCCCCTTGAAGTTGCATGCACAATTTGCGAGTACCTATTGGTACTCTCAAATTGCACATGAAATCTACATTTCATTCCTATGGGCTAGGCCCATAGGAATGAATGGAAAGCCATTCCTTAATAAAGGAATGTTTAGGAATCACAATTTTTATAGCGATTTGTACATGCGTGCAGAAGTGTGGCTCAATGATTAGAGCGGCAGACCCTGATGCAGAGGTCTAGCCTGGGACCAGGGTTCATTTCCCCGCCTCGACGGCTCTTGGGCTCAAAATTCCATGGACCTGATAATTCTCGCCTCGGTGCCTATTCCAATCATGGAGTCTCACTCTGCAACTCTGGGCAATAGCTTGCTTAATCTCCACAACGGCCCCCACAACGCTAAGGATGCCTGGCCTCCACCTTGGGGATGCCCAGGAGTGGACGCCTCACAGGGAAAGCCAGGATGGGTTCCACAGCGGTATTCGTACAAGCGCATTGAGACCCCTGTGGGTGAGTAGTGGGCTATACAAGTATCAATTTACATTTACATCGGCTTTTGCGAGTCCTTAATTGCAATTCTTTAATAATCACAATTAAGGAATCGCAAAAGCCTACATTGATGCATCAGCCCCTAAGTGACCCAGCGTGTGCAGTTCGTAGCAGGTCTTCCCAATACACTAACGAGGCATGCATGCACTTCCTTTCATCCTGATGTCATGTCCTGCTTCCTGATGTATGCCAACATTCTGCCCCTCTGATCTCACGTGTCTTGCTCGATGCTATATATACAAGGTCATTGGAATTATGCGGTAATGCATTCCTAATATATGTAGCATGGATGGATACATTATGAAGCAGGAAAATGCAAAAAAGATGGCACTTTCTTTGGCAGCATATCCCAATGCTTCGCAATTTTCACATGCATCGATACAAAGGTATTCAAACACTATTCAAAATATAAACGTTTGGTAAAAAAAAACACACACACACACATTCACCACATTCAGCTGAAAGTGTTACTCATCAACAAATAATGATTTCATTGTGCAGATGAGCACCGGAATTCTATTATGTTAACGCCCTTGTAACTCACAAAGTAAAATAATTTATGTAACATATTCATTGGCAAACTCTGCAGACAACAAGATTACACACGCGTGCTTCTTGTAATAAAATATAGGCCTCTTTTTACATTTTCAAGCAAAATCCCTTGCGGGACATACAACAAATCACAAGTCTGTCAGCATATACGTAAACAGTGTTCTCCATTAGTTATCATGGCTTGACAACAGCATAAGGACTCCAGGCTCTGGAATGTAGCATGCGTGGTATAGAAAGGGAGCTAGGATCCGTCCCCCGAGTTTGCCGTCGAGCTGTCTCATCGCTACATGGCGGTCTTGCATATGCCTTACCTCTCTCACGGTGTGGTTGCTGGGTCGTAGTGAAACTATTAACCCTTCTGATAGCGAGGTACCCTTGTGGATGTGTGTGAGTGATTATGTTTGCGTAACTGAGTCGGACTTTGAACTGCCGACTGAAACTAGGCCAGTAATGATGGAGGGGGGGTACCTCCCAAACAATAACCTGTGAAAAGAATGAAGGGGGGCAGGGGGGCGGGGGGGGGGGGGGGGAGAAAGAGCGGTGGATGAGGGCAAGTGGCAAATGGGGTCAGTATGCGGACTGGTCATCAGGCAGCGGGGGGGGGGGGGGGTCGGCATGCATGGCCCAGATGGGAGGACAACCGGACCCACACTATCGGTGGGCGATCAATGGAGCAGAAACCGCCACTCATCGTATGCCTGCCTCTCTGCTCATGTGGTGGCGAGGGGTCGCGGGTTGGGCCTCGCGCGGGGTCACTGGTTGTGGGCTGTGTCAGCTCCGGGATGTCCTCTACGGCTGTCTCCAGCTTAAATTGTATGAGGAGATGCGCCTATTCCATAGATATTGGGTGTTTGCGTGTGCCTTTTACCTCTTCCTCCCCAGGGTCTCTTCTTCTGCTGCTCCCCACTTATTTACCGCTCATATCCAGGCCTCCTCCGGGGGTCCCGTAGGGGACCTTCAATGCATGGCTATATTTCTTTTTGCTAGGAGGAGGATTAGGGATGCAAACCGCCATTGCAGTTTCTCAGATTTCTTTTTCTTATAGATCCCCAGGGCGCATACCTCCCATGTGTCAGCGTGTTGGAGCTGGACCAAAGTCTGTAAGGTGTGATGCACTCTAATCCAGTATGGTTGCAGGAACAGACAGTCCCAGAACATGTGTTTGAAGTTCGCGCTTGGCGTCTGACAACGGAGGCATTTAAATTCTGTGTCTGGGTAGAATTTCTGCAGCTTTTCTGGTGTAAGGTAAGCGCGGTGTAGGATGTTATACTGTATATTCTTAAAGCGGAGTTGCAGAAGATTTTTTTGGGGTATTCTAGCGCTTGTGCCCACTCCTTGTCATGGAAGACTCGTCCTACGTCGTCCTCCCAGGTTTGGCGTAGTCTGTCTAAGGGAACTTTAGTCAGTTCCCATATGGCCTTATAGTGCCATGTCACTAGGTGCCTGCCCGTCCCCATCCATAGTATTGTGTGTAGTACTGGGTGTGTAGGGGGTTCCCCACTTCTCAGATTCCAGTAAGCTCGGCCACTGTCTTTCAGTTGCCTGTGTGTCAGGAATTGCCCCCATGGGAGGTAGCCGAGTGGATGACGACCAGCCGCCTGAAACTGAACTCTGACAAGACGGAGGTCCTCATCCTGGGCTCTTCCCCCTCCGCCTGGGACGACTCCTGGTGGCCTCCCGCCCTGGGCACCGCACCCAAACCGACAGACCATGCACGCAACCTGGGATTCATCCTGGACTCCTCCCTCTCCATGACCAGGCAAGTCAACAACGTCTCCTCGGCGTGCTTCAACATCCTACGCATGCTATGGAAGATCTTCCGGTGGATCCCCACCGAGACCAGGAAGACCGTCACCCAGGCCCTCGTCACCAGCCGACTAGACTACGGCAACGCCCTCTACGCCGGTACCACCGCCAAGCTCCAGAAGAGACTCCAGCGGATCCAGAACGCCTCAGCCAGACTCATCCTCGACATCCCACGAACCAGCCACATCACCGGACATCTGAGAGACCTTCACTGGCTCCCCGTCAACAAAAGAATCACCTTCCGCCTCCTCACCCACGCACACAAAGCCCTACACGACCAAGGCCCGAGCTACCTCAACAGCCGGATCAACTTCTACGCTCCCAAACGCCACCTCCGATCAGCCAACCACGCCCTCGCCGCCGTCCCCCGCATCCGAAGAGCGACTACAGGAGGAAGGTCCTTCTCCTACCTGGCCGCCAAGACCTGGAACTCCCTCCCGACCGACCTGCGCCTGACCCAAGACCACCTCTCCTTCAGAAAGAAGCTGAAGACCTGGCTGTTCGAGCAGTAGCGGCACCCCCCCTCTTCCCCCCCCCCCCCCAGCGCCTTGAGACCCTACGGGTATGTAGCGCGCTCTATAAGTGTCACTGATTGATTGATTAGTTGGTCATATGTTTTCAGTTGCCCTTCGTGGAACAAGGTTTCCATCTCCGTCACTCCCCTCTCAGTCCACGTCCGCAGGTCTCCCTCGGTATAGTATCCCTCTTTTCGAGGAAAGCTCACCAAGGGGAGAAGAGGGGAATACAACGGTTGCCCCTTCGACAGTCTGTGGATCCGCAGCATGCACTTGCGAGCTACAGTGACCTGTATCGGGTGTGTGCAAACTGGTTTGGAGTCTGGCATTAGTAGTCGTCTAATGGCGGGCAGAGGCTGCCTCCCTCCATCAGTGATCGTCTCGCTCAAATGTCTTTCAGCTGTCCAGTGAGATGTTGTATCTTATATCTTCCTGCTGCTCAGCTTGATTGCATGTGATGTGGAATGTTGGATGAATGGAATGTTAGTGTGTTGTGAATGTCAGTTGGGTGTGGGCTGAGCAGCAGGACAGCTGCTCCTGATGGGGTTAACATTATATCTTATTACCTATCATCTTAATTTAATAAAGTAACTTGCTTAATCAACAAGGAAGTTCCAACTCCTTTTTGAATACATCATTTGGCGACGAGGATGGAACTGCTGTGTGGCTCCAATGTAAAATCGAGCCTCGGAGTCTGAAGTACTTGAAAACCAGCTGCTGACTGGTTTGTTGGTGTCCGGAAGCAAAAATCGAGCCCCGTGAAGAAAGTTCAAGAATACCATGTTTATGTGAGCCTATGTGATGGGAAAGTGTTGAGACGAAGCAGTGATTTTTGGCAAGATACCAGGAGTGGGAAACAACAGGAAAATAAAAGGGAAAATGTACTTTTGTCTTTCACTGGTGCTGACCGATGGTTCCTGTGGAGAGGGATAACGGTTGCTGTTTTCATTTAAAATCAGCACGAGATGTTATTGAATTCATTTCTAAGGGCTTACCTCACCAGTGGCCTCTGTGACGAAACAGCTCTTCATGTCTGATGCTGGCATGGCACGTCTTGATTTAGTGCTTGTTATGGCCGAGAACCAGCCGGCTCTACGTCGATCTGCGTGCCTCCATTTTGTTAGTTTAGGCAGACATCGTCAAGTCGAGATATTGCCAAGGCTGTTTTTGAAATGACATTTAGCGCTGATCTTGCTGTTTGTGTGGAGAAACAGGTACTGTCATCGTTTTCAGTTTAGCAGGTGTTGCTAACGGGATTGCAACAGTGCTCATGGAAAACAATTTTTAAACGGCTAGGTGCACAGATGAAAATCGTTTTGAAGAGTTAAATTGGCTCAAGTTTTGGAATCTTGTTTCACTGCTAGTAGTTACAGGAACTGCACAAAGGTCCCAGAAACAGCAGCGAGTCTGTGAATAAAGAAGAAGCTGTAAGGACAAAGGTCAAAGGAATAGTAGTGGGCCTGTGAACCCAGAAGTGACTGAAAAAGGAAAATGTCCCAGAACTTGATACGCAACGGAAAACACAAAAATGGTGTCAAAAAGTACATGTTTGGGACAAAGGTCTCAGGACTTCACCACAACAGGGTTTAGGATTATTAAGGGGTTATGTATGAGTGGTAGGCCTTTCATTGGTTTGTGTTGTGTATGGGGTGACTGCAGTAGGGTTAAGTCTCTCATTATTAGTCTTTGGTTGGGGGGTATGAGATGACTGTAGTATTGTCACTCAGTATTAGTGTAGTTTGGTAGTTGGTGTAGTGTCCCTCACAAGTCAGGGTTGTGTTGGGAATGTGTTCTGCCTCGCACGTCATGGTTGCATTGGCAGTGGTGTCCCTCACACGTCAGGATTGTGTTGGGAATGTGTTTTGCCTCGCACGTCATGGTTGTGTTGGCAGTAGTGTCCCTCACACGTCAGGGTTGTGTTGGGAATGTGTTTTACCTCGCACGTCATGGTTGCGTTGGCAGTGGTGTTCCTCACACATCAGGATTGTGTTGGGAATGTGTTTTGCCTCGCATGTCAAGGTTGCGTTGGCAGTGTCTCTCGCACGTAATGGTTGTGTTGCGAGTGTATGAATTGTGTAGTGTTGCTTGGCGTATGAATGGGTTTTGTGAGTGCTTGTTAATTTGTCAAGAGGTCTACACGTTGTTTCCTGATATATATGGTGTAAAGGTTTGTTCTTGTGTGTGTTGCTTGTTGTACTGGTCTGGCCAACTGGTATGATTTGTGGCATATGGATGTAGGATGTAGGTTTGTTGTTTATTTCAGGAAGTAATGTGATGCATGTGATGCTTGTTCAGACTGTTGTGCGCGTGTGTCAGTATGGAAAGGGACAGGATGTGTCTTCTTGCATCAGTTTGATTATTGTGTCATGGTCGTGTAGTGAGGTATGTGGGTACCTATCGTTTATTGATTACACTGCACATTTTATCTTACTGGTGCTGTGTTTAAATTTATTGAATCTACTGACTAATTGTGCTTGACATGTGGTCAATGTTTTATTTAATTCTTTTAAATGTCCCAACGAAGGGAGATATGTTGTATCTTATATCTTCCTGCTGCTCAGCTTGTATGTATGAGATGTGGAATGTTGGATGAATGGAATGTTAGTGTGTTGTGAATGTCAGTTGGGTGAGGGCTGAGCAGCAGGACAGCTGCTCCTGATGGGGTTGTCATTATAACTTACTACTTAACATCTTAACTTAAATAAAGTAACTTACTTATCTACAGTTCCAGCTTCTTTCCGATTACTTCATGAGACAACCATTGGAGTTGCGCATCCAGGAAGTATGATTCGAATGATGGGGCGCCCAGGCCTCCTTCAGTTGTGGGCAGCTGTAGAGTGCGCAGGGCTATTCTATGTCGCCCGTCCCCCCACATCAGTGTTGTGAGAAGCGTGTCCAATTCGCGAAAGAAGGACTGGGGTGGGATCACCGGTAGATTAGTGAAGTGATACAGTAGTTTCGGCACCATTATCATTTTAGCTATGGCTACCTGCCCTATAGGGGCCAGTGGAAGTGTCTTCCAAAAACCGATCGCAGAGCGAAGGCCTGCCAACACCTTTCGATGATTTCCCTCATATAAATCCTCAGGTGTTCGGTATAGGCGCACTCCGAGGTATCTGGGGGCTGCCTCGCTCCATTTCAGGGTGTGTGTGCCCAATTGCATGTCATGGGGTGCCAGATGAGGGCGAAGTGGGTAGATTGCCGATTTTTCCCAATCAACGTTAAGGCCTGATATGGCTCCAAAGTCCTGTAGTGTACGCCAGAGTAAGGTGAGATCACCTGTCGCATCCCGGACATATACAAGCAAGTTGTCCGCATATAGGGAGACACAATGGAGCCCGTCTGCTATCGGAATGCCCCGTTCCTCTCCCTCCCTCCGCAACTGTATGGCCAGGGGTCCACCCCTAGTGTGAACAGGAGGGGGGAGAGGGGGCACCCCTGTCAGGTCCCCCTCCCCACCGGAAACGGGGCAAAAACAAGTTTCCCGATCCGAACCCTGGAGGTGAGTCCTCTATAGAGGAGCTGGATATGGGGCCTATTTGTATTGCCCGTAGGACGGCGAAAAGGAGAGACCAGTTTAGGGTATCGAAGGCCTTCTCTAAATCGAAAATTAGGCAGGCCGCCCGCGGGAACCGGTCCGCCACAGTGTCTTGTATGTGAAACATTCTACGTAATTTGTGGGAGGTGGTGCGACTGGGCACAAAGCCGCATTGGTCGGGATGCACCAAGGCCGGGAGGATTTGACTATAGCGGTCAGCTAGTATCTTCCCCAGAATTTTACAATCCGCATTCAGCAGTATAATCGGTCTATAAGGGAGGGAGTGTGGGGTCCCTGTGCAGTTTTGGGAACGTTACGACTAGCGACTCACAGAACAATTCTGGCAGCATGCCCCCGGCCAGGGCCTCTTTAAATATTAGCATCAATTGGGGCGTCATTTCAGTCAGGAAGGTCTTGTAGTACTCCAGGGGGAACCCGTCCATTCCCGGTGCTTTTTTCCTCGCTAGCGAGCCTATGGCATGTTTGTTGCCGGAGGGTGTAATTTTACCGTCCAGATCCTTTCTGTCCACCTTGGATATCACAGGCATGTATGACGGGTCTAGAGAGGTCGTGGAATCTCGCTGGTGTCGGGGCGCGGTATACTCCAGCGTAATGGTCACGAAATATGTGTAGGATGTCGAACTGGGAATGCTTAATCTGTCCGTGTGCGTCCACGAGTTCTGTTATGGGTCGGGACATTGTGCCTTGTTTGATCAGCCAGGCTAGAAGCGCGCCTGTTCTGTTGCCCTCCTTGTGTGCTCTAGCAGCGTAGGCGCGAAAGTTATATTTGCGCAAGTCTCTCATGGCCTCTGCATGCGTGAGCTTCGCTGCCGACAGTTGTGCAAGTGTGGCCGTTCCCTGGTCCGACCGCGCGAGAGTTCCACTAGTGCTTTCTCTGCTCCGCCCAGTGCCTGTTCTAGTGTGCGTCCTACCCCCACCACCTGCTGAATGCAATGACCCCTAGCGCTAACTTTGTACGCGTCCTACTCTATTGCCCTGGAGGAGGCTGTGCCAGCATTGCGTAGGAAGTGTTCCCTGATGTAGTCCCCATGAGTTTGATGGAACGCTTGATCTGTAAGGCACTCCTGGGGTAGTTTCCATGTTGGGACTGGGGGCGGGGCTGCCTCCAGCGGATGACCACTACGTGGGCGTCATGATCTGATATGACTCTCCCCAGGTAATCCGTGTACTGTAGCTTAGGTAGCAGGTCTGTGGAGCATAGGAACCTGTTCAGCCGGACTCGCAGGTCGTGCGGGACTGAGTGAAAGGAGCATAGTCTATCTGCTGGGTGTAGTGTTCTCCATGTGTCTACTAGGGACCAGTGATCTTGCCAACGGCGAAGTCGCTCTGTTTGTTTATGTGCCGGCGAGTGTACTGGTGGGGGATGAAATCTGTCTAGGTGCAAATCCAAAACAGTATTGTAGTCCCCCCATGAGCCATGGTATCCCTACGTATTGGGCCAACACCCCTGTGAGGGTAGTCCAGTATTGGTCTTGGTGTATATTGGGGGCGTACACACATCCCACTAGTATCGGCTGGTCCTCTAGCAGGCCTGTCAGAATGATGTATCGTCCCTCCCTGTCAATGAGTCTGGCATGTTCCTTAAAGGGGACACCCCGGTCTAACCCATATAAGCGTACCCCTGGCGAAGGCTGAGTACCCCGTGGCGCATATCACACCCCCTTGAATCATGTCTTCGTAATAAGAAATACCCTAAAAAATAGATCCGAGACTCCAAAAAAAGAGCTTCAAATAACAATCGTGAATCCCTCCTGGAAGTGACTCTCCTCAAACTAAAGAATGAGAGGATAGCGTTTGTAAACACCTTCAATACACGATCCAATGCCATCAAGAAAATTGTAAAACTACACTGGAGGATTCTCAATACTGGCCCTGATAATCTTCCCATACCACTATTTGCGTACAAAAGAGGACCAAGTCTTAAAGATCGGCTAGTACACACTAGACCAGGACCAAAGAAAATTCATCAAGTGGGTACTCTATGGGATCTTCCACCGGTCGAGGGTCATCACCCCTGCGGGAATTGTGCTGCATGTGCCCAAACGGCCCACTTCACTAGCATCGACATTGGGACTTCTAGACGTTGGGAACAAAAACAGTTCACCAACTGTAACAGTTCCAACCTTATCTATCTCATCAAATGCCCTTGTCCCTTACAATATGTGGGAATGACAACGAGAAAAATTAAAGTAAGGATATCGGAACATAAAAGCAAGCGACCCGCCTCACAAACCACTTCTTAGAGGTAGGACATGCACCTACAGACTTTTCCTGGACCGTTTTAGAACAGCCACGGATCCCCCACATATTGCTGACATTACAAAATATCTTTTCAAATTGGATCAGAAATGGGTATATCGTTTGAATACAGACAAAAATGGCCTCAATGAAGATATTCCCTGGACCTCATTATAGGGTGATCCCTGTTTGACCTCCAGTACCATATCTCGGGGTTGCGCTGACAGCTAGTTGGACTTTCCGCCCTATATGGTGTGACTATTTATATACAGTCCTTATGACAACCTGGACAACGCCTATATGCCTTGCTATACTTGAGTGTCTATTGAGACTACTGTTTTGTCTCAGATATTAGCTGCACACCTAATCCTGGGTGTTCAGCGATAGACTTACTCACTTATGACTACCTCAATGTCATCGATTATCCATTAACCGTCTTAATAATCGATGGCTATCAGCACAAATAATACTGACTGACCCACATTTGGTCTCATATATAGACCAATGGTGTTTTTCTTATCGAATCATTTTCCCATAAGGTCCTGGCAATTGGTAACAATCCTGACAAGTGCTTTCTCGTACGCAATGTTATGCAAACAACATTCTTTATATTGTTTTGATAATTTGATGCCAATACTCTTTAAATTTAATTTCTTCACATTTAATCTTTTCATTGACTATCCATGGCGCAAACGACAAGATCAAGTTAAACTAGATTTAGTCGCAACTCAGTGCTTTAACTACATTGCCCATGATCCTCCTGACGCTGTACAGACACGCAGCTAGTTGCGCGACGGCGGGATCGGCGCATGCGCACCGGCACAATGCCGGGATAGACAACACTTCCGCATCTAGAAAAGCGGGGAGTAAACATCTCCCGGTGCCTCCCCGTACAGCGCAGATGCCTGACTGGGGTATCGACGGATAGGTAGGTGAGCTTATCGCACTACACGAACTGGAGTGTGTATGATCTTCCGAATGGTCTTTTCTAATTTTTTCTAATTATATCGACTGTGGCATCGTGACTGTGCTGTTACTGAGTCACAGCACCCACGGACCTTTTTACTTGGCTATTGGCGCTTTTTAAATTTGGAATGCTAATATTTCTGGCACAGTTTAGTCTACTACGCTTCCGTTTGACATTTCCATATTTGTCGTGATTTAGCACTCTCTGCAAATAGAATCAAAATAATGTGCTTAAATCAGCCGGCTATAGCAGCGTCATCACAGGTTTAGTACCTTTTTCCTGTAGTCTCTGGCGCTCAGATACTTATTATCAATGGATTTTTTATATCTTCCCATTTGGTGGCACAACATCCTTTCGGTACTTCAAAAAAATAAGAACTGATGCAATGTGCCATAAGAGATGTTGATTTCAACTGTATAAATCTAATGGTTTATTGCTTGAGATTCGGCGGTCGCTATGAGGTTTTTTCACTGTTATCTTTGTGGTTCACTTTCTTTAATATTAGAGCGGTGCCCCTATTTCCTGAGCTGTGGCCAGGCAAGGAGCGGCGCCGGTCTCTCAAACTCTAGGTGAGTGGGAGGCGCTTGTAAATCAGGAATGGTTGGGAACTGTACTTGTAATATGCAAGTACATAAATAATGTTAGTTATTGGAACTCCTGATGGATAACTTTCACTAAAGTGTTTCTCTCTGTTTTCTTTCATATGTGTCCTCCACACTTGATTCCTTTTGCCTGTGGCAATCAGCTTCTACTAAACAGGAGCATTGAGAAGGCCTAATCAGGTGATATCCTAATGTTTGTTTGATTTCTGTTAAGCACACACTCACTTTTTTGAAGCAGTAGCAAAATATAACTTTGGTCCTGAAGAAGCAGGTGATACACACAGTATCTGTAACTGCAGAAACATGTCGACCTTTATATACAGGCAGTAGATATTTGTTTAAAACTACTGTTATTTTGCACTCCACGTTTTTTAATCTTGGAAGTGGATTGCTCTCCATTAAAGTCATTTTTGCACCCACTATCCCTTTTTAACCACTCACTTTCACTTATTTTTTGTGCACTGCTTTTCAGTTACCTATGTCTGAGTGTACTGATTATACGTTGTGGACATACCACTTGCTGAGACTGGCCCAAATGATGACAAATAGGGCGGTCCAGTTAGTGTAACTGATGGGATTCCATATCACAGAGTGATGGGTCCAAGCGTATCAAGTAGTGGACACTACATTTTTTGAACACAGAGTTTTGAGTTTCCTTAGACCCACAGTTATTATTATTGTATACAGCATATCACACTCCGCCATTTCCTGTGCAACCGGTCCACTTCCTGTGTCGTCAAGTGTGTCTCCTGTAGGAGGGCCACCTGGGCTTGTTGTCGTTTAATGTAAGCGTACACCGAATATCGCTTCCTGGCCGTGTGCATACCCCTGACGTTCAGTGTGAGGAACTTGTAATCTGTATTTGACATTCTATAGGTCATGTGTCACCACGTGGTCTGTGTGTCTCTCCTACTGAATGCCCCCCATGTATGTTCTCCCCCGTCCAGCCCAACCCACCCGCCATCAACCGAGAAGTCCACACTATGTGCTCTGCTCCCTCCTCGTCCGCCCAGGATGAAATAGAAGAGGTAGGAAGGAAATGGGGGGGGGGGGGGGATAGAAAACTGTAACTCTGGGACATGTTCCCAACATTGGGGACCCACTGCCGGAATCAGTGCGTCCAAACTGGATTGCATAGAAGAATAACTTTAGTTCGTTGTCACTGGGTTGTGGATGGGTATCTCTCCGGCCACCGCCTGCACGGCCCGCTGCCTGTGATTACTTCTGAGATAGGTCCACTCGCGTCGTCTCTGACCATCAAAGGTGTGGCTGGGCTGAGGCGTCTGCGATCGTTGTGAACACAATAGTCCAGGCCAATGATCACCAAGCTGCGGGTCCCGGTGAGCGGTACAGTTCCTCGGCGATGTACAGTTCGGTCTCCGACCCCAGTTGGTCACGCCAGTTGACTCGATTTTTAGGGGTTCATCATATCAAGGTATCAGCTGTCTGGGGGGTCACCATGGGGAGTGTCACCGAGCCTTCTCGGAACACAGGTGCGCCACTGCCCTCGTCTTCGGAGCTGAATAGATGGAGGCCTTCCCCCATGTCAGATCCTCGGGTCCAAGGCGGCCACTGCCCGAAGGGCCTTCCGGCGCTCAGCGAGAATTTGCGTCAAATCCGGGGAGCCCGTACTGGATGGGCTGGGTCGTGCCTCCAGTTGTGTCAGGGTGATTTTCCGGGGCTGTCGTCCGGTCCTGTGCGCTGTCAGTGTTGTGCGGGCGGGGCATTGTCATGGCGCTGCAGGGGTTGTTCTATCCAGGAGTCCGCTTCTTTCGGGTTTGCGAAGAAATGTGTGTTCCTGTCGTGGACGACTCGGAGGCGACCGGGAATAAAAGAGCATACTGCACATTCTGCTGGCGCAGGGTACGTTTAACAGCCTGGAAAGTAGCTCTTTGTCGCTGTACTGCTTGGGAATAGTCTGGAAACAGCATCAGATGTTTGTCTTCCACCTGCAGGCGACTGTGCACCCTGGCGGCGCGAAGGACGGTGTCCCGATCCCGGAAGTGAAGTAGCTTCAGTAGGCAAGGCCGGGGCGGGAGGCCGGGCTTGGGTCTCCGCGCAGGGACTCGGTGTGCCCGTTCAATGGAAAAGTGGGGGGTTGGATCCTTGGAAGGTGTGAATGTTGCGATCCAGTCTGTGATGTACTTGATCGGGTCGGCTCCCTCCACTCCCTCCGGCAGATTCATGACGCAGATGTTGCTCCTCTGGGACCACCCTTCCAAGTCATCAGTTTTGTGCTCCAGTGTCTTGCCCCGGGCCTGTAGGTCCTTAAGGGCTTGATGATGTTGCTGGACCTGGGGTTCCATAGTTTGCAATGCCGCCACACCCTGGTTCGCCTTGTCTGTAAGTTTCCTGTGGTTATCGTGCAAGATGTTGTAGTCCGTGGCCAGGGTGTGGAACTTGTTCTCCATCGTCACTCGGGAGTGTTCTATAGCCTCTAGGACCTGGTCCAGTTTCCTGGACATAGTGTTGACATCTCTGGCGGGTTCATCCCGTGACCTTGTCACGGCCGATGTCTGCGACGGTGTTTTCTGCGGTCGACCTTTACTGGCAGGATTGATTGATCAGCGCAATTTGGGATCGGCAGCGATAAGTGTCAGACCGCCCCGGCCACGGCGTCCAAGGGATCCCCTGTAGTGGCACGTCTGCCCGGTGACCCAGCCACGATGTCTATTTTCACTGTGGAGATGCGTGCTGTCCTCCGAGGTGTCTGCAAAGACGCTGCGATGGGTATCGTTCACCGCCTCCCAGAGAGCTTGTGGTATGAGTGAAGGTGGGCTGTCTACCGACCACGCCGAGGATGGTCACGAAGGGTGACTTGCGGCGTCCACACGTGCTTGGTCCAGTTCTCGAGCGCTGTGCCGCTGTCAACAGTGCCCCTCCGTCACCTGGCAAGATAATGGAAGGGGGGCCCCCAATCACCTCCCGAATTCCTATGCGTGCCCTCTAGTTGGTCCCGGGGCGCGCTCTGCAGGTGCGGCGCCTCCGCGCCCCCCGTGGGCCGCAGGTACTCAGGGCACCACTGCAGTTTCAATCCTCGGGCCCCCAGGTCATTGCTACAAGACCCCGCTCACCCCCGGCGCCGCCTCGCTCTGTTCTGGCTCTGTGGGTGACCCTCACCACTTCGTGGCTCACTGCATCTCTCTGCCGGGTCTAGGCCATTCTCCCGGCCCCCACCGGACACGAGGCGAGTCGGGTACGAGCGCCCTCGTAATTGCTAGTAGCCAAGCTCATGCGCCGTTCGTTCTCCTCCCCGTGGTGCGGTCCCTCTGATGCGCCGACTGGCCCTGCTTTTTGTTGGGCCTCACTGGGGTCCCATGCGATGGTCACTCTGTGCACTCAGTGCAGCACACCCCCATCCCGCGGCCCGCCAAGTGTGTACTGTCCCCGGGCCGCCAGACCGGGACGCCGCCGCCTCACCTGGGGTTCGTCTGCCTTGTGGTCACCTCAGCACCAGGCGTCTGCCAGATCACACGCTCGGCCCCCAGGCCTGTCCCGCACCTCCACAGCAATGTGCAGCTCAAGGGCACTCCCGGATCGCGCCTCCGTTGCCTCCTCGGATGAAACAGGGCCTTCTCGCACCTCTGCTGGCAAGGAAGGGGGGAGGGGCCCCCGCTCCTCTGCGTCACTCCCACCGAGTCTGGTCGTCCGTATCGGGCCGTCTCTCCCCGCTCCAGGTTCCCCAGCGTCCGTGCCGGCTCCGCTGCTCCAGGGCCACCGCTAGCTGCACGCGACTTCTCCTTGCGGATCCGCCATCTTGGACAGGCCGATCACGGTCACTGCCGCCAGATTGCTCCCGGCCTTCTCGCTCCGTCTAGTCGGGTTTCAGTTGCACCGGAGCATTCCTTGCCCCCTCAGGAGTCGATCTCTGTTGTTTGCGACTCGAGTGGGCACAGATAGTGGTACTAAAAGCCACGGGCGCCGGCCGGCAGCCGGAGTCTCACGGAGAGACGTCTGCCATCTTGTAAATTGATAAATTGATACTTGTATAGCGCACTACTCACCCACAAGGGTCTCAAGGCGCTAGTACGAATAACGCTGTGGAACCCATCCTGGCTTTCCCTGTGAGGCGTCCACTCCTGGGCACCCCCAAGGTGGAGGCCAGGCATCCTTAGCGTTGTGGGGGCCGTTGTGGAGATTAAGCAAGCTATTGCCCAGAGTTGCAGAGTGGGACTCCATAATTGGAATAGGCACGCCACGAGAATTATCAGGTCCGTGGAATTTTGAGCCCAAGACCCGCCGAGGCGGGGAATTGAACCCGGGTCCCGGGTCTGCCGCTCCAACCATTGAGCCACACTTCTCCACTTGAGCCACACTTCTCTTCAAAATATAGGCCTCTTTTATACTACATCCCCTAGTTCTGTTTTAGAACCGGTCTTTGGATTTGATGTCACTGTGTGTCCACTCTATGGGCTTTCACAAGCACCTCCTTCCACTGAAAAAGACCCTGCAGTAAAATTCATTACATTATAATCAAAGAAGTCTATTCTAAAAGGAAATAATAGGCTCCACGATAGTAATTTTGCTCAGGTCAGGTGCGGGAGGGACGGAGCATTGTCAAAAAGGTTCCCAGTCCTTAGGGGGGTAAGGCAGGGTTGCGTCTTGGCGCCAACCCTGTTTTGCCTTTATGTTAACAATGTTATATCCCACCTTGGTAATGTGGGGGACAATGACGCTCCAGTTTTGGCAGGCAGGAGGGTGCCGGCCATCAGGTTTGCTGATGATACCCTCCTGCTTTCCAAATCCCCGATGGGGATTCAACGGATCTTGGATGGATTTGGTCTTTTCTGTAGACAACATGGTCTAGAGATCAATACGGGGAAGACCAAGTTCATGATATTTAACCCCTCACCCAAAACTAGACCTAATCCACTACTGAGCTCAGTAAGACTGGAGAGGGTAAAAACATTTCAGTATTTGGGGGTAACCCTACATGAGAATTTATCTTGGGAACCACAAATAGCAAGATCTCGGATAAAGCGGTCTCAACTGTCAGGGGCAATTTTGAAGGTTGCGAATACTTCTACTTTTAAACCCATCACCCCGGCAGTAGAAATGTATAAAACACAAGCTAAAGCGGCTGCATCGTATGGTAGTGAGCTATGGGGGTATAAAGCAGGGACAGCGCTGGCCAGTGTAGAAAACAACTTTTTAAGACGTCTCCTGGCCCTTCGCCGTGGCACACCCTTGCTTCCCTTAAGATTAGATGTGGGTCTCCCCCCCATAGGCGAGGATTTGGAATCAAAGCCACTAAGATTTTGGCATAGGCTCTGGTCCACCAGTGAGCTTGCACATTATAGGCAAGACCTCATCAACGAAATGAATTTGAATCAGTGTGATAGAATTCCGTGGCTGGCTTTTGTAAAGAAAGAGCTGTATCGCCTGAGTATCTATGAGCTATGGGAGGCCCCTGAGCTAGGCTGCCAAAAAATCTCTCGAAAAAGACTGGTGGAGATTCATAAGGAGAGAAGTTTTGCTTCCCTTGTTTCTGCACCCCACAATGGGATTTTAACTGAACGATTCCTGGACTCCAAGAATTCTTATTACTTTGAAATTTTTATGGATATCATTTTCCCGATCTTGGCAAGAAAACTGTTCATCCAATGGAGGCTAGGTACTTTGCCCATTAATTCTTTTACGTGTAGTAACTATGATGAGGAGGAAATTCATGTCCTGTTCTTTTGCCCAGCCTACAATAGACCAAGGAAATATTGGCTAGTGCCTCAATGTAGGAATTTGGGCGTAAGGAGCCTTTTGACTTCATACAGAATATTGAAAACAAATACTTCCCCTCATATAGTATTTGCAGTTGCTAAATTCAGAATGACCATGTGGCAGATCAGGAGAAAACTACTAAAAGCCTGACCATTAAAGGACGGAACTTTGATATGACTGCCATGACATTCCGCCTCCTGATTACCGAAGGGAACTGATTCTTTTACTTTTTTTTCTCTTCTCTTTCAAAGTAATGTTTTAATACAATGTGGATGTTTTAATACAATGTGTATGTTTTTTATGATGTATGTTTTTATATGTATCTTTTATCGTCTAAATGGCCGAAATAAAGAGTTTTTGGATTGGATTGGATTGGATTGGAACAGGAAAAATCAGTCATAAACATACTTTTATGACGAAATGTACGTTTTTTATACCTGCCAGGAGTTTACATTGTGAAGGTGATCTCGGAATCGTAAATCCCACCTAAGGAGTGGGAAGAGGCTGTTACATGGTATGGTTTACCTGGGAACATTGAGAGCTCCATGGGAATTACCAGGGGAGAGGATGTGGCCTTACAGCTAGAGCTGCCGACTTTGGAGCTCGGAACCGGGATCGAGCCTTTGTGTCGGCTCCACATCCTGTGATTCTGGGCAAGTCACTTAATCTCCGAGTGCCTAACACAAATGAATGTGTCCTTGTGTAAAGCGCTCCAATACCTTGGGGTCGAGTTCACACTACATAAGTCGGCAAAAAAAAATACCAACCACCTCTCTGTCTCCTTTTCACCCTGAAAATAGTGGAAAATTTACTCCAGCATAAGGCTCGGAAGGGGAACACATCATCCCCAGATTTGATTGTGGGTGGAAGGGAAAGAGTTAACTCTTCCCCCCAAAAAAAAAAAAAAAAAAAATATATATATATATATATATATATATATATATATATATATATATATATATATATATATATATATATATATATATATATATATATATATTCTTTTGCACAAGAAGCTCTATGTCCCGTGTGACCTTCCTTGCTATGGATATTTCTGCATAGTGATAATAGGAGTTTATGGGAAAAGTCACCCGAACTTCCTTTTAGCACACCTCGAAACCCGGGCCTCTTGCAGCTTTCCAGTCATACTGCCAAGAATGTTAGTGACTGGGGAATAAATGTACAAGTACGTTCGGACAGAGACAGTAACCTCCGCCTGTATTTTTATGTTTATTTTCGTCTACTAGCCCCAGAGGGTCTCACTATGAGGCACTGTGAGGTTCACGACATCATATAATAAAAAAAGAAGTAAAATGTTTGGGATTCCCCTGAACTTTGAGTGTCTTCTTGAAATAACTGTTTTTTTAGAGCAATGCCTGTGACGCAACATGACTTAGCACAAAAAACAAAGCAAACATTTTTCGTCACAAGCAAGGAGTTAATGTTTCTTCCCTGTTTAAATTTATTTTAAGCATGTCAGAGTTTTTGTCACGATGCAGAGAAAAGCCCACCCCGCTGGGGACATTAATATTGTCTGGCAAAACTTTCACCTCTTTAATACCAAATTGACTGAATAGAGAGCTCACCAACTAAAAGGTGACCAGCTAGCCTTTGCAAAGTGTCTGCCAGTGTGCTGCACCGCGCGTGCCACGTTTCTTCCAGTACCTTTCATTCCATTTGATCTGAAAAACAATGCTTTGTAGACATTTGCTTATTATGCAGCCGATTGTGCAATATGTGGCAAGCGCAGTAAATCCATAATTACACAGAAGATGCATCAACTGCATAATTCATCAGGCCATTGCTATATGCTTACTCTTGGTATGGTAAAACGTCTTCTTCATGGCTCTTGAAAGCATGCACCCCCCACGCCTCAAGAGCATCATAGAATCAGACGAAGATTTTCGCTCTCACCCCTCCCCCAGCACACACCGCAATCTTCTCTTTGCACCTCCGGGACATTTCGGAGAACCTCTGCAGTGGGTGGGCCTCCTACCCTTTCTTGCCTCACTGTTTACTGGAGGTGCTACCTCACAACCGGAAGTTGGGTGGGATAGCCTCCCTTTCTTTGGTCTCATTGGTTTGGCTCCTGCCTGTCAGGCAACTCCCAGCATCTCCCTACTCTTCTGATAACATCGCAAAGACCACGGCTGGACCAGTATGAGTGGGAAAAAAAGTGTAGGAATTGTCCGGAACCTGTCTCTGTACTCTAAGGTTGGGGTAACTACTGCTAACTTCCTTATTTTTTTTTGATTTGGGACCAGAAACCTGGGAACTTCAACCAAAGCTGCCTGGAGGGGGCTGTCTTGTCCCTGTCCGAGGGAGAGGGCTCATACATTGCCGGGTCAAGTGGCGTCCACTGTAGGGGCCCGTATTTGACCTCATGGTCACAGGTTCAAATCCCGGTGGGTCCACTCAGCCTTTCATCCTTCTGAGGTTGATAAAATAAGTACCACTGAGTTGGGTAACAATAATCATCTGTTGTCCAGCGCCATCTTATGAGGGTAAGAGATAAGAGGTGCCTGGCACGAAGGGAGACACTGCTCAGAATGAGGATAGCCTTGTGTCATGTCGTGGCAGTAATAATGACTGACAAGTATAATGATATTTGGAGGAGCTTTATTGTGCTTCTACTCACGACCCTGTCCCTACTCTAACTGCCCCTTTCCTGTGGTCGCCCTCCTCTTCCCTCAGCCCCGAAACTCCTCCCATCCCAGCTACTAGACTGCATACAACATTACATCTCCCCCTTTGTTAACAAAAGAGCACCAAAACTGGAATCATTCTTAGTCCATTTCCTCGATCAGTCTTTTTGGCTTGACTATGTCTCGTCGTGACCTGAGACATGGTCCAGAGTCTATAGGCGCACTCTCCAGTGGCCTTTCACATCTCGGAGCAGGAGTCCTTTTCAAGCGCCTCTTTCAGGCCTGGTGTGCACTTCTGAAAATGAGACACATTTCGAATAATCTTTCTTTGTCCAGACTCGGCAGTGATCATGGTGCCTTTCTGGTGAGTGATGAACTAAGGCTCATCTTTGAATCGACAATCAGTCTTCTTGGTCTGTTCTTGTTTCACTAGTACCCAATCACCGGTTTGGAAAGAGGGGGACTTTGCACGTCTTTTGGCATCCGCATATGTCTTCATCCGGGTTTTCTCAGCTCGATCCGCTCTCGCTGTTTCTTGATGGGTGCGGGTCGGGGACACTGGTGCCAGAGCTCCTTCCCACGTCGGGATCCTTGTTTGGATAGGCCGCCCAAGCATAAGGGGGGCAGGGTATTTCCCAGTGGTAGCATGTGGAGTGGTCCGGTATGCCCTTAGCACTTCGTTTAGAGCTGTCTGTAAGTCCTTTTTCTCTAACGTGGCCTGCTGGAAGGTTTTCTTGAGTGTGGCCATAAATCTCTCAATGGTGCCGTTGGCTTGCGGCCACAACGGTGTAACCTTTGGATGTCAAAAGTTTAGATGCTTCGCAAATTCATTGAACTCATGACTGTTGAACGGTGGGTCATTGTCTGTTTTGAGTTCTTTGGGAACACCCCATGTGGCAAACACCTGGTCCAACACGGCAATCGTGCTGGAAGCATTGGTGGAGGGCACAAAACAAGGGAATCTTGAATACTCGTCAATGATGGCCACTACGTACCGGCCTGACTGGATGGGCCCATAGAAGTCCATGGCCAGTTCCTGCCACACCCCTTCCGGGAGGGGAGTCATTTGAAGGGGAGCCGGAGGTTCTCCGGATCTTACCAGCTGACATTGAGGACAGTCTTTCAATGTGAGCTCAACCATTTGATCTAGTTGCGGGAACCAGACCCCCTCCCTCAAGGCTCTCTTGGTGGCAACTACTCCCCGATGACCCTCGTGCGCGAGGTTGACCACTCCTTGCCGTAGCTGTCTCGGGATTATTATCCGATGGTCCCTCAGTAGGAGCCCCTCTGAGGTGGTTGACAGTTCATGACTGACGTGTCTGAAAGCTTGCATTTCTTGGTGTATTTGAGGATCACTTGCTTCATCCTCACTCTCATGTCTCCACCGGTGCGTGCGCAATCGGCGCATTACCTTTTGCAGGATGCTGTCTTGTGCCGTGGCGTGTTTGATCGCGTCTATTGGGACTGCCGGTGGTCGGGCTACATCTACCACAAAGTGGATATATTCCTCAGCGATCGATGGGTGTGATTCGTGAGATGCCTGCGGGTGTCTGGACATATAGTCCGCTGGATTCTCACCTTTCCCGGGTTTGTGAATGATGGTGAAGGTATATTCTTGCAGTCTCAGACCCCATCTTGTATAGCGCTACAAGGCCTCCGGGTAGATAGCGCTATACAAGTGCAGTTTCAATTCAATTCAATTCAATCTTTCAATGCGGGGCGGCATCTTGGCTTTGGGATTGCCGAAGATGGTGACCAGGGCCTGGTTATCGGTGATCATTGTGAAGTGCTTACCAAAGATAAACACATGGAAGTGTTCACAGGCCCACACTACCGCGAGACTCTCTTTCTCGGGCTGAGAGTAAGCCTTTTCGGTGTCAGACAGGCTGCGGCTGGCATAGGCCACAATGTGGCGCTGCTCAGTGTCATTGTCATATTGAGCTAAAATGGCGCCCAGACCCACAGGACTGGCATCTACGGTTATTTCTGTCTTTCGCCTGGTGTTGAAATAGGCCAAGTTGTCCACTGCTTCCACTGCTTGCTTGATCTCTTGGAAGGCTCTCTCACACTGAGGGCTCCACACGAACGGTTGTCCCTGTTTCGTGAGGGCACGAAGTGGATGGCTGATTGTTGCATAATCCTTGATATATCTGGAACAGTAACTGGCCATTCCTAGAAACGATCGGATGTCGCTGACATCTTGAGGGCTTTTGGTGGTGTTCAGAGCTGTGACTTTCTCGGGGTCAGGTTTCATTCCCGCCCCTGAAAACACGTGACCAAAAAACTTGGGTGTGGACTGTTGAAACTCACACTTGTCTTTGTTTAATGTTAGGTTCGCTTCCAGGAGAGCATGGCACACTCGATCCAGGGCTTGGTCATGTTCTTGTGTGTTTGATCCATAGACGAGTATATCGTCACTATAATTTAGTGAATTCGGGATGTGTCGGATGGTTTGTCGTATCACTTCTTGAAATATTTCGGCTGCTGAGGAAATTCCGAAGTTTAGTCTTTTGTAACAGAAAAGGCCTAGGTGGGTTGCGAACGTTGTGATGTATCTCGATTTCTCGTGCAATTCAAGCTGATGATAACCCTTGTTGAGGTCCAGCTTCGAGAATACCCGGGCCCCATTTAATGCCGCTATCATGTTGCTCAGGTGTGGCCCTGGATGTCTCTCTCGCTCTATGGCTGTGTTAGGAAGCCTCATGTCCACGCATAGTCTTACTTTCTCAGGAGTGCCTTTCTTGGGAACGATCACAACTGGTGATACCCATGGTGTGGGACCATCTGTTTTTTCAATGATATCTGCCTGAAGCACTTCCTGGATCTCGTCTTCCACTGCCTGCTGAAGGTGGAAAGGTACTCTCCTCGGGTGTTGGGCAAAGGGCGCACCTGATCATTTATGTGTAATTGAATTAAACACTTATTCATCTTGCCAAGTCCGCTGAACAGCTTCGGGAATTTCCGAACAATGTGTGGATTATCGTGTACTCGGTATAATATTTCTACTAGTCTGAGTCTCTCTGCTGTGGGCAGGCTGAGGAGACAGTCAGCCTTTGGTCCTTCAATGACATGAATGTAAGTCTGTACTACCGTGGATTCATGTTTGAGTGTTGTTTCAAACTTGCCCAGACAGGGAAGTGGTTTTCTCGCCATCCAGGTGATTACCCTGACATGTGCGGGACTCAAAGCCGGCGGTGGTTTCATCTTCTTGTATTCGGTCACGGGCATGTAGTTCAATGATGCCCCACTGTCTAGTACAAATTTGGTGGCATGCGTCCCCACTGCAATGTCCAACGGAGGATACTTCTTTAATTGATCGGGGTCAGCTACCATGCAGATCTATTCGTTTGTGTATGTCGTCTCTCTTGAGTTTGACCTCGACTCCCTCGACTGTGACCTTCTGGCCCATTGAGACCTGTGGGATTCTTTGCTGGAGTGTGACGAACCGGACGACGACGGTGCTCGGTCTTGCACAGCTTTCACGTGAGGTCGCTGGCCTTCTGGTCGAGATCTGGTTGTCTCACTCCTTCTCTCCTTGTTGTATACTCCACACATTACTTCAAAGTGCTTCATGCGCATTTCCGGCACTGCTGGCCCATCGCTGGACAGGTATCTGTGTGTGGAAAGTCATAGCCACATCTGTAGCATTTCCGTGAACGTTCTGACTTCTTGGCATAGTTCAGTTTCTTTACTCCTCTTCTTGAGTCATAGCGTCAATGACTTCGGTGTGTGTGTCGGGACGCGGGACGGGACCTTCTCTGATGATCACCTGATCTTCTTTGACCGCTGGAGCTATGGGTCCAATAAGCTTGCTCTTTTCTTTCTCCCTTGCCGGTCTCCATGTTTTTTGCGTGCTCTTCCGCCTGGTCATATACCCTCGTCATTTCCTCAATCTCGTCGAGATCATGGCTCTTTCTCAGCAGCCGCCTGTGGAGGGTTTCTGAATGACAGCCTTCAATGACTCTCAGTCGGATGGCATCTTCTGTTGAAAATGAGTCAAAATTGCAATACTGCAACAGTCGGCGCAGTCGTGAGATGAACGTGCTCATCATTTCATCTTTGTCCTGACGTGCCTGATGAAACACGTACCTCTCATAGTCCACATTTCTTTTGTGCACAAACTTCTTATTGAGTGCATCGCGCACTTTGTCGTATGTCCCTCTGTCATCCGTCGGTAATTCTTTTATTACTTTCCCAATCTCCTTCCCAACAAGATTTCGGAGTGCAATGAGTTTGTCTCTGTCTCCTGTGACTTTCGACCCCTCTAGGTAGTCCTCAAAATCCTCCAGCCACTCCTGCCACCGAGGACCCATACCTCCGCCCGCCACCAGGGTCAATGGTTCCGGGGGGCGTAGATGCGAGACGATGGGCGCGACCGGGGCAGCCGCAGCCGCTGCTGCACCATCTCCGTTCCTGGTGGGTGAATTCGACATGGCTGGGCTGACATGTCAACAACTCGCTTGTATTCTGACTTTTTCTCGCCTTTGCACTGGCCAGTGCTTGTTTCTGCAGTAGTCACCCTTTTTACTATTATATGTTGTTTTCCAATTGCATTCGCCAGTGCTTGTTTTTGTCTTTTCAATGCTTGTTTCGCCTCACGCTGGAGATGCCTGACTTCAAGATGGCCGCTCATGCACTTCACAGGGGTGTCCTTCTCAACCGCCTGATTCTAAGATGGCCGCCGCAAAGTAGTTCTCAGCACCCACGAGGTCTCATTCTTTGCTGGCTCACTCGGTCTCACAGGGCACTCACCGAGTGTCTCTCCTCCGGATAGCAGCACTTGCACAGCCTCAGCTTCAAGATCCAGGCTACTTTCACCCTCAGGTAGGCCAGGAACGAGCTCCGGTTTCTCCTTTCCGTCGCGTGCCGTTTCTCACGCATCGGGGGTGAGACCCGATGTCGGCAGAATCTGCGCTTTCACTCCGGCGCCTCCGCAGGGGTCCCTTGCTTTCCCGGACTCTCCCCACTTCCTCAGGGCACTTCAGAAGGACTGAGGTGGGCTCTCAGTTCCTTCTCGGTCACCGCAATCTTCTGGCTGCACTCGCGACTTTTAGTGCAAAAATCGCGCCGGGTGTCCGAGCGGCAGATGCTGCACTCCCGCAGCTCTTACAGGGGCTCTACACGATCCCCTGATCGTGGAGCAACTCATTTACCGCTGGCCTAGGGCTGTAGGCGGCAGCTTCTTCGGGGCACACGTGTCCTGCAGACGACTTGTTCATCGTGGTGCCCGGGGACAGGATACATCTTCTGGGGTTCTTGGCTGGTTATCTTTCCATCCCACCCTCGTCGCCAGTTGTCATGTCGTGGCAGTAATAACGACTGACAAGTATAATGATATTTGGAGGAGCTTTATTGTGCTTCTACTCACGAACCTGTCCCTACTCTAACTGCCCCTTTCCTGTGGTCGCCCCTCCTCTTCCCTCAGCCCCGAAACTCCTCCCATCCCAGCTACTAGAGTGCATATCGGGTAGAAACTATTTTCAATATAAACTGTAAAATAAAAATAAAATAGTGTGTAGTACAATCCTATCTGATACCTATGCAAAGTATTCAAAATAATGCTTAAATTAACGGATATGTAGAATACGGGACACGCCACTAAAAGATGGCGCCTCTGTTTATGAAAGCCCCATCGAGTCGACTCATGCGCGCAACTCAGATGGAATCGAGTGGCCTAAATCAAACTAAGACAGATATAATATACTTTAACACATTTTATATACTCAACAATAAGAGGTGAGGAGTCGCCAACATGTATCACCGAAATGATAAGAGTACAGTTCTATAGAACTCCATACTTGTAAACTACATTGTATCACAATAGATACACCGTTCAAAGATGGCGTCCAATTTAGGTGCTAGCTGCGTCCAGCAAACGTAGGCGCGTATTCCAGGTGAAACCAATCTACCAAAACCTAACCTGTATAAAAAGAGCAAGTCACGATCCGCATCGTTGATGGTGAAAGAACGAGGCAGAGACGTGACTCCAGAAAATACAAGGTAAGGGCGGATATAGAACATATAGAATAACTAGACGGGATAGATGATATAACTAAAAAACGGGTCTAAGTCCGAAAAGCGGGTGATAGAACAAGGGGGTTACCACAACGCTTAAATCTAAATCTTGAAGATGTGATATATTCAGAAACGGGCCCCAGCTCGAAACCCGAGGGATAGAATAAGGGTGCTACTATAACGCTGAAATCCAATTTATATAACAGCACACAGGGAAAGCTAAATAAATAATCCCCCACAACATGTAGAATGGAAGCGACAAACGCGATTACAAAGTCCCTGACCTATTAGTATACCGGGTGGGAACCTTCTATTAAACCAACCACCTCGACAATTAGGAATAAGTAAGACAGCAAGTAATTTGGTAGCACAACGTAGAATAGAAGAATTGTAATGAGTTAAGTAGCCTCGAGGATAGCACACTAAGAAGGGGATAGATTAACTAATAAAATGTACACCAACTAAAAATAGAAATGAAATGAGGCAGTTGAACCCAGAAGGTATACAAACATATCTATATATTTGTTTACCTTAACAGAACATATCCAGTTCACCGAAGGAAGTACACAGATTTATGCCCGTTCCAGAAGGGTTTTATAAACTTTTAAGGTAAGGTGTTTTATAAATGAGCCCTATCGTAGTACACAAATAGATCTTTCCAACTACCATATAAGAGGGGGGCTATAATAAAAATACCGTTCTCTGTCAATGTAGATACACAGAAAAGTGTTTAAAGATTTGGAAAAGAGAGAAGAGGCTCCATATCGGTGAACCCTATACATGTGAAAAGGTAAATGGTCCCCATGATTAGTTTGTAATAAAAAAGAGTAAATGGATAGACCATAGATTCTGACAATATCCGATGTACCCCAATAGGATCAACTATACCCCAGAGTTGAAGACGTGATCTAAGAGTCCTAAAAACACCCATTTGGATGCTTTGCCCTACACCTAAGGGGTAAGAATGTGTTTGAATGTAATAATCCATATGTGAGCGAGTGTTTTATAGAATACACACAAGGCCCCCCAGATATTTCCACACCGATATGGAAACGGAGGGACTAGATACACAAAGATGTACTATTGTAATGAGGTGTATAAACTGTTGAGTGAGATTACAAGTATAGAAAAGTATATGAGAACTCTAGTATCATGTATATGCAAAGAGAATTAGACAAACTCCACCAGTGGGTAAACAGACAAAGAACTGAATACCTGTAACAACAAGAACAAGATGTAAGAGACAAACTGAACAGGATATATAATTATCTGTTGTAAGATGAGAAGAGCCTCAGGTCATGTTAACACCACTAAACCTGTGCAAATATAGTGATACCTTGCTTTTCTCCCGTATATCCACAGAGAGGGTGTTAAGCACTATTTACCGAAGCCGGTGACCCCAAATACAGAAGTCCTGAAGAAGGTGCTACAGTATCATTTGTGCTGCACCGAAACACGTCAACGCATTTTCTCATAAGTAGAATCCAATTAGGGCCCAGTGAGCAACTGATATACATGTATAAATGTTACTGTTGTTATCACTTTTGTAAGAACTCAAGACCTTTGGATCCAGAGATCAGCAGTGGCAAAAATATCAATAGGCCACAGTGAATATAGGGGGTTGTTTTCAAATATGTTTTCCAAAATTTTCTTCTATGTGTGATTTGTGATTTGATGAAATATTTGTCTATAGCATTTATCTGTGTATGATTCTTTTGCTTTCAATTTTAAGTAGAATTTGTTTGTACATGTAATGAATTGTTATGATTAATTGTTTTATTCTACTTTTTTCAAAGAATTTTTCTTTGAAATTTTAACCTGTTATTTTGTGCCAACTTATTTATGTATATGTTTTTATTAAAATTAGACTGTGAACGTTCCAATTCTGGTGTGGAAATTAACATTTAATTAATATAGTGTACTGAATTCGTTTTTCTTGTTCGAGTCTGAGGGCTTAGACAGATGGGCATGAAAGTAGAACAAGACCATATGTGAGTGTGCACCCAGGGATTCCTTACTTACTGATTGCATACAACATTACACCTTGGTGGAATGAATCGAAGCCTACCACTGAAAGACAGTGGAAGGACACGAACCGATCTGGGAATTTTCCACAGGGTGGACTGTTTCGCATTCATTTTGGATCGGAAAGGGCCGTAGAACACAAAGAGATTGATAAGGCGCATTAGAAAATCCTTACCACAATCTGCGGACTTCCTGCAAAAGATCCAGATTGCCAGACGAAATGCGGCATGGACAGAGAGGCCGGCTGCAGTTTGAAGACTTCTCGCTACGACCAAGGGTGGGCACCTAGATTGGTTGGGTGGTGGGTATTTGTGACTGCGCCTGAGATGGAATCCAAGCTGCAGAGCCCACTGGACTGCAGTCAGAAGAGTCCTCCTCTTGAACCAGTGGTAGTGCTGCCACTGCGTACTTGGCCCAGTGCATGCTGGCAAGTTGGACAAGGACGCTACCATCCCCGCTCAAAGGCTGTCCTAGGTGTACACATCTCCAAGCAGTATTTCCTGCAGACCAAAGAATATTCAGGTGCTGCCTAAACGGCTGAAAAACTGAAACCATAGTTGCCAACATTTAAAAAAAATCCCGGGACACTTTGACGCACAGGGCTGCTGCAGATAGAAAGTTCTTGTTTGCCTACCTATGTGTAATAAGGAGGACCAGCTCCTGCAACAATAATACCTGGGTCAGTCTCGAACTGGCCAGGACTGTCCCTGCAAAAATGGAACAGTTGGCAACTATGCTGAAAAAGACATTAGGGAAGAGTGCAGCCAAGGAAGATATTGAAGGTGTAGGGGGTGGAGGTTGGAATAAATTCATATTAGGGGGCAGGGAGAGTTGGCAAGCTTTGGCTCAGGCCAGACTGGACCACCCCTCAGACATCAATTTTCATAGAAACACCTGTGAATCAAAGGTACAATTGAGAGTTGTCCAATAGAAGCTGCTAAGGTTGTCTCCCCAATAGCAGTTAAGAGTGTAACGGACATAAAGAGTGATAACCGTGGCCTTCTGCAATATATGCCTATTGTATTGCTTTATATGTGAGTAGTAACACTGACTGCCTTGGCACTAATTAAAAACGTTCTGACACATGGGGCGTGAATCATAATGGGCCTCCACATTCGTGTGGGAGTCTCCTCACTCGGGCAGAATCTCTCCCATGGGAATTCTCATGCAGAGATTCTGTCCCGAGTGCGGAGGCTCCCCATCAACTGAGGAGGCTCCGCCACGAGTTCCGGGACTGTTTGTGATTCAGGCCCTTAGGGGGTCATTACGGTGGCGGTCAGACGAGTTTCTAACTGCCATCGTTGCCGGACAGGTACTGGCCAACAAGTAGTCAGTGGTCCCATCTACCATATTAGGATGCGACCGCAGTGTAGGCGGTCATAGACATCCGTATTTCAATTGCGGCTTATGCTGTGGCCTGGAAAAGAGCCGCAGCACAAGCCGCAATTGAAATACTGATGCTTTTGAACATCCATGCTCCGTGTGCAAGGCACCATGTGGTGCCTGGCAAACAGTGAATAGATGCTTAGGAGGGCACCACCTGTGCCCCCCCGGACCACATGTAGAGGCCGAAGGGGGACGAGAGCACTGCTAGGGGTCCCCGGCCCAAGGTCTCTTTCCGACTGCCTGTTAACAGCAGTGGGGCGACATGAGCAGACTGTCGGAAAGGAATATCATAATTCCTATGGCAGGGCCTGCGCAGGCACCACCTCCATTGTAGGGATTAGGAATCCGACCACCATCCTGACGGGATCTTTGATCCTGTTGGAGGCGCGGGTCCTACCCCCTCCCCACCTCTGCCGTCCGACCAGCTGCATTGTAATGCAGCAGTTGGTCCGATGCCCCAGAGGGTGAGCGGACCACCACGGACGGCCTGTAGGTGCGGGTCCGCCTGCCATCATAATGAGGGCCTTCATTTCTATTAACTTTACTTCACGCCTCCTGCTCTGTGATGTATGTGTACATTCTATTACTCTGATGTTATTTGACCTGCTGTGTAGTATATGATTACTTTCCCACACCTAATTTCGTTTCTTGCTCTTTTTCAGGATTTCTCTTCCTTTCTGTGATGTTGTGTACCCTGCCTGCAGTATCTGCACCATGTCTACCAACCTGATGTCTTGTATCTTGGTCTACGTAACATGTGTTCTTTCTAAGTAATGCACACAGGCTTAGTACATAGACCCGTCAGTTGCTTGATAACATGCTTTTTAAAAGGCGAGGACCAAAAATATGGAGCGCCGCGCACAGTAGTGACGCGACGCCCCCGGCCTCTCCTGGATCCGCTGGTGATTGGCTGGTAGCCTGCGTGAACCGGAAGCACTTATTAATGCTTCCAGTTCACTCGCTCGGGCAACATCGGGCAAGCCGGTCGGGACCGGTTTGCCCCCCATTAAGGGTTTAAGAGGCTGGGGAGCAGAGAGGATGGCCTCTCTTTTTCACCGCTCCCCAGCCTGGGAACCTCGCATGATAGGACCTCCACCAGAGGCTCAGACCTAACTATTCTTTGTCAAACTTTATCACTTATTCAAAGGCTAAGAGCACTAATCCTCTGTGTTTTGTGTTCCTTTATGTTTGGCCGGATCCAAGACTGTGATACCTGGGAGGTGATCCACACCGCAATAACGGCAAGATACCTGGTAGGTGATCCACACTGCAATGACGGCAAGATGTGGACAGGAAGGGGGACCGGAAGATCTGGGACGGGTGTGGCAAGCGGAGGCATCAAGTGTGATGAGCAATCAAGAGAAGGGCTTAGAGGTGCTAGCATGCATGGGTGAGATGCAGCCGCCCATACACTGTCTTGGTTGGGTATAGATATAGACAACCAGAATTTGCCGTCAGTAGGGGTATTTAGCAGTCCACTACGTTACAAGTGTATATGTCTTGCCAGCATGACCAAACTCAGGGGCAACAGACAGATGAAACACCTCAGCACCCCCTGTTTTGAAATGGTATTCTGCTATTAAGCAATATCTTACGGCACTTGTACACCCAGGTGCCATCTTAGCATGTACTGCGCGGCATTGGGATGCTTCATAGTATAGGGTTTTTTTCCCAAGCAGGTAGATAGTAGGGGGGAGAGGTTTATTCAGAGCCTATTCCAGAATATAGTGGCCAGGCATGTGTTTTTTACATTCCTTGGCTATGTGTATGGGAGATCTTGGGGCATGTGGGGCACTCCCTGTGTAGTCTTCCAATTTTGTCATTTTCCGGGATCAGCCGGCTATTCCGGTGTGACACCAACCCTGTTGGGGTCGGTGCAGTTACACTAGCAATGAGTCTCATGTCTGGTGCAACGTATCTGTCTGGCGCATTGTATCTCTATCAATTGAGGCCATTTATTGGCTCCCTGATGGAACGATAATCTCCTCTTCGTTCAGCCCAAGTTTAAGGGGACGAGTGCACACCTGGTACAGAAGTCCCTTGAGTTAGCCTGCGCTACCAGGAAACAGGCAGTATATGGACACCCTGAGCAGGTGCTGGAATATATTTGTTACTGGAGCATCGGCCACCGTGGTTAGAATGCAAGATGATGTCACCCCTTGTGGGGGATTTCTTCGGCGATGGGCTTCTGTGGGCAGGGCACACATCAGATATAACACAGTTATTCTGCGTATGGAGGGTGGCATGTGCCAGGCAATATTAGGTACCAGCCAGTAGAGGAAGTAAGTGCAGTGGCTCCAACGTGATCTGCAAGGCTTCCAGGAAAGCAATTTTGGTTAATTCAGTCATTTCAGGCTCATTTCTCCCCTCGACACCAGCACCGGTGTACCTCCAAGTATCTATGGACCTTGCAGTGTTAGAGGTCTTGCGCAAGGCGACCTGTTCCCTAGAAGCGCCTTGGGTTACGCATGCTGTACAGCACCCGGAACAGCGGTTGGGTCAGGGTTATACCAAGTAAATTTGGGCAAGCCCTCCTGCCAGTGATGAGGAAGACTATTTCCGCATAAAGCAAGTCGACACAGTAGGTGCATGGTTTAAGGCTCACTGGGCCTGGCGTCGTAAGCGAGATAAGGTCTAATGTCCTGCGGGGTCACCTAGGAATGCTTTTGCCAACGGCAGGATCAGATACATACACCCCTCTTCACTGGGTGAGGAAGTATTTCTGAAAACCTATGGGAACGGTTCAATGAGGCAAAGAGCGCAGCATGACCTTTCTAGAAGTTGGTAGTGGGAGGCCAGATAGTCGGTCAAATATACTGGCCTGTGGCGGTAAGGTCATGATTGGTGAGCATAGTTTTCAGGCCTTAGCGGGCATAGCCATGGTCAAAATGGGGACGCCTGACGGGGAGACAGGGGGTCGCTCATGAAATTCCAGGGGCAGTTACAGCCGGTAGACTCGAAGGGTGTGGGGGGTAGGGAGGTCACGCTTCCAGAAGGCTAGTAGGCCAATCCCTGCATGCGCATGAACTCAAGGACAGAAGGACGCATTACTGCAGCGATCCCCCCTTTTATGGAGTTGAATCTTTAAGGGCGTAGGGGGGGGGGCCTGGTGGAGGTATCCATCAGGTAAGCTGGACCCCCTGCGCAAGGTCACTCCGGTTGGAGGTTGGGACCTAGCTTGATCTTGACCTAGGGCTGACAGTCATTGGCCTTGCCGTAGGCTCTAACAGGGATACGCAGAAAGAGAATATCTTCATTGCTTAGCTTATGATACGAACAGATATATATGAGAAGCATGTTAAGGTTAGCCAATTGACAGCTTGTACCTATCAATGTATTGGACTTTCTGCGTATTGTGTGCATAATGTAAATAATAATACAATGTAATGTTTGCTTATTTTATGTAATAAAATACGGCCGTGGTATACTACCCTTAATCCAAAGCAGTGTGGTGCTTGAATTGTTTGCCTTGGGGGTAAAAGGGGGGGTGAGCCCCATGGGAGCCGCGAGGGTGCCCAAGGGTTGAGGGTGAAGAGAAGGGGGAAGTTTAGGCAAGTACCAGGCCATAGAGCGTGTGTAGTGAAAATACATTTAAAATATGTAATCCTAGGGCAGGGACTCCAGGACGTTGAGTTGTACATGAACATAATCGTGAGTTCCCAGGGAGGATTACCAGGTCCAGGTGGGATGGACAGGTGCGTAGCCTCAGGGGGCCCCATTGCTTCATTGTGTGTTAGCTGTGTCTGGGGGTTCTGAGTCAGGTCTGCTATGACAGTGCTGGCTTTTCCTGTTCTGCAGTAAATGTGAACAGTCCAAGAGCCTGACAAAGTTGAACCTGCTCTGCGGCATATCTATACTATCCATGAGCCTAACACAATTGGATAGGCTCTGCAGTATACATGCACTGTCCATGAGCCTGATATAATTGGACCTGCTCTGTAGTATATATTCACTGTCCGTGAGCCTGATACAATTGGATAGGCTCTTCAATATACGTGCCCTGTCCATGAGCCTGATATAATTGGATCTTATCTGCAGTATACGCGCACTGTCCATGAGCCTGATATAATTGGACCTACTCTGCACTATACGCACACTGTCCATGATTGTCCATGAGCATGACACAATTGGATTGGCTCTGCAATATACGTGCACTGTCCCTGAGCCTGATATAACTGGACCTGCTCTGCAGTATACATGCACTGTCAGTGACCCTGATATAATTGCATCGACTCTGCAGTATACGAGCACTGTCCATGAGCCTGATATATTTGGATCGGCTCTGCAGTATACATGCACTGTCCGTGAGCCTGATATAGTTGGATCACCTCTATAGTATGTGTGCACTGTTCCTGAGCCTGCTATAATTGGATTGGCTCTGCAGTATGTGTGCATTGTGCATGATTGTCCATGAGCCTGATATAATTGGACCTGCTCTGCAGTATACACGCAATCTGTCCGTGAGCCTGATATAAGTGGATCAGCTCTGCAGTACACGCAATCTGTCCGTGAGCCTGATATAATTGGATCTGCTCTGCAGGATACGTGCACTGTCCATGAGACTGATATAATTGGATCTGCTCTGCAGCGTATGTGCACTGTCGTATGTGCACTGTCCATGAGACTGATATAATTGGATCTGCTCTGAAGCGTATCTGCACTGTCGTATGTGCACTGTCCATGAGCCTGATATAATTGAACCTGCTCCGCAGTATGAGCGCACTGTCCATAAGCCTGATATAATTTAATCTGCTCTGCAGTATAGATGCACTGTCCATTAGCCTGATATAATTGGATTGGCTCTGCAATATACAAGTTCTGTCCGATAGCCTGATATAATTGACTTGGCACTGAGTATATATGCACTGTCCAAGAACCTGAAATAATTGGAGCTTCTCTGCAGCATACGCGCACTGTCCATGAGCCTGATATAAATGGACCTGCTCTGCAGTGTGTGTGCACTGTCTATGAGCCTGATATCATTGGATCTGCTCTGAAGTGTATGTGCACTGTCCATGAGCCTGGTATAATTGGACCTTCTCTGCTGTATATCTACACTGTCCATACAGTGTCCATGAGCCTGATATAATTTTATATGCCCTGCAGTATATGTGCACTGCCCATGATTGACCAAGAGTCTGCTCAATTGGATTTTCTCTGCAGTATATGTGCACTGTCCATGAGCCTGATATAATTGGACCTGCTCTGCAGTATACGTGCACTATCTGTGAGCCTGATGTAATTAGACCTGCTCTGCAGTATATGTGCACTGTCCGTGAGCCTGACATAATTGGATTGACTCTGCAGCATATGTGCACTGTCCGTAAGCCAGATATAATTGGATTGGCTCTGCAGTATACGTGCACTGTCCGTGAGCCTGATATAATTGGATTGGCTCTGCAGTATACGTGCACTGACCATGAGTGCTCATGGGCCTGATATAATTAGATCTGCTGTGCAGTGTACGTGCACTGTCCATGAGCCTGATATCATTGGATCAGCTCTGCAGTATAAGTGCACTGTCCGTGAGCCTGAAATAATTGGACTGGCTCTTCAGTATACGTGCACTGACCATGATTGCTCATGGGCCTGATATAATTAGATCTGCTGTGCAGTGTACGTGCACTGTCCATGATCCTGATATCATTCGATCGGCTCTGCAGTATGTTTGCACTGTCTCTGAGCCTGATATAATTGGATTGGCTCTGCAGCATACACGCAGTGACCGTGATCCTAATATAGTTGGACTTGCTCTGCAGTATACGTGCACTGTCCGCGAGCCTGATATATTTGGATCTGCTTTCCAGCATATTGGTGCATGTTATGCTCCTGGTGGCATGCACCCTGGTTGGTGGTACATGTGTACTGTTCCTAGCAGTAGTGCTGGGCCTCCTTTTTTGGTGGTCTTCTTTCTATCATTTGAATGCTACTTACCTGGCAGTCTGGGGTGCACAAATCTACTGCCCACTGCCCTGAACATATCAGGCCTCTCCCAAGAATGCGAGCGCTGTTCATCGCCCTAATGCTGTGCGCCTTGCTCTGCGCTACGTATGCACTGTCTACCAGCCCTTCTGCATGTGCCCTTCCCTCTGACAACTATGTGCTCCACATACCCTAATGATCTGTGGTTGCTTTCAGCTGCATGCCCTGTATAGCGCCCTGATGCCATGTGCTTTCTGTCTGCGGTATATTTATTTCACTGGTTTTGTCTGTCCCTCCTTCATGCGTTGCTGTCTTTCAGTATAATGTTGACCATAGTTCTGTGCTGTTTATCGTCCCGATGCCCTGTGCCTCGTTTACACTTCCTGGAGGCTTCTGGGTATTTCAAACCCCAGTGGCACTGAAGGTCTTTCCTGGTCTGTTAACTGTGCTTCTCTCATGGAACTGTTTGCTGTTGTTTGCCTGGTCTCAGGGTTATGCCACCGTCGTCTGCTGCCATTTGCCCTGCTCTGCCCTACGAGTCTTGTGACTAGGCGGCTGGAATTTGTTCTGCCATCATGGCTATGTTTACCTGGCGTTGTTTACCGCTTTTTTCGAGATATTAGTCCTGTTCTGAAGGATCAGGCCTTGCCCAGCACTGGAGCAAGCAGAGGGACTATCCATTTTGTCCTGCCTCGTGGAGTCACGTGATTCTCTCCACAGTGACACGGAGGGGATTTCCAATGTTTTATTACTTTGATCGGTGGAAACTGCTTTATTGCACTTTGTGCTTTCGCTTTACCAGGGTAGTGTTGTTACATCATTTCTTCATTACTGCTTGTCATCCTGAGCCAACAGGAAGTGGTAGGGCACTCTTGAATATTGCTTAATGAGCCCCTTTTTAGGCCAAGAGTGCAGTAAGTGTTACATGTCATTTTCCGTATTTATTTGATGCACAACCAAACATATTCAGTGTGTTTGAGCGTGGGAGAGGACAGCTAGCAACTAGCAGAAACACGTTTTGTCTCAAACTGCTGCATTAGTAAAAATGTGCTTATTTTTAAATGCAGATATTAAAATGATAGCACATAATATATATATGAAAAATTAACATTTTGCGATTAAAGTTTTGTATCGGTGATACCATCCTGAAACGTTACTCTGAAACTTCACAAAGTTGCAAACTTTGTCGACTTTGGAAAACTTTTACCCAAGAACAACATTTTCTACAAAAAAAATTGTGTAAGAATTTGTACTACAAAAGCCTTTTTAAGGGAAAAAGTAGCCAGTTTTTTAAATTAGAATTTTCTCTACAAATTAAAAAAAATATGCTTTGCAACCTTGGTAAACATTCTGAAGTTTGGAGATCCTCCTAAACCTTGCATAGGAAAGCCTTAGCAACTTCTCACCTCTCCTGCAACGTATAACGGCTGCCAGTGTACCTATAGGCGACCCTAACCCACAGGGGTAAAATACACGACCCATTGTAGCACCGCGGAAAAATCACCTGCTCTATCCTCTAAAGGCGAGCAACTGAACAGCACTGACACTTATTGGACCACAGAATGGCACCCGAAGACACTTAATAAACTACAAAATGGCACCCAAAGATCTAACTTATTGTCTGTGCAGGCCAATCCCAGTATTTTGGAGGTGACGTTACAGAAAGGAGGAAAGGAAAGGCTGGAGCATGTAATAAGGGTGCTTCGTAGTAAAAGTCTCTTTCCCAGAGATCAAGTTATAATGTTTACCTGTTCCAGAGCTGTTTTGTAACAAATTGTCCTAATGCCCTGTCTGGGAGCAGATTCGGGACAGATCTTTCCTTGGTATGGCTAAAGATGTTAGAATGATTTCCTGAAGATTTGGTGTGGTGCCCTTAGTGTCGATGGGTGTGCACATAGCATAGCTCCATGTCGGAATGGGCTAAGAGCATGTGTGTTTCGAAGAGATTTGCAGAGAAAGGGCACTATTAGTCAAGTATTGTGACAACACTTTGCCTGTAAAATTGGTTCTAACAATTCCTTGTCTCTGGGAACTTATCTTGTCCAACTTTCATGTCTAGCAGCGGTTGTGTGCTGGAACTTGCATTGGTGGTTATAGAAGTGTGTGGTGGAAGAGTCTACTGATTATAAGCACGTTGCTGTGGAGCATGAGAGTTGAACGGGTGTGCGTGTCATGTAGAGAAGTGATGAAAAGGCTGGCGTGCATGCATCTCAAAGAGATGTGTGAGATAGGACTTGTTTGGTATCTCTGGAACCTTGTCTTCTAAGGTTTCGTCTTAAACAAGATATATGCCGGAGCCTGTATTGATAGTCATAGACACTTGCGATGGAAGTGATTCTTGAGTTGGAGGGCATTGGTGCGGTGACTGAAGCTCGAACTGCTGCTCGGATTATGTTGCTACATGCTGGAATAGAATAAGCGTGCATGTGTGTCAAAGAGATTGGCAGAGAGATAGCGTTTTGGGCAAAATATTATAACAAGTCCCTTTCTGCAGGCTAATTTTGTAATAATTCCTTGTTTGGAGTTTGCTTTGAAATGTCTTGTCAAGTACCTTGCCCAGGAGCTGTTGTGAGCATCACTCTTCGGATTGGGAAAAAGTAGCAATGAAGACCGTGGCACTTCAGCACTACATGGCCTGGTAAGATCTCAATAGGTCTGAACGGGTTCAAGGGAGCTCTCTGGTCCCATCTTCCTTCACCCACATTGCATCTTGATCATTCCATTGGAGGCCTAGGAGGGTGATAGGGACATTGGAAGTTTGTAAGTATGGCTGTTGACAGGGAGGTGCAGTGGAGCAGGAGCGTTGAGAGTTAAGTTGGACCTTGCCCTGGTAGACAACACAGGGTTGCGATGGCATGAACATGGAGAGATATTCAGTTTCAGAAACCTGGGCACAGAGAATGTTGAGAGTTACTATGATCTGATTAATTATGAACATTTATCTTTGGAGAACAGGAGCAGTTTAGAACATTAACTTTGCTCATGGGATGGACTCAGTGCCATTCACGTCCAGGTCCAATTGTTCAATTTCAATATTCGTCAATATACCACATTGCATTCCATCTTGTAAGTATCAAGAAGAAAATTGAAAAAGTTAGTGAGAGGTCAGAAAGTACCTCACGTGAGCATCACCAAGGGAGCTACTGGTTGGTACTCACCAGTTTGACAACGTCATCATCATCTGTGACTTTCATGATCATAAAGAGAGAAAACGTGTCAAAATTTCTAAGAGATGAAGAAAAGCAAAGAAAAAAAGATAGGTTGCAACAGAAGAGTCCTACCCCTGTGTCTTAGTTTCTGATGTGAGAGGTTCACCCTATATATCATCCAGAAATACTTGAATTAACGGATCAGCTTGGTAATGTTACTAGGCCAGGTGCAGTGGTCCGTTTTCAAGAACAGTGGGTTTTTACACCGTGGAAAAGAAGTGAGGTTTTATCCCTTAAGACTTATTTGCCTGATATGAGAAAAAATCCCACTGCCTATTATAAATAGTTGACTGAAGCTGCCTCTTCTACTGTAATGATCCTTGCTGATATTAAAATGTTTTTTGGCCTTCTTGTTCCGGTTGATATTTGGAGACAGGTTCATATTGAGGATCATGTTGCAAAGTTGGGTGGTACTTGGGACCAGATTAAGGGATGGGATCAGGAACGGAAGCCTGGCGATAAGCCTCGAGCTGAAATACTTGCATTACCTGGTCGTATTATAACCTATATGCATTCTCTTATTCTGCCAAAGAAAGCGAGTTGGGATAAGCTGACAACTTGTCGACTGAAGAAGGATGAAAGTGTGTCACTTGGTTTGAAGATACGTTTCTGGACTATAGTGGGCAGGATATGTCTATTGAGGGGGGAGTTCGGTTATTTGTTGACAGATGTGTTTCTAATCTACTACCTGAAATTGCGACTCGTTTACAGGCATCTGAGAACACCTGGTCCACCTCTTCCCCTTCTGTTATTTTGAATACGGCTCAATACTATGAACCTCATCACCAAGAGGAGAAATAGAAGTCTGATAAAAAACATAAGGATTTAAAGACAAAGGTGTTGTTGCAGCAGGCATTTAGAGGGAATGGTAGAAGATGTGGTGGTCCTGCCAGACAGCTTCACGCACTAGTAGACAGCCGACCACCACACCTTTAGGGCCGAACAGTGTGCATATTGTAATGAGGAGGGCCATTGGTGTAGTGAGTGTCCTGTGCTTTTACAGAAAGTTGCAGTTCCTTGAGGGTGAGGTTCTCGTGGACGGGGTTGTGGGACTGATAGATCTCAGAGTGTTGCGGTCTAACAGGGTCATTCTGATACAAATTATTTTGATGACCCTTGTGATGGACAGTATTATCGTGATGATTATGATATGGATGAGGTGACAGGGATGTCTTACACCTATGACAGCCAGGGACAGAGTGAGGGACCAGTTTTGACACCTGCAGATTAGTGTGGTCCTTATGTCGCTGCGGATTTGCAAGGCTCAACGAAGGAAATTTTAGTCGACACAAGTGCAACAAAGAGTTCTGTTAATTGGCATATTGTTCCTGGGGTGGCTTTGTCTGGCCATAATAATGTTTCAGTAGGTTTTTCAGGTGTAAGCCCCATTTCACAACCCCTAGCATTGACTGTTGGTCCTTTTACTATGGATTCCCCATTTTTGTTGATGTCCAATTGAGGTGAAAATGTGATGGGTTTGGATTTGCTGAAGAAATTGCATGCTACTATTTATTGTTCCCTGGAATGTGTTTTTACGACAATGGGTCCAAATGTAAGTACGAAACAGTGTCTGTCTCACCCTCTTCCTGTTGAATTTGTTAATGTACCATCCACTCTATGGGAGACAGGTGATACGAATGTAGGACTGTTGCACATACCACCAGTTTCGATACAGGTGAAAGACAATGCTATTTTGCCTTGTATTTCTCAGTATAAGATACCTCAGGCGGGAGAACGAGCCATTCTATAGATTATTCAAGATTTGGTACAAAAGGGTGTAGTTGAAGAGATGTCTGCCAATATTTGTAATAGTCTAGCAAAAGAACCTTACAAGGGTAAGGTGGATCTCTTGAGTACACCAAATGTTGTAAGATGCGGTATCAAAATTGTAATCCAAAAGCTTTGTAGTCATCAATTTATTGAAAATAAAAAAAATTCACTTGTAGAAATTGCGTTATTCCAATGTAATTCTTGGTCGCAAAAAGTCATGAGGATATCGATTTTCATAGCAGTACTGAATGACCCCAATGCATTTCGAGCCGGGCTTGGCTCTTCTTCAGGGGTTCCGACGTCTGAGGAGAAAGCAAATGTAGAACTGATTGTATCAAGAGCCCGAGGCTAAACAGATAAAACAGAAGACAAGTGGCGTGGACATGCATGACTAACAAGTGAAAAGGTGACATGGTAAGAAAAACGATAGTGAAGGATCTATAAATGTTCGTGGTGATGCCTAGTAACCAAGAATAGTTCATTAAGATATGGTATAGTTCCCTAAGAAGGAGAAGCTAAACACAAAAACTAGGAAAATAGACCAAAGTGACTAGCTTGAGTGAAGGCTACATGAAGTGAAAACTTGGTCAAGAAAGCATTGTAAGTAAAAGAATGGTGTAAACTGTGCTCCGGACTGGTGGGCGAGTCACCATAATGGCATGATAAGACCAGTGCATGTTGAAAAATACTGTATCCCAAGGAAACTGTACAAAACTTAACCGATGTGTACGGGTATGACGCTGTAATCGGAAAGTAGAAACAAGTTCCAGTGCGTGCAGAGCTCCGTGATAAGCACTCAAATCCGCTAGCCAAACGAGTGAAACTTTCAGGATGGTGCGCATAGAAATAGGACTGAGTAGGAGGAAATCCAAAGTGTGCTACTCCGAGCTAGCAACAGCGTAAACAGACACGGGACAAACCATGGAGTGATGAATGTAAACAAACTGACTAATAAAGATACGCAGTAGGGAAAAGTGTACGATACACTTAAATAAGGGACAAACGTGGTATAACAAATAAGCAATGAATTAACTAGTGAAACGAATGGCAATAATCAAAGAATACATGCAAACTGTAACACTGAATACACTGAAAAGACATATCATGGTAACAACACATAACATTAGAAAAGTGAAGGTAAATTAGGAGAAAACAAAAGAAAAGAAGAATAAGTATGTGAAGAAGAGCCAAGCCTGGCTCGAAATGCGTTGGGGTCATTCAGTTCTGTTATGAAAATCGATATCCTCATGACCTTTTGCGACCAAGAATTACATTGGAATAACGCAATTTCTACACGTGAAAAATTGATATTTTGAATAAATTGATGACTACAAAGATTTTGGATTACAATTTTGATTCCGCATCTTACAACATTTGGTGTGCTCAAGGGATCCACCTTACCCTTGTAAGGTTCTTTTGCTAGTTTATGTCCAGCGCCTCTTGGACAGGAGGTGAACCGCCTGAGAACCCCCACCTTGCTTACATGGGATTTACCTTTTTGCTTACCCCCATTACCCAGTGAGTGCAGCGGACCCCTACTCTTGTTGTAATATTTGTAATAGTCCCATTCTTCCGATTCTTAAATGGACACACTCAGGTTCCCCTGATGATCAGGTGCATGTTTATCGTTTTGTGATTTACCTGCGTGAAGTTAACAAAATTGTGGTCCCCCAGTTTCTGGCGGTTCTCGATATTACCACCCTTTTGACAATGATTCCTTCTACTGCTGAATTCTTCTCTGTTATTGATTTGAAAAATGAATTCTTCAGTATTTCTATTCCTCCAGATAGCAGATATTTGTTTGGGTTCACACTAGCTGGTAGAAGTTTTAGATTCTGTTGAGCTCCTCAGGGCTATACAGAGAGTCTGAGTATTTATAGTCAAGCTTTAAAGAGTCAGCTGGATTCCCTTTTGCTTCCCTCAGGTAACGTATTGGTGCAGTATGTCGATGACCTCCTCATTGCTTCTGCCACAGAACAAGGTTGTAGAGCTAGTATGGTTCAATTGTTGCTGCATGTAGCTCATCATGGACATAATGGCTCCCTTTCTAAATTTCAGTATTGTCGACAGGAGGTCACCTATTTAGGTCACCTACTGTCAAAGGAAGGTAGGAGGTTACCCCCTGAGCGTATCAGTACCATTGTTAAAATTTCCATTCCACTAACTCAAAAAGATGTGCACGCTTTATAGATATCACTTCCTACTGTCGGTAGTGGATACCTAACTACTGATTACTAATCAAACCCTTGCTTGCATTAACAACTAAAGAAGTGCATGCACCCCAGCCCTGGATGCCGGAATGTCAGCAGTCTTTCAAGTAATTGAAAACTGTGCTTTGTTTGGCTCCCGTGCTTGGTACACCTAACTATGGGAAGCCGTTAGTGCTCGATGTCCACGAGATGGCTGGCTGCACGTTTTCTGTCCTAACACAGAAATCTGGAGATAAGCAACGCCTTTGTGCTTGTTTCTCCACTGTGCTGATCCCGTTGCAAGATCCCTCCAGAGCTGCCTAAGAGCGGTCGCAGCTGTGGCCACTTCGATCAAACAATTGGCTGGACTCCTACTTGATACTGACCTCACAGTCATGGTACCCCATGCTGTGGACACACTTTTGAACAAGACAAAGACACAGCACCTCACCAATGCATGTCTTACCGGCTATGAACTGTGAACTGACATTGTTTGCTAAATATATCATGATTAAATGATGTGCTACTCTGAACCCAGCCACATTACTACCACTCCCTTCTGAGAGTGATGAAGTTGACAAGCATGATTGTATCTTTCGAAAGGAGGAAGAGACGAAAGGACGTATATACTTGAAGAACTTTCGCCCCATTTCGCTCCTGCCTTTTCCTGCCAAAGTCATCGAAAAGACTATCAACCAACAACTCTCAGCCTTCCTTGAGTCAAACGGATCCCTCGACCCGTCGCAGTCCGGCTTCCGAGCAAACCACAGCACTGAGACCGCCCTCATCGCAGCAACCGATGACATCAGGTCCATGCTAGACAACGGGGAAACTACCGCCCTCATCCTCCTGGACCTCTCTGCAGCCTTCGACACCGTATGCCACCGCACCCTGCTACAGCGCCTCAGCAACACCGGAATCCAAGGAACAGCCTTGGAGTGGATCATCTCGTTCCCCGCCGGAAGAACCCAGAGAGTCCACTTCCCACCGTTTCGATCCGCGGCCACCGAAGTCATCTGCAGCGTTCCGCAAGGATCCTCACTCAGCCCCACCCTTTTCAATGTCTACATGAGCCCCCTCGCAGCCATCGCACGCAAACACAACCTCAACATCATCTCCTATGCCGACGACACCCAGCTGATCCTCTCCCTCACCAACGACCCCGCCACCGCCAGGGCCAGCCTCCAGGAAGGAATGAAAGACGTTGCAGAATGGATGAAGCTCAGCCGTCTGAAACTGAACTCAGACAAAACGGAAGTCCTCATCCTGGGACCATCCCCCTCTGCCTGGGACGACTCCTGGTGGCCCCCTGCCCTGGGCACCGCACCCAAGCCAACGGACCATGCACGCAACCTGGGCTTCATCCTGGACCCCTCGCTCACGATGACCAAGCAAGTCAACACCGTTTCATCATCCTGTTTCAACACCCTGCGCATGCTCCTAAAAATCTTCTGGTGGATCCCCACCGCAACCAGGAAGACGGTCACCCAGACCCTCATCACCAGCCGCCTGGACTACGGGAACACCCTCTACGCTGGAACCACAGCCAAACTCCAAAAAAGACTCCAGTGCATACAGAACGCCTCGGCACGACTCATCCTGGACATCCCCCGTCACAACCATATCTCTGCCCATCTGAAAGACCTGCACTCGCTCCACGTCAGCAAGAGAATCATGTTCTGACTCCTCAACCATGCACACAAGGCTCTCCACGATGTGGGCCCCAAATACCTCAACAGCTGCCTCACATTCTACATACCCACCCGCCAGCTCCGCTCCGCCAGCCTCGCCCTCGCCACCGTCCCGCGAATCTGCAAAACCACCGCCTGAGGAAGATCCTTCTCCTATCTGGCAGCCAAGACATGGAACTCCCTCCCCACCCACCTACGGCTGACCCAGGACCATCTCTCCTTCAGGAAGCAATTCAAGACCTGGCTGTTCGAGCAGTAGCGACCCCCCCCCCCCCACCCCCCTAGCACCTTGAGACTCTAACGGGTGAGTAGCGCTCTATACAAATCCGCTGATTGATTGATTGACTTGACTGATGTTCCCTTATCTTACCCACAAGGGGATCTATTTGTCGATGGCTCTTGTTTCAAATTAGAGATGACACACCCACTACAGCCCATTATATTATTATCACACAGCACATGGTGGTAGAGACATCGCGGGTCCCTTATCATTCGGCTCAAGCTGCCAAGCTAGCTGCCCTTATTTAAGCTTGTTTGAGTGAGGGACTGGTTGTCAATATCTATACTGACAGTCAGTCAAAGGGACTGCCTTTGGGTTTGCACATAATTTTGGGTGATTCTGGGTGGAGAGAGGGTTTCTTACCTCGCATGGCACTAAGATCCAACATGGGCACTTCATATTGAGGCCTTTGTCTGCTTTGACACTCTCTAAGAAATTGGCAATAATGATGTGTAGCACCACAGGAAGGTTATTGATGATATAGGTAGAGGTAATGTTTTTGCAGATCAGCAGCCAAGGAAATGGTCCGGACAAAAATGAAAGGAATGTTTGTAGCAGGTCTAGCTAGGTGGGTCCCTGAGGTTATCATGTTTGAAAATACCCTTGAAAATGTAAAAGAGATACAAAGTGAAGCCACAACAGAGGAATTAGAGGTGTGGCAGGAAAGAACAGCACAGTTGAATGGGAAGGGCGTTGGATTGATAAATCAGGGAAGCAGAGATGGATGTTGCCAGATGCATATGTTCTTCCTGTGGTTGCTATGGCTCATGGTCCAGCTCAGATTAGTGCTAAAGGCATTTGTAAATTGTTAGATCCTGTATGGCAGAATGATAATATCTCTAAGACAGCTGCACATTTAGTTTGGTTGAGAAGTACAATTGTACTCTCAAACTGAAATTAGCAGAAATTCAGGAGATGACAGGGTTACACTGGCCAGATGCTTTACCATTAGCACTTAGCACTTTTTTCACCAAGAACAACGTCTTATTCTAGAATAGGATTGTCACCATACTAGGTTGTGTTTGGATGCCTGGCATACGTCTGGGGCATTCCAGGTCCTCGTATGTTTTCAGATATTGAGTTGTGCTGATTGATTACCTCAGCCAGTTAACAGAAAGTTTACATTTGATTCACCAACAGGTGCGTGAATCTCTGCTATCCACACCAGAGGGACCATTATTTTCAGCCAGGCGACTATGTATTTTTAAAAAATTTTCAGTGAAAGAAAAGTTTGGAGCTGCATTGGAAGAAGTCGGAACCAGTCCTGTTGGTGACGCGTAACACTGTGAAAGTCACTGGCCGCAAAAACTGGGTGCATGCGCTCCACTGTTGCAGGGTTCATTTGCCCTTAACCTATGACCAGTGGGTCTGGGACAGCATTGGGGACTCCGAGTGCGAACAAATGCCTTGGTTTGTTCCCTTTAGCGATGCCCAATTGACAGGGACTCAAACGGATAAGGAGAATGAAAATGTGCTGAATGGGGCTGTTCCTCCGGAAATACGAGCTATCCAGGAGCCCATATTTGATGATCATTCTGTGCCTGGGGCTGTCAGGTACAATTTGCGCCCTCGGCTGAGGGAAGGTGCATCTAAGGAGAAAAGAGATTAGGGATGGACTGTGTAAGATACGTTGTACTCAGTTATATTACCAACAGAGATTTTTTGACTTTGGTGAAGAATTTTGCTTAGTTTAGTTTAGTTGCTTGAACCTTAGATAGGGAAGACCGAAGTATACCATTAACATGGGATACAAGCTTAGGACAGAGCAAGCTCCACCGCTGGTGCTCAAGAGTGCCAACGTATTGATGGACAATAGGAGCCTGTACCAGTGAGGCTCTTACAAACACTGGAAACATGTATATTTTCTTTGCATTTCACCTCCATTTCATCATTTGGTATACATCCCTTTGGTAGGCTGGTTGCTGAGGAAGAGCAGCCAGTGATTCTTGTTGACCCACATAATGTGGTGTGGACCGGTAAGAAGATAATAACATGTGTTGCTTTTGTGGTTTTATTGCTAATCATATTGTATGGGGTGTCATGGGTTTTGGAAAATGATCAGGATGTGTCTTTACGTACTATGGTTAAAATTCTTTCCCCGCCAAGAAAGAAAAGGACAGCCTGAGTAATGTGTTTCTAGATATACATAAGAGATTCTTTGGAGAAGGGACCGCTTGCTACCCCACTGAGTCAGTCACTAGTTTATGGACTGCATACCCAGTATCTCTTATGAAATATACCTACAGTTGTCCAGAGTAATTTACTGAAGTGAAAGGAGTTTTTGGTGTTGGCTACCCAGGTCTTTGTCTATATTATCGAAAGCCATGGGGAATGGGCTATCCAGGATGCGATAACAACACACATTGTGCTAATTTTTACATGGACGAACAGACTGTCAGGTTGGTGGGTTGGCACGATAAAGAATTGATAGTTACCAGGTTATTACCCTGCTTGTTATCGTATTGTGAATAATACTGATACTTCTCTGTATATCAATTGTTCTGGATAGTGCTGTACAAACATACAATACCCTTGGTGAATGATAAAGACCCAGGTACGTTTGGAAAGAACACACAATATGCCGCAGTAGATTACGATGGACCGATTTATGCACAACCAGGGTTTTATTTTTTTGTCTAACGGTACGTATTCTAATGTTTATAATGGTACCGACGGTGTCGCTCTTGGTATGGTGTTGCCCTTAGGTGTGCCCTGTAAGTACGCTGAACCCAATGTCTGCTGGGTCAAAAGGACTTTAACCAAAGAATTCTGTGAGGAGGTGACTGATAAAGAGGTGTATAACTATAATAATAGAATAACTTTTGGATATATACTTTTCTCTATCTTCATTTTGGGTGGTACCTCTGTGGCCTGGGGCGAAAAAGCCTGAGAATATTTTGGATGCAAGTTGCAAATATTATCTAACACTACTGTAGCTGCTTTACGCGACCTCACTACTCAGTTGGAGAGATATTCTGAAAAGACTAGATATGCAGTGGACTTCATTTTAGCCAAGAGTGGTGATGTATGCATGGTAGTGGGAGACCAGTGTGTAGTCAGGATAAAAAATATGGAAAAGAATATAACTAAACACATATTAGACATCCTCGAGAAGATCAAGGTAATGGAAAGTCGAAATTGGAGTTGGTCTCTTGTTTGGTGGCTGGGGTTGAACTCTTGAAAAAGTGATCTACTTGATTGTGATATTGGTGTCCTGTTGTGCCCTTAATCAGTGCCTCCCCTTCTGTTGCTCTTATTGTACTACTCTTCTCACTCCCAAGAGAAAAATATCAATTCATGATACCAATGGCACAATTATGGTGCAGAAAGAGATAGATGATTTAATGCAGATAGATGAGGGCATTTTTTAAACTTCTTCCCTTCTTACAGTCTCCCTTCCCGATAATGAGAACATGGAATGCTCATAAGGGTTTACTGTTATTAGTGTTTATAGTTTCCTGTTTTCCTAATTTTCTGTTTTCCTTGTTATTCGAAAATATTTTAGCTCATGCTAAAAGTTGGGTCTGTTAGAATAGAAATGTTCCCAGTTGCGTATTATTCTATATAAGTTAGCATTCGCGGCACCATGTTCTGTTAAGACGCCATTTTCAATCAATCAATCAATCAAAGCATTTATATAGCGCACTACTCACCCGGAGGGTCTCAAGGCTCAGGGGGGAGAAGTGTGGCTCAGGGGTTAGAGGCGGCAGACCCGGATGATGAGATCGGCCCCGGACCAGGGTTCAATTCCCCGCCCCGACGGCGGTTGGGTTCAATAATTCCATGGACTCGATAATTCTCGCTCCGGTGCCTACTCGACTCACGGGTTCACACTCTGCGACTCTGGGCAATAGCTTGCTTAATCTCCACAACGGCCCCTCGTGGCGGGATGCCTGGCTTTCACCTTGTGGATACCCTGCCGGGGTATCTCACAGGGGAATACCAGGACGGGTTCCCTAAGCAAGCGCATAGATGCCTGCGATGTGGGCGATTTGCGCTATATAAATACATGTACATTTACATTTACATTTAAGGCGCTAGGGGAGGGGGGGGGTCCGCTACTGCTCGAACAGCCAGGTCTTGAGCTGCTTCCTGAAGGCGAGTTGGTCCTGGGTCAGGCGGAGGTGGGTCGGGAGGGAGTTCCAAGTCTTGGCGGCCAGGTAGGAGAAGGACCTTCCCCATCTGGTGGCTCTTCGGAAGCGGGGGACGGCGGCGAGGGCGTGGCCGGTCGATCGAAGCTGGCGTGTGGGAGAGTAGAAGTTGAGGCAGCTGTTGAGGTATCCTGGGCCTTGGTTGTGTAGGGCTTTGTGTGCGTGGGTGAGGAGACGGAAGGTGATTCTCTTGTTGACCGGGAGCCAGTGCAGGTCTCTCAGGTGTCCGGAGATGTGGCTGCGACGGGGGATGTCCAGGATGAGTCGTGCTGAGGCGTTCTGGATCCGCTGGAGTCTTTTCTGGAGTTTGGCGGTGGTACCGGCGTAGAGGGAGTTGCCGTTGTCCAGACGGCTGGTGACAAGGGCCTGGGTGACCGTCTTCCTAGTCTCGGTGGGGATCCACCGGAAGATCTTACGTAGCATGCGCAGGATGTTGAAGCACGACGAGGAGACGGCGTTGATTTGTCTGGTCATGGAGAGGGAGGAGTCCAGGATGAAGCCCAGGTTGCGTGCGTGGTCTGTTGGTTTGGGTGCGCTGCCCAGGGCGGGGGGCCACCAGGAGTCGTCCCAGGCGGAGGGTGAAGATCCCAGGATGAGTACTTCCGTCTTGTCCGAGTTCAGTTTCAGGCGGCTGTTCATCATCCACTTGGCTACGTCTGTCATCCCTTCGTGTAGGTTGGCTCTGGCGGTGGCGGGGTCGTTGGTGAGGGAGAGGATCAGCTGGGTGTCGTCGGCATAGGAGATGATGTTGAGGTTGTGTTGGCGTGCGATGGCTGCGAGGGGGCTCAGGTAGACGTTGAAGAGGATTGGGCTGAGCGAGGAGCCTTGAGGAACGCCGCAGATGACTTTGGTGGCTTCTGATCTGAACGGGGGGAAGCGGACTCTCTGTGTCCTTCCGGCGAGGAAGGAGATTATCCACTCCAGTGCCTTCTCCTGGATTCCGACGTTGCTGAGGCGCTGCACTAGGGTACGGTGGCAGACAGTGTCGAAAGCCGCGGAGAGGTCTAGGAGGATGAGGGCCGCTGTTTCTCCGTTGTCGAGCAGGGCTCGGATGTCATCGGTGGCTGCGATCAGGGCGGTCTCGGTGCTGTGGTTGGCCCGGAAGCCAGACTGCGAGAGGTCGAGGGATCCGTTCGTCTCGAGGAAGGCGGCCAGCTGCTTGTTGACGGTCTTCTCGATGACGTTTGCAGGAAACGGGAGCAGCGAGATGGGGCGGTAGTTCTTGAGGTCGGTGGGGTCGGCTGATGGCTTCTTTAGTAGAGCACCGAGTTCGGCGTGCTTCCAGCTCTCCGGGAAGGTAGCGGTGTCGAAGGAGGTGTTGATGATGTCCCGCAGATGGGGTGCGATGACAGCGTCGGCCTTGTTGAAGACGTGGTGAGGGCAGGGGTCGGTCGGAGATCCGGAGTGGATGGAGTTCATCGTGCGGACGGTGTCTTCGGTGCTGATCGGGGTCCAGGCGTGGAGGGTGGTTGTGGGGGGCGGTAGTTCGGTCGTGGCGTGCTTCGGTTGAGTGCTGAAGCTGTTGTGTATGTCCGCGATCTTGTTGTAGAAGTAGGAGGCGAGGGAGTTGCAGAGGTCTTGTGAAGGGGTGATGTCGTTGTTTCCGGCGTTGGGGTTGGAGAGCTCTTTAACGATGTTGAAGAGTTCCTTGCTATTGTGTGCGTTGTTGTCCAGTCGTTCCTTGAATGCAGTTTTCTTGGTGGCGTGAATCAGTTGGTGGTGTTTTCGGGTGGCGAGCTTGAGGGCAGTCATGTTGTCCGGTGTTGGGTCTCTGCGCCAGGCTTTCTCGAGGGCTCGGCAGTTCCTCTTGGAGCTCTTGAGTTCGTCGGTGAACCATGGGCCTTTCTTGCTGCCGGGTCTGCTAGGCGGGGTCCTCAGAGGGGCGAGGTCATCTGCGCAGTTGCTGATCCACTTTGTGAGGTTGGTGGCCGCCTGGCTGGGGTTCGTTGCGCCGGTGGGAGGGTTCTTGCTCAGGGAAGTCGCGAGCTGGTCGGCTGTGATCTTGTTCCAGCTTCTGCGTGCAACCTGTTGCTGGTGGTGGTGGATCGTGGTCCTTCTGAAGCTGAAGTGGACGCAGCTGTGGTCCGTCCAGTGGAGTCCGGTGGCGTGGCTGAAGGTGATGTCCTTGCTGGATGAGAACACGGGGTCGAGTGTGTGTCCGGCGTAGTGGGTGAGGGTGGTCACCAGCTGCTTGAGTCCGAGGTTAGCGAGGTTGTCCAGCAGGGTGGTGGTGTTGCGGTCGTTGTTGTTCTCCAGGTGGAAGTTGAGGTCCCAGAGGAGGATGTAGTCAGCGGAGGGGAGGGCGTGCGGGCTGATGAAGTCGGCGATGTCTTCGCTGAATTGTGTGCGTGGTCCCGGGGGTCTGTAGATGAGGGTGCCTCTGAGGGTGGTCTTGGGGTTGATGTGGATCTGGAAGTGCAGGTGTTATGCGGGTGCGAGGGTGTCGTCGGTGTTGGTCGTGATGCGGATGGTGTTCCTGTGGATGATGGCGATGCCTCCTCCTGTCTGGTTGACGCGGTCCCTCCGGATGATCTTGTAGCCGTCCGGGATGGCGATGGCGATGTCGGGCGCTGAGGAGGCGTTCATCCAGGTTTCCGTGAGGAAGGCGACGTCAGGGGCTGTGGTATCGAGCAGGTTCCAGAGCGGCGGCGTGTCTGTGGTCGGAGCGGGTGTTGAGCAGGATGCACTTCAGGTGGCTGCTGCTGGTGCTCGTCTTGGTCGGTGCTGGTGTAGTGCAGGTCCGGATGCAGGTGAACTTTTAGGAGTGGCAGCAGAAAGTTCCGTGGGTGCGTCTCGGGGTGGCTCGGTAGCACCCCGGGATCCGGCCGGCGTTGAGTGCGTTGAGCTCGGTGGTGTCGTAAGTCCGGCAGGTGGGCTGGTGTCTGTGGGGGCCAGGAGTCCTGGCGCTGGGCGCGGTCCAGGCGCGGACGGGCACAGACGGGCTTACCTTTGGCGCACCTTCAGCGCGCTTAGGGCGCGCCCGCTGCGCGTCAACGCTGCACGTTTGCCACTCTGCCATATGTGGAGAGTGGGGGGGGGGGCGGAGCGAAGGAGGGGCAGCTGGGAGGCAGGAGCGGGGCGGCGAATGAGGGTCGAGGAAAGAAGGGGGCGGTCCGCAGGGCGGCAGCGGCGGGGAGGGAGGGAAGAGAACGGTGGGAGGAGGAGGGGTGGTGGGAAAGGAGAGGCGGGAAGAAAACGGCGGAGCGGCGAGGGGGGAGGCCTGAGGGCAGTCCCTAGCAGGCAGCGGGCAAGAGGCAGGGGCAGGGATCAGACAGGCAGCAGGGTGACCTGGCCCCCGGAGACTGTGCGATGGCAGGGTCGGGGGTCAGGCAGCCGGCGGCAGGGAGATCTGGCAGGCAGGCGTCAGGCAGCAGGGGGCCCTGGTACACGGGGACCGTGCGACAGGTGGAGCGACCAGGAGGGTCTTGATCAAAACTAATAGTTTGCTATTTCTGAGAAAAAGCTTCTGCTAAGTTTTGCTTCCCCAAGGTTGGGTTTTGCTTCACTAATGAATAGACTGTTCTTATTAGCGCATTCCTTTCTCTCTAGATACAGGCCTTCTCCCACTTGTCTGGTGATGGGCATGCCTGGAGTAACCTTGGACTTTGTAAAGTTTGTAAGATATGAGCACTGAGATTGTTTTTCTCTCCCTTCCGTTGCCTTGCAGCACCTGCTTGGAAAATTCTGTTATGGGCGTGTTCTAGCCCAGTTACAAAATGTACTAAATGTATCATTAAGCATGTCGATTTCAGTCCCTCTGCTGCACTCCTTGAGACTTGGCAGACTGCGCTCCACTCTGAGTGTATTCTGTTCTGAATACACAGAATATTAGTTTGTATTCTCTACTGTATTACCGACTCTTCATTTGTATGGAAGGCTGAGAGGTGGTCTTAGTGACCCGAGTTACCCGAATCGGGCCACTTACTTCAGACTCGCAGGCCAAGAACATCATTACCATCTCCTTATCATGCTGTGCATAAAACAGCACGTGGTATCAACATGGATGTCACTTATAGGTCATCAAAACTGTCTGCTACAATACTTTGTTTATCCCTTTGTTAAGCCCGGCTTGTCCCTACTTAACCTCATCTCAGGGGCCATAACAGCTGAAGCAGAAAGTGTACATCATTTAGCCCCCTCTTTCCTCATTCACCACACATTCCAGGCCTTTCCCTTCTCTTAGCACCGGGTAATAAACAGGAGGAGCTTGAGGACCTAAGGATGGGCCTTAGAAATGTGATGCCAGAACCAGCCAATTTCGTTGGAACCCTGTTATCTGTGTGAATGTGTTAGTTTAGACACCTGTTCGCTCAAACAGACCTTAGTTTTCTTTTATAGTGAGGATGGACCTGGCCACATAGAAAAAAATATGTTTTTACATTACCTGGGCATTTTGAGTATGAGAAGCTATACATTGAGCAGTGTGGTGTAAGGGGTCAGTCAAAACCACACAAAACATGTAATAGGAACGGACACATTCCTGGACATCATTCTGTATCCTCTACAGATGGTTTCAAAATATTTATTATGAACAAATCCACAGCTTACAGACCTAAAATTCATAATCAAACTGCAGTAAGGCAAACAGATATAATTTGACAACTTTCTACCAAAAGGCAATCATACACTTAGGGCCTTATTTAGATCTTGGCGGGAGTGGTCCTGTTTGGCTTTTCAGGCAGTCTTCCCACCCGTCGGCTTGTTGGCCTGCACGCCCAATATAGATATTGGCTGGGCACTGGCGTGAAGAACTCCCTGGTCCTACCAACTCCACTGAGACTCCTGCTCCCTTGTGTCCACTGTGGTGAAGCCAGAAACAGCTTTAGAAGGGAGTCCAAGATTTCCGCCATCCAGATTATGAAGTGACTTCTTGCCGAGGCAGCTGTGGCGGGGATACCTCCAAGCTCAGATTGGTGGAAATTAAGAACAAGCGCCTAACCTTAAATACATTTTTAAGCTCTGATTAGTCAGCGAATTCAGCCATACTGCAGAGGAGCCATCCAGTATCATCAGCAAGAGGGAAGCAGCCCAGAGGCATAGCGCGCCTTGCTTGGCAAAGTGTGGAAAGCAGGTGAAGTATTGGCTCCCCCGAGCTGGCCTCGCTGCCACTGCGCCCGTATGCTGCCATTGCCCTGCAGCTGCCTCTTGCAGCCCAGTTTGCAGCTGCTTATGCCCCGTGCAGTCCTCCACACTTGTACCCAATGTCGGTGGCATCGTTCCCAGCAACTTTGTAAATTATGGTCACATGGCTGCTGGGAGCGAATCATGGGTCGCTAAGGGGCCATTGCAATTGTTTTTTTATTTTTATTTAAATAGGTAGCAAGAACAATTTTGTTAGTCTCGCTGTCCCCACCTCTGTCTTAGCCGATGCCGGGCAGAAGGGAAGAGCTGTGGCTAATATCGAAGCGGGAGATAAGTGTGCAGCCACCATGAATACAAAGCTTGGCGTGCTGCACTTTATAAAAACATATACATTTTAAAAGAAAAGCCTTTTTGGCGGCGTGCACGATAATAAAGTTGCGCATTCGCCCATGCACTTTATAAAACAAACTGCCACCATTGCCAAAGCAGAATGAAAAAAACATCGGGGCGTGGCTTGGACGCCGGCCAAGATGGCGGCGTAGACCGAGCGCTCCGCTACCGACCGCACCTAAAACTCCACAGAAGGGGCACTATGTCTGTGAAGTTTTCCTCTTTCCACACAGCCCCGTGCAGCGGAACGTGAGCAGAGCCCGGCGCCCTCACTGTTTCCGCTTTTCACGGGTCGACGCAGGAGTTTACCGCAAGCTTTCGTTTCGCGGCTGTCACCGCCATTTTGTACGCCGGCCGTGGGACACAGAGGCGGCCAGCTTCTCGTCACATCCCTTCACCTGGCGGACCCCTCGGAACTTATTGAAGGAACTGCATATCAATTTGGCAAGCGCTGCTTTCATACTGCGCTCCTTGGTAAGCCATATGTTTTTCACAACCAGCTCCTCAAATGCCTTTCTCCACAGACTCTGCCTGCATTACGTGGTGTGACATCTTTATCTATTCACGCATGTGACTCCCAGCTGCAACGCCTCATGAAAGTATTGTCTGTACCTCTAATGTACTTCCCCCTCAATACTGCTTCAGGAAGTCTCTCAAATGCGCAGTAGGATGCGTCACAGCTTATTTCTTTGCCTCCAGTTCCCAATTTTTACTCAACTTCTGTGAGGTCTTGTGTTCATCTTTTTGCTATCAACTTGCACGTCAGTGGTGTCATTTTCAACGAGGGCTGGTGTTATATTCAACGAGGGATGCTCCTCCCATGTTTATCTGCGCTCCTCTGCTATACTCACCTCCATGAACTTACATTTTGACTTTTCCTGAAGCGCCTTTTTTCTCCAGTTCTGCCAGTGACATTTTTGAATTCTATTTGGACCTAAGTGCCTCTCCTCCACCTCAGCGACTGCTCCTTTTATAACCTCTGCCACACGTTATCCGCATGCAGCGTTTTCTCTCATTATTTGGCGCTTCTGTTCTCTCCATGCTTTGAACTTTCTGACAGGACTTTTCCTATTACCACATACCTCCGTTCCTGCGTTCTTGGTTGCTTGATTGTCTCTGGATTGTTTCTTCTAGGCGGTGGGTCCACTACTCATCGCTATTCAGTGGCATTGCGAGGTTTCTCCTATTCTCCTTTTTCTACTGGTGCTTGACTGCCTTTTATGGGGAAACTTCGTACCTTGAAGCTCACTTCTTTGCCGAAGCTTCCTTCTGGATCTGATTCTGATTCTCCACACCAAGAAATGGAAGAGGGCAAATCCTCGAAATCTGATTAAGCCCATGGAGCCATTCCTAAAGCCCACGCTGGAGGGAAGACACAGCCTTCTTTGACCTCATCCAAGCGGCTGAAGAAAGATCCGCCTTCGCCTGGGAGTAACTCTTCTTCCTCCTCCATGGACCTCATTCTGGAAGAACTCCGAGCCTTCAAACCCTTTATGGAAGCCACCACAAAAAATATGCAGGCTATGCAGGAGAAGTGGACATCTTTGGACTCTCGAGTCACAACTGTGGAACAATCCTCAGACTCTTTACATTCTTCATGCTCCTGCATTCCTTCAATAGAAGCTGAAATTCTTCTCCTCAGACGTCAGACTGAGGATTTGGAAAATAGAAACCGCAGGAACAACCTTCGCTTGTACGGCCTTCCGGAACTTTCAGAAGGGTCCAATCCTACCGTCTTTTTCCAATCCTTCCTTGCGAAGATACTAGACGCTCCGGCTCTATCCTCCATAAATATCCAGAGAGCGCACCGTCTTGGCCCCAAGGTTGCTACCAAGCCTAGAGGTGCTATCATGCTATTCTTGCAGTATACAGACCTCCTGCAGGTCCTCTCAGCTGCCAAACTCAAGAAGCAAATCATGTGGGAAGGTCACCGTCTTTATCTTTCGCAAGATGTTCCCAAGGCCACCGCTGATCGAAGGAAAAGGTTTTTAGACTGGAGACCTCAGTTACGAGCTATCAATGCCAGATATGGTCTCCTACACCCATGCCTTTTCAAGGTCACGTATAAAGACAAAACCACCACATATGATGATCCTGCGGTTCTGCAAGCCTTTCTTCGCCAACTGAATCCGGATGTTATGGATAACTCCAAACCTGGCTGAGGACACTTGTTGTCTTTTGTTGGATATATTTGCATGTTCTCGTCTGATTATGTTTCTACTTGCTCTTCCTTAGTGTTGTTTATTCGATGTTAATTGTTCTCTCTTATTCTATTAGCTGTTTTGTTAATTCATTTGACTGTTTTCTATACTGTGATATTTAGTTGACTCATGTTTTCACTGTGACTTCTTATGTTACTCTCTAATGTTTATTTCCTTCCTTTAGATGTTCCCCTCGTCGACCCTTCTCGATGCTTCCTAATGTTTTTTTGTCTTGCCCATTGGATCTACATATCACTGGTTGGTTGCTCACTCTGGTTGTTGACGTCGTCATCTCCCGCAACCACCACCCCCATTCCTGTTTGAGTTCTTCCGTTCTCGTAAGTATGTCTTTCAGTCGTTCACTTCGAACGTGTACTGTCTCTATGTTCATCTCTGTCCCCTTTCTCTTTCCCTTTCTCTTTTCTTGCATTCTCTTCTCCCTCTTCCCTGGACTCTTCTTCACTTCTCTCTCCTTTTTTCCAGATTTTCCTTCTTCTCTTTATCACATCTGCCATTTCCACATCTACCTATTTTTTTCTTTGTTGGTTCTCTCTCTCTGGAATCATTATTGCTCGCATCCTTGCCTCCTGTTTTCTTTTCACATTTCTCTTCTACTTTTCTAATTTCTTCTCAATTATATTTTTATGCATTATTAAGCATGTTGTTTATAGCTGTTTTCTAAATTGTTTCATTCCATGTAACAACATGGAACGTTAAGGGATTAAATAATCCCATTAAAAGGCCGAGGGTTCTCTCGCATTTAGCAAGACTTAAAACTGATGTTGCCCTCCTTCAAGAAACTCATCTTTCTGAACCGGAGGCTTTGAAGCTTAAACGTTGCTGGGTGGGTAATGTTCTTTGTTCACCTACCACTTCTAGAAAGAATGGAGTTGTACTCTTGTTACATAAAAAGTTAAATGTTTCTTCGATTACTCATGAATGTGATGTTGATGGCCGTTGGCTTATTGTTAATTTACTCATTGATAACATCCCGCTCACCCTTTTTAATGTATACGCTCCTACTGCAATTGATAAATCCTTCTGGCCTGCTATTTCTACCAAATTGTCTTCCCTTACTGGAGAGTATATACTCCTCGCTGGGGATTGCAACCAGATGGCGGATCCTTTCCTTGATCGACACTCAAAAGTCAAATTTACCCCCTCTAGAATGCACACGCAATTTCTCAACTCATTTAAGGATAATGCCCTTGTAGACATTTGTAGACTATGCAACCCCGACCTTCGTGAATATAGCTTCTTCTCCCCTCCTCACCAATCCCAATCTCGTATTGATCATATCTTTCTCATAAACCCTTATCCCAACACGCTATCCGCTCAGAGATTGGCTCCATTCTACTTTCAGACCATGCCCCTGTTTTTGTTGACCTGGACTTACTCCCATTCTCCCCACATTCTGGTAGATGGCGCTTTAACAATGCTTTACTTACAGACCCAACTTTTCATGCTGAATTTACTGCTTTTGCCAAGGAATTTTTTCTTTTAAATCAAACTCCAGATTCTCCCTTTGTTATGGTTTGGGACTCATTTAAAGCAGCCTCTAGGGGTTTTATTATTAATTTTGTATCACGGCGGATAAAACTACACGCAGCCAAATCGGAGAAAATTTTAGACTTTAGAACAGGCATATTTCACCTCTAAATCTGATTCTTCTCTTAAAGCTCTTATTGATGCGAAAATCTCTTTTAACAAATTTACAACGGATGCCGCTTCTAATATCCTCCTCAAATGTAACTCTAGATTAAGTATGGGCGAATTTTGCGAATCTCGCGTTCGCAAATTTAGCGGATTTGCGAACTCGCAATCCGCAAAATCCGCGAATTCTAGCGAATTTGCAGATTTTTTTTTTGTGTTCGCAAGGATTTCTGCCAGTTCGCGAGGGTTTCGTACCAGTTCGCAATTGCGAACTTACATTTCGGCACGCAACGGTCGCGATTATGTTGTTTCTACGTCTGGTTCATCATCACAGGTTCCCAGCACCCTCTGTTTCACCACTGCAACCCTCTGTTACATCAATGCCACCCTCTGGTTCATCATCACTGTAGATTATGGGGGGGAAAAGCAAGCACACCAGCCCTGCTTCAACTGACATGAATTAATTTGGGGTTAGTTTATTAATGTGTCACTGTTTTAAAATTCCAGTCTGGCACCTGCTTCCTTATCTGTAATTTGCTTTCTCTTGCAGTGCATTTTTTTTTCCCAGGACCTTTGTGGCCTACTTGTAGCTATTCTATGAGCCTGCTGTGAGGGTCAGAGCAGGGTCATACAATTGTTGCAACTAGCAACTGAATTCTGGAGGGGCCCCAGTCAGGAAGCACTACAGGGAATTGTTACTAATGATGAGTTTGAACTCTTGCCCCTGCCGAGTGCTTTCAGTTTTGAAAAACTCGTTTTTCTGCAATTTCGCGGGATTCGCGGGGCGAGAACACGCGCAAGATCGGATTCGGAAGCCGCAAATTTGTGCGAATATGCAATTTGTTTTTTTGCGGCGTGTTAGTTGGCAAGGTTTTGTGCGTTTTTGCGAGCCGCTCGTAGCGCAAGGCGCGAAGTTACCCTCGCGGTCGTTCAAGGGCGCGGCCATATTGTTTGCCTGACGTATTTCCGTTTCCGGGCGCGGAGTGTAATCTCGCAAAGTCTGCGGCTTGCCAGTACAGTTTCGCGCGTGTTCGCAAGGAAAATCTTGCGCGAACTTACCCGCGCGGTCGTGAACGGGCGCGGCCATCTTGTTTCTCATTCATTGCTATGGTTCTGGGCATGGTCTTTGTATCCTCTGTCAATCTCTGCCATCCTTTGCTTGTTTGAAGTTTTTTTGATCTATTTTACTTATTATCTATCCCTCTATTTTTCTAGCCCTATATTTTTGTGTTTACTGCTACTTTTGGTTAATTTTAAACTAACTCTTTTCTTTTCTTCTCTTCCCTATTCTATTTTCTTTATTCCTTTCCGCCCAGACCATGGTGAAGGGAGCCGGGAAGCATCCCGAGAAGGGGAAGGGTCCCGCACCCCGTGTCCAGCTCCCGTGCGGGCGGTTGAGGGGGGAGGAGGTCGTACCCAGGGAGATCTTTACCCCGGAGGAGGTGGGCCAACTCATTTTTTATGTTCAGCGCCGCCTCCCCAGGATCATCATGGGAGGCGGCAAGATCAGTGCCGGGTACGGGGCCCGGGAGCGCTGGAAGCGGTGGGAGAAGGTGTGCCAGGCCATTTACCACCACTCTCGGGTATGGCGCACCTACAACCAGGCCACCCACCGCTGGATGGATGTTCTGACCCGTGAGCGAGATCTGCTCGACCTCCTTGGCCTTGAGATCCCCGGGCTTGGTGAGTAGTAGTAGCTATTTCTTTACTACTATGTTTTCTCCTGCTGTGTTATTATATTGCAAATTTTTGTTTTTTACCAAGAGCAATAATGCTGCTCATTACATTGTAGGTAAATTATATTTAAAAATCTTCTGTGCATTTCAGGTACACTGCTCTCCTTCTTCTCAGTAGTGTTGCTACTATGCTTATTTGTTTTAGATTTTGTGTTCATTTCATTGGCCTGTGAAATTATGTATGAGTGTAGTTTAAAGAACTGCGTAATGCTACACACTAAGGTTCAGATTTTTAATTACCGGCGCATCCCTGCAAAGTAGCAGGGATGCGCCAGTAATTGTGCGTCACGCCACCATCACCCATGGTGCGCCGTATTTACAATGCGGCACACCATGGGCCCAAAACGTCACCAAAGCGTTACGCATCTGTGCCATAAAGGCGGCGCATTGCTGGAGTTGCGTCGCAACGATGGTGCAGCTCCATCAATGCTCTGGGGTGCCCTATCTCCCCAATGCTGCGTCAAGCCGTACGTCTGCTTCAAGCAGGCGCAGGGTTTGAGTCACGCATCATTGTCCTCAAAGTGACTGATTGAAATCTTGTAGATTTCCCTCAGCCACTTTTAGGATGCGTTCCTGCGCAGGAACGCCCTCCCTTGCGCCGGAACGCCCCCTATTGGCGCAGGGCTTTACAACGTGATGCATCTCCCATATGCGTCACGTTGTTAATATACGCCGCACCGTTGCGCCTCTTTTGTGCTGTCGCTCCGTCACAAAAGTCACGCAACAATGGAGCAAAAGAGCCACAAGGGGCTTCTAAATCAGCCCCTACAGACTCAAGTCCAGTCCTTCCTTTGTGCACATGGCGATAAGAAGAAATAGTGGTGGTGGATTAATAGTTTGAGTATTTTAATGACTGCTTAATGTAGTAGGAAACTTTAGTGTTGTCGCTGATCTTCAATCACGATGGACTTTGGCTGTCACTTCGCATGCTGCGGACTGCTGCCTGCCAATCCTAGGCAAACCTTTTTAGTACTTTGTTTAGTGAGTTACATAAGGTAATTTCCAATTCGACGGTCCGCAAATCAAGCAATACTAAAGTAATAACGTAGTCGACCACATGAGATTGGTCAATAATATATCCCGTGGAGTAGTTGTCTATTTGCTATTTCGCAAAAATATTTTGTTAGTTCTTTTGAAATGTTTGATTTGGCTGACAAATATCATCCATGTTTTCTGTTTTTCTTTCTTTCATGTTGTACATCAGCTTCCCCCAGGGGCAAGAGGAGGACACAGGAGGAGGAGGAGGGTGCTGTTGACGATGCAGGCCAGGACCGGGCAGGCGAGGGCTCCTTTGCTGGCCCCAGTAAGTTTTAATTTTAATATAGAGTACTTATTTTTTCCTAGCGTTCCTCATTCGATTTTTTCTAAATCGTCTTTGATATTCTTGTAGGCAGGATCTAAATTCTTATCCTGCCTCGACTATGACTCCGTGTAGTATTACTAGATTATTCTTATTAGTCTGTCTGTGTTGCTAACTAAGATTGCACATTTGGCATTTCCATTGGACTCCCCTTCTAGTCAGCAATAGCTCTATGCACTGAGTGCAGTCCTCTGGGATTGTCCATAATGTCTTTTCAAGTATTCTAAATGTTTATGCTTTGACAATTGCCAACAATAAAAAGGTGAATAACCACCAAGAAAGAATAAGATACTACTTTACTTTTGGTTTGGATAGGAGGACAATCCATTCTACTACTGTTGCAGGGACAAATCTGCACAAACAGAAGTATAGACACTAAATAATGCATTGCTTAGCTTATCAATTATAATAGGTGCTGTTAGACTTTCCACATACCTCAGTGATAACAGACTTTGTAGTTGAACCCCCAATCTCCTTACTGACTAGATAGTGTGGCAGAGTCATTTAGCTCTCAAAGTCACCGATGGCAGAGGCACGGACTTATGCTTGCAAAAATTCCAAAACCTTTAGCTCATCCACTCTAGTCCGGAGGACCAAAAACCACAGAGTCTATTTGAGTTTAAAAGCTTTATTAAAAGTAAACACATTTATTGAAATCAAGTTTGTCATAAAAGTAAACGTTTAACTGGAAATGGAAAAGTGCTTAGTGCTGACGATTACTTGGACACATTTCTTGTGGTCGAGCCGAGCTCTCACCTGGTTTGAACTTGATCCTGCTCGTGTTCTTAGAAGTCAAGCTTCTGTCTGTTAGGAGAAAAAGTGGTGCATGTTAAAAATAAAAAGCAAGCATTCATCAGTTGTGCCAAAAAGTGCAGCAAGACAACAGCCTTCCATGGAAAAAGGGACATTTTTACTTTACAGTAGACAGTCACAAATTATTAAATTGTATACAGTTTTTTTCCCATTTCTTTCTTCCTCCTAGACCAAATATTATATAGTAGTGAGTGGTTTATTCTAACATTATTAAATGTACTTTGTAGGTGGAACATCTGGAGGCGGGGCCAGCGTCGAGGTGGTGGTGGCATTGGACGAGGAGGACAACTCTGGGGAGGAGGCGGTGCAAGTGCCGGACAAATCTGTGGGGGATGACACGGTGGTGGCGGGCAGAGGTAAGCTATACATTCCTTACTCATTTGAGATTGAAGACTGCAGAGTGTGCTTTCTGCACGGGTGTATTATATAAATAAACCAGGTAGTAGGCTCCTCTAAATGTACTTCGACTTAGCTGTGAAGTTTTTGGCGAGAAGAATCCTAATCAGAACTGAGGTGAACTTGATGGAAAGGCTGAACGAAAAGCGAAAGAAGGGTGTAAGTAAGTGTGGAAGGACGAGAAATGTAATGATGACTGGCAAAGAAGAATGATATGTGTTTGCTTGGTCCCCGAGGTGGCTGGGAAGGAAAGAATATGGTATGGTGCATGGCTGGGTGAATGATGAAGCAAGGATGGGTGTAAGGAGAACAGCCTGGGTGGGTGAAACAGAAACTGTATGTGTGCATATACTTTGAATGGATGGATGCCTGGATCATTCATGGTACTATCTGACTCTTAGATAGCATATGTGTATCTAGAGAGAGTAGACGGTCACTGGATGAACTAAGTGTTACTTTGAAGAGCATGTAACACCGCACCCGCACGTCCGTTCCAGTGTAGGAAAGGCAAGGAAAAGAAGTTGTAATTTTGTCCAAATACTACCATGAATAGTAGCAGTAGTTTGTATTGCAACTGCAAGCACAGCATATATCCGGTTATTACGGTGGACACTCCCTACCTCTCTTAATAACTTTAGTTTAGTAGTAGTACGTCATTCATGTGTGGGGGTATCACTGTTCACTCCATAATAAGCAAAGCACCTAAAGTCATTCCATATGTCATCAAATACATCCCATGTGAAGTGATAGATAATCAGATGATTTAGCTTCTTTATTTTCCTTTTCTAATACTCATTTGCACTGTAGGGTGAAAGCTAAATTAATTAAGCAGTAGCCCTTTTAACAGAGTATTCTCAGTGCCACCCGTAATAGAAAAGTAAGAGCTTCACCACCTGCATGTACTGGACCGGTACAGTAACGCAAGTCTGTCTCACTCACCATGGTGTGCGTCTGTTTTTCTCGGGTGCAAGTTCACTGCGCTGGCATTATGCCGGCTTGCATAAGATAACGTACCAATTTTCCTAAACAAGAGAGAAGAAGAATAAGACTGGTGTACTGTCATAGTCGACTGTAATGGAAGTCCATAGTGCTTGTAGAATTTGTCCCTAAAACTCCCACTAATGTTAGAGCAAGGATGAAGAAGTCGGAGGTTACATAGATACTGTCCTCAATAGTTATGTACTGTGCTTTCAATTTGCTACTTGTACTGTGACAACTTTCTGCTCAATCATTTTGTGTTAATCTTAAGGAGCATTGGTTACAGACTATGTCTTTCTTTCTTCATGTAGTTGCTCCTTCCAAATCCAAGACACCATCAAGGAGGAAGGAGCTGGCTCGAATGGCCCGGCAACGGAGGCTGGATGCCACTGTCGCTGAATATCGGCGGCTGGTGGCCCTTGAGGAGGATTACACGCAGTCTGGTACAACAACAACGTCCACGGGGACAGCTGCATCCTCCTCTGTGCGGGCTGCCAGGTAGCGCAGTGCTCCAGCGGTATGGAGCCGGGCTACCAAAGCCCAACGCCAACGCCGAGCAGCAAAGACAGCAGCTGCCCCCCACAGGATTTGCAAGGCACACCGGCGCCGCTTATCCCTCAGACTGTCCTACCTGGAGCAGGAGGTCCTGAACTATAAGAACTTGGTGGAGGGCCTCCGCTTCGAACTTGCCACCCTCCGCAAGGAGCATGATGCCCTGGCTGCTAAAGGCAACAGCACCCTGCCATAGTGTCCCTTGCCCCGTTAGGGAGGGTCTTGCGGGAGATTATTTTGTTAGGGCTATAAAAATATAATTTTTTAAACTTTATCTGACCATACCTGTTTTTTACAGCTTTTGAGTCTGGTGGGTGGGGGTTTAACAGTAAGTTTGTTTTCCTCAATAGTCCTGTGACTTTAGTAGTACTACCGTCAATCTCTCGTCTCTCCTAATGCTCCATTATAATACCTCCAACCAAACGCCTATCTTACCTGTAATTTCTGTTTGCAAGTAGGGCTAGGCCCAGGGCTGGCTCCACGGGAAACAGTGAATAAGGTTGGCAATCCTGGGCGGATAAAATTTCCTCATAGCGGTGGTACTGGTGGTGTGACACAGTGGCAGTTGCATGCCTATGAAAAAAAGAAAATGAAATCTGGTTTGTCCTCCTGAGCAATACAACGGTACAATAGAGAATATAGCAGGTGACAGTACACTAGAACAGTGCCACATTGTAACCTAACAAATGGTAAAGTATAACTACTAATTCGGTTGAAGTTCTTTGACATTAGCCATGGGTCTTTGTCAAGCAGAGTAAGAATATATCCTCGGATTTCTTCACCAGCCTGTTGGTATCACCTTATCCTCCCCAGCAAGTGTGTGGATTTATTGCTGTAATTTAGTCACACATCAATCAAAACCACACAGCCCGGGGAAGAGGGTTAGGGTTTGAAAAATGGATGGGTACGGGGGTTTTTGGGAAAGGTTTTGTGAGACAAGAAAAAAAAGCACAGCATGGACAAACAATTGTGAACATAAACAAATCTTTGGGTACAAACCTATCCATCCATCTTTGAAAGTGCATGCACTACTGCATGCATGTCAGTGAAAAGTCAGTAGTACTTTCGACAACTGTGGAAGAAAGAATGCGACAGTACAGGGCGTGTGTGGAAATATTGATAACTATATTCAAGATAAGGTCTCTGTTGCAGATACCTGAGAGCCTTGCTGGTCACTATAAATCCATTCACAACACTCAATGGGGTTGGTCTGGAAGGTGTAGTAGATAGAAAAGGAGAAATTACTCTTTTTCTAGGTGCCCCCTCACTCACCAGGGTTGCCCCTTGGTGACATGCTTCATCATTGGGGCCATCCCAGTCCTCTACGGGCTGGGGCGTGCTGCGACTTGCGAATTACGTAGGAGCACTTACAAATGACTATGTGTGGTGCAGATGTGATAGTGGAGTGGACTAAGTGATGTGTTAAGGGATCAATTTAGAAGCAGAGAGAGATCCAAGAAATGCAGTCACAGTCCTAGAAAAACACAATGGATACTGTATCTGTATGTTGTTGTAGTTGTCCTGTTGAATTTGGTAAGTAAGTTGCATGCAGAAAAAAAATCCTCTTATTAGCGGCACTCCTCCATTCCATCTGATGCTTCGTCCATCAATGTTGGTGACCAGAAGACACCCTGTCCACTGCCTGCCTGGCGGATGCTGAATTGCGGCTCGCTAATGTGAAGCCTGACTCCATCCTTTTTTCCCCATTGCACAGACTGAAACCCGGCCTGTAATTATTCAACGAAAAACAGGAAGTGATATAATATTACAACACCACTGATAAATAAATATAAGGTATGTAGGCTGTGGAGTGCAAAAAGTCACACTTTGCTTTTCCTAGTAGACAGTACAATATTTTTGACAGTGCGTACTCTGTCTGAGTCACCTTTTGAAGGATAAATAAGTATGGGCAAATTAATGTAGCGGATCTTTCCCCTCAAGCTAGGTGTACTGTAAACTGTGTTTTAGAACAAAATTAGATCTTCCCAGCAGTGCTCCCACCAAGACCCTTACTAAAGCCAGTCGCAAAAATGTAGAAGACCCCCAATCAAATCGGAAAAAACGAGGCCTAGCAGAAAACTGGTGACAAAACGTACTTTGAAAGTAAAAGTAGGCCCAAATACCCCCTTACCCACCGTGGATTGCATTCAAACCACTTGCAAGCAACCAAGCAAAAGTATCCATAGCCAGCATCGTTCCAAGACTCGAAAAACCCCCCACCCAAACACATGCAATAGAAATACTGCTAAACCTAACAAACCCTAAGTTAAGAATAGTGGCAAAGGCTTTCTTTAACTATGCCAAATCCCCCCTTTCCCACCCAGGATTTTCTTCAAATGACTTGCAACCAAAATTACACATTCTCACGAGTGCTCTAAGACCCCAGAACTCAGTTGCAAAAATGTAGAACACCCCGAAACACATGCAATCCTGCTGCTAGGGCTAACGAACCCTAAGTTACAAAAAGTGCCAAAAGGCTTTTCGGCGTGGATTTTGTCCCAACCACTTCCACCCGGTATTAGACCTTCCCAGGAATGGCCCAAGACCCGCCAACCCACCCGCCAAAAAGCATAACACCCCCAAACAGGCCAAAAGCAACATCTCCTACTTACAATATTTCTCGGCCTTCGGTCCAAACGCGCTGCGTAGCTTGGCCATAAGTCCGTTTTGCCACCACGGATTTCCTGAAAAGCAAATGCAATCAAGATTAGAGTGTCCCAGCAGTGCTGACAGACCCCGAAACTCACCCACAAACAGACGGAACCCCCCCTAAGAGCACCTCAAAGGCAAGCAAGTCAGCAAAAACACTAAAAAATTTGCGCCTCGGATTTGGTCCAAACCACTTTTATCCGGTATTAGAGCTTCCCAACAATGGCTCCAGAGCCGTCAACCCAAGAGAAAATGAGTAGAAGACCCCCAAACAGCCAAGGAGCAAAAGTACAAAAATGGGGACTTAGTCATTTTTTCCCAAATTTCCCAAATCACTCCGCGTGCGCTCTGCAGCTAGGCCCTAACTCCCCTCTGCCACCATGAATTTGCTTCAAACCTCTTGCAAAGTAAAGTATCCATAGCCAGCAGTGCTCCCAGACCCCGAAACCCACCCACAAACACCAGGAAGCCCCCAAACCGGCCCCCGAAAACGCTACATTGAGCAAAATGTCAGAAATAGCAACAAAAAAAATCGGCCTGGATTTTGTCCCAACCACTTCTAACCGGTATTAGACCTTCCCAGGAATGGCCCAAGACCCGCCAACCCACCCGCCAAAAAGCATAACACCCCCAAACAGGCCAAAAGCAACATCTCCTACTTACAATATTTCTCGGCCTTCGGTCCAAACGCGCTGCGTAGCTTGGCCATAAGTCCGGTTTGCCACCACGGATTTCCTGAAAAGCAAATGCAATCAAGATTAGAGTGTCCCAGCAGTGCTGACAGACCCCGAAACTCACCCACAAACAGACGGAACCCCCCCTAAGAGGACCTCAAAGGCAAGCAAGTCAGCAAAAACACTAAAAAATTTGCGCCTCGGATTTGGTCCAAACCACTTTTAGAGCTTCCCAGCAATGGCTCCAGAGCCGTCAACTCACCTGCAAAGAGGTAGAACAACACCCCCACAAGTGCTGAGTCTTTCTTCATTGGGCGTAAACCAGCCCTCTGCTTTGATGGAAATAGGAGTCTGGAGGAGGAGGATAGAGGAGCATGTTCTTCTGAACTTGTGAACCTGAGGAATGCAGACTGCGGCACCTTCAAATCAATTAGCAAACAAGTGAAGACAGTTCTGCTGATGGGCTTAGTTTTGTGATTATCTGATTAAAGTTTGAATTATATTAACTGTGCACAACAAAGAAAGACAGACACACAGGAATAAAAGTGAATAAGGACGAAAAAGAAAGTTATTGATTCGTTGTCTCATTTTCAGGGCTCGGTATCACGGTCCAGGAATGATAATAAGGCTTTGTCATCATACTCTGCGAAATCAGGCAGGGTGAGCTCAGTGTCACCTGACAGAGTAGAAATTCCCTCATCTATGTTGCTGTCCACCTCTTCATCCGGCGCGCTTTCTCGTACTCTGAAATCTGGTGGTATGAGGTGCTGATTCATCTTGATCATTGTTAACCTCTCCACATTTTTGGGCGAGAGGCGGCTCCGTTTGGAAGTTACAATGCCACCAGCAGCACTGAAAACACGTTCAGAAGACACGCTTGCGAGTGGGCAAGACAAGTAGTTTAAAGCCAGGTTGGTGAGCTGTGGCCACAATTCTTTTTTCCCATGGCAATACGCCAATGGGTCAGCATTAACATAGACCTCTGTTGAGTCATTCAGATAGTCCTTGACCATCGAATCAAGGTTCTCCTCCAAGGTTCCTCCTCTTTGCTTAGCTGTTGCTGTGACCTTTTGAGAACCAAACCCAAGCCGAGCTAGCCAATCCTCTTCAGCCTCCAATGTTACTGTTGCGTCTGGTGGTGCAGATGATCCGGTTGCCGGTCTCTTTAACGGCTGAGAGGTCACTTGTGCCGCAGCCACAGGTGCAGAAGAGGATTGTTGTGACTGGGGATGGCCTGCTGATGCTGATGTACTGCCTTCTCCTTCAATTTTCTGCCGTTCTCTTTCAAACCTCTTGGCTGAGGAGGCTATCCACCGTTTGTAACTTGTAACATCTTCATCAGCAAAAGGAAAGAATGCTTGGCCTGCCAGCGTTTTTTTGTAGCGTGGATCCAGAATAGTAGCACAAATGTAATGCTGGTCTGAGTGGATCATTTTAAGACGTTCATCACCTTGTAGGTGCTCTAATAATTTCTCAGCCAGAACAAAAGAGTCTTGTTTTTTTTCATCTTTTTCAAACACAGAACACACCTCCTTCAGTTGGTGCTCCAGCATGTACAACAATGGGATAGCTTTTCCCAAATTACAGTCCTCCTTGCTGACTGCACGCGTGAAGAACTCAAAAGGACGAAGCATGCGTATCAGGCTTTAACTATGTTCCATTGCGCCGCACCCATCCTCAGGTCCTCCTTCTGAGCTGTACCGTGTGTTAAGAAATAGTGATCGAGTACCGTATACTGCTCATACAGACGCTCAAGCATGTAGAAGGTTGAGTTCCAACGTGTTACCACCTCCTGGATGAGTGCTTTCACTGGCATTTGATGTTGATATAGCAGGCTCCTCAGCTGCTTCCGGGCCTTAAAAGAATGGCTGAAATGGTTGCACATTTTTCGGCAGGTGTCCAATACTCTGTACGCTGCACTGTCTTTATTACCCAAGAATTTTCGGACAACCAGGTTTATACAGTGCGCCAAACACGGCACTCTGAAATAGTCACCCAGCTTCATGGCCTTAACTATATTGGCGCCATTGTCCGTGGAAACATAACCAACCTGGCATTTTTTTGGGGGACAGCCAGTTAAGGACCTTTGTGTTAAAGACATCCAAAATGTTTTCTGCTGTGTGACGTTTCTCCAAATCAAGTATGGCTAGTGTTGCATGTTTCCGAGCAGCTTTAAAAACAATGTCCGCGTCAACACCTGCGTTTAGCTTTGCTTTAGCCCCTGAAAAAGAGACCCAGTGTGCAGTGATGCACATGTAATCAGCACCTGCGCCACTGGTCCACATGTCTGTTGTCAGATGTATAGTGTGAACAGCACTCTTCTGCAAAGCTGCCCCAATCACCTTCAGAACATCTTCATGTAGTGCTGGAACCGCAACTCGGGCCAAATAGAACCGGCTAGGAACCTTCCACTTAGGGTAGAGCGCTGCCACTAATTCTAGAAAACCAACCCCTTCTACAAAAGAAAAAGGGAGAAGGTCCAGAGCTACCATTTTAGCCAGCTTAGTGTTATACAGACGCGTCAGTGGGTGGCTGCGTTCATATTGCGCTTCTGTAAACAACATCTTTTTAATGTTGCCTTGGACCAAGGATTTACGGGATGATGATGATATCTTCGACCCAGTTACGCTCGCTGATGAACTTTTTCGCATTGATGTCTCACTCTCTCCCACACTCTTAGTGTGGCTCACATGGGGTGTGCTGCTGACAGGGGTACTGGGTATAAGTGAAGTGTTTGAATCGTCTTCTTCCTCCTCGTCATCATCCGATGAAAAATCAACGTTTTCATTACGTGCAATTCGGGCTTCCTTGACCGCCTCTAGGTGCGCAAACCATTGGACAGGGTGCGCTCTCCTAAGATGACCTCTCTGGCCCCCGGTACCATAGTTGGTACCAAACTTACCACGCCTAACTCGAAGCTTACAAATGCTACGAATGGCTACGTTTTCCTTTTTTGGGCAAACACTAAAGAAGTCCCAAACTGGAGATTTGAAATGTCTTTGGGGGCCGGAGGAGGCGGCGATACTGGTGGTGGTGGTCCTGCTGCTAATGCCAGATGAAGTGGAGGATGTGGATTGCCGAACTTCAGTACGTTTTGCACTTTCACCACCACTAATTGAGGTAGAGGTGGATGGAGGTCCCTTCTGGCGAGGAAGAAATATGGAAGCGGTAGGTGTTGGTGTACTAGTTAACTCCAATGATTGTGGTGTTTCCATTCCCTCCTCGTCGACATCATCATCACGCTCAGCAGCTTCTCGGGATAGGGTCAAAATGTCTCTTTGCTGCATGCCCGCTGGGGCTGCAGTGACCATTATGATGACTGGATCGTCGTCGTGAAGGGCTTCATCAGCAGCAGTATGCGTCACTTCTTGTTGAGCCTCATCACACTCCATACCTATGAGTTTTTCGACGACCTTCCTTTTACGCTTAGGTATCTTTGTCAGATCATGGTGTGCCTCACTCTCAGACAGCCTTGGTGGTTCCCAATCTTCATCCCGATCATCAGAAGGAGGTGTGCTTGAAGAAGATGTAGACCTCACCCTTAATCTCTTCCTTGCTAGGGGTGTGGAAGACAATGAATGATCATCAGGAGGAGTGGCTTCCTCAAATGATACCTCGCCTTGATTGTCGATTTCCTGATGTGCCCCTACGTCGGGAGGAACAACTATTGTGGGCACTTGTGACCCTCCATGCACTCTGCTTGCGCATCTCCTTGCGCTGCCTCTCCTTCCACATGTACTTGGGCTTGTACTTGCACATGGTGTTGTTGTTGCGGCTGTGGTTGTTCAACACTTGTCAGATGACTTACAACAACCTGTGTTGATTCAGGGACATTGCTGCTACTTTCTTGCGATGAGCCAACATCACTGGTCGATGGTGATTGGAGAAGTACACTGACTGCCTCTGAAGCACTCAAGGGCTTTGACTTAAGTTGGCGTGGTGGTGGAGGCACTGAACCCAATCGAGCGGGGGTGCTGCTCCCAGCTTGGTCCCCAGCAGATCCTGCTGCTGCAGGCGTACTTTTTTTTTTGCTCCCAAAAAACGCGGCGGCCGGCACACCAGCCTCCTTGGTAACTTGCTTCTTCTGCTCCTTACTAGAAACTTTCTTGCTAGAGGAGCTACGGAGACCTTTTTTTGGGGCCATCTTCTTCAGAGCAGGTCAGACAGCAGGCCGCAGTTGCACGAACTGTAGAGTTGTCTGAGGCCAGACGTGACGTCGCGTGACGTTATGCTGCACACACACACCGCTGCAGGACTTCTTTCTGACACTGGTGGTTCTCTTGAGTCTTGTGCACCTAAAAGCAATGGAAGACAGAGGAACATCAGTTCAGTTATACACCCCAAAAAAATCGAAAAAAACCCAGAAAAATCAGCACAATCCCATTCCATCCATTCCCTCCATGATGTTTAAGTTCAAGACACCCCACAGAAAGACTAGGCCCATGCAAGACTCAATACCCCTGGTGAAAAGGCCACAAGTACAGCCCCCAAAAACGAAAATCACTGAAAAATCAGCACAATCCCATTCCATCCATGCCCTCCATGATGTTTAAGTTCGAGACACCCCACAGAAAGACTAGGCCCATGCAAGACTCAATACCCATGGTGAAAAGGCCACAAGTACAGCCCCAAAAAACGAAAATCACTGAAACATCAGCACAATCCCATTCCATCCATGCCCTCCATGATGTTTAAATTCAAGACACCCCACAGAAAGACTAGGCCCATGCAAGACTCACTACCCCTGGGCATAAAGGTTGAAAAGTAGGCAAAATGGTTGCAGGCCTAACAACAATGCCTGCATTCAAAATGGCCACTTGCCTCCCAGCACATGGCCAGGGCCTGTAGCAGCACTCAAAATGGCCCCCAGCCACATGGCCTGTCCCTCCCCATGAACACCCCCAAAAAACGAAAATCACTGAAAAATCAGCACAATCCCATTCCATCCATGCCCTCCATGATGTTTAAGTTCAAGACACCCCACAGAAAGACTAGGCCCATGCTAGACTCAATACCCCTGGTGAAAAGGCCACAAGTACAGCCCCCAAAAACGAAAATCACTGAAAAATCAGCACAATCCCATTCCATCCATGCCCTCCATGATGTTTAAGTTCAAGACACCCCACAAAAAGACTAGGCCCATGCAAGACTCACTACCCCTGGGCATAAAGGTTGAAAAGTAGGCAAAATGGTTGCAGGCCTAACAACAATGCCTGCATTCAAAATGGCCACTTGCCTCCCAGCACATGGCCAGGGCCTGTAGCAGCACTCAAAATGGCCCCCAGCCACATGGCCTGTCCCTCCCCATGAACACCCCCAAAAATCGAAAAACACTGAAAAATCAGCACAATCCCATTCCATCCATGCCCTCCATGATGTTTAAGTTCAAGACACCCCACAGAAAGACTAGGCCCATGCACGACTCAATACCCCTGGTGAAAAGGCCACAAGTACAGCCCCAAAAAACGAAAATCACTGAAAAATCAGCACAATCCCATTCCATCCATGCCCTCCATGATGTTTAAGTTCAAGACATCCCACAGAAAGACTAGGCCCATGCAAGACTCACTACCCCTGGGCATAAAGGTTGAAAAGTAGGCAAAATGGTTGCAGGCCTAACAACAATGCCTGCATTCAAAATGGCCACTTGCCTCCCAGCACATGGCCAGGGCCTGTAGCAGCACTCAAAATGGCCCCCAGCCACATGGCCTGTCCCTCCCCATGAACACCCCCAAAAATCGAAAAACACTGAAAAATCAGCACAATCCCATTCCATCCATGCCCTCCATGATGTTTAAGTTCAAGACACCCCACCGAAAGACTAGGCCCATGCAAGACTCAATACCCCTGGTGAAAAGGCCACAAGTACAGCCCCAAAAAACGAAAATCACTGAAAAATCAGCACAATCCCATTCCATCCATGCCCTCCATGATGTTTAAGTTCAAGACATCCCACAGAAAGACTAGGCCCATGCTAGACTCAATACCCCTGGTGAAAAGGCCACAAGTACAGCCCCAAAAAACGAAAATCACTGAAAAATCAGCACAATCCCATTCCATCCATGCCCTCCATGAAGTTTAAGTTCAAGACCCCCCACAGAAAGACTAGGCCCATGCAAGACTCACTACCCCTGGGCATAAAGGTTGAAAAGTAGGCAAAATGGTTGCAGGCCTAACAACAATGCCTGCATTCAAAATGGCCACTTGCCTCCCAGCACATGGCCAGGGCCTGTAGCAGCACTCAAAATGGCCCCCAGCCACATGGCCTGTCCCTCCCCATGAACACCCCCAAAAATCGAAAAACACTGAAAAATCAGCACAATCCCATTCCATCCATGCCCTCCATGATGTTTAAGTTCAAGACACCCCACAGAAAGACTAGGCCCATGCAAGACTCAATACCCCTGGTGAAAAGGCCACAAGTACAGCCCCAAAAAACGAAAATCACTGAAAAATCAGCACAATCCCATTCCATCCATGCCCTACATGATGTTTAAGTTCAAGACACCCCACAGAAAGACTATTTAATACCCCTGGTGAAAAGGCCACAAGTACAGCCCCAAAAAACGAAAATCACTGAAAAATCAGCACAATCCCATTCCATCCATGCCCTCCATGACGTTTAAGTTCAAGACACCCCACAGAAAGACTCAGTCCACCCACCACTGAGTACCCCTGGGCAAAAGGCCCCAAAACAGCCCAAAAATCGAAAATTCCAAAATTATAGTTGCAGCAACTGTAATGTCCCAAACAAACTTACTTGTGAAATTTCTAATCCAAAAGTGATCCAAAGAAAGTCAAAAAGGCCTCAAATCCAAATATCCAGCAGCATCCACAAAAAGTAATCCTTCCAGCTCCAGATCCAAATGAAAAGTGACCAGGAGATGGACAAAGCACTGGGAGGAGCCTGCTGACAGGAACAGGAAGTTGAAGACTGTGGGGCACTTCCTTCCTCCCCCCCCTCCCCAAAATGGACTCCTCGCAAAAAAAGTGCAGGCAAATGTCAACCTAAGGAGTTATTCAGATAAAAATCATCATTTCAAGAAGGTTTATGCTGCTTGCTGGTGGATTTCTTGTGCAGAATTGCAAATTTTATATTTTCGCGTGTGCGAGATTGTTGCTGCTCGCCGCATCTCAAAGCTCGCAATTGTGAAGTACCGCGATACGTGATCACGGCATACTCGCGTTAGTTGGCAAGCCGCGATTATGTAATCGCGCTTGCCAAATTCCTGCGGGATCCCGCAGCAAGATCCAAAATGGCGCAGCACTCGCAAAATATCAAGAAAAATAACTCGGCAAACGATGATAAACGCCGCGCGCCGCAAAATTGCATCATCAAGAAAAAAAAAATCCGCTGTGTGCGAATTTGCGGATTTTGCGGGAAATTCGCAAATCTCGCGGATTGCGAATTTACCGAAAATCCGCAAAATCCGCGAGCGTAACGGATTTTCCGCCCATACTTACTCTAGATATTACGGTGGTAAAAATAAAATGGGGAAGCTCCTGGCCAACTATCTGAAGATTCGTAAAGAGCGCACAAAAATTCAATCTATTAAAACCTCCTCTGGTGAATCCACACTTAAAGATAAAGAAATTCTTGCAGAATTTGCTAAATTCTATGATGCGCTTTATACTCCTGAGCAAACTCCTACTCCTGATGATCTTCTTGCTTATTTTCAATCTCTCCCTTTTCCCCCAACCTCACATGTTGATTTTCACGCTTTAGAATGCGATCTTTCTCTTTCTGAAGTTTCCCATGCTGTTTCTAAACCCCATCATGGTAAATCTCCGGGCCCTGATGGGACAATTGAATTTTACAGTCACTTCGCTTCTCTTCTTCTTCCCAAACTCCTACTTTTATTTCAATCCTTTTCCGACACCGGCTCTTTTAGCGGTTCCTTCCAACAAGCCTTAATTTGCTTAATTCCAAAGGATGATAAAGACCATTCCCTTTGTAAAAATTATAGACCAATATCCTTGGTTAATACTGATTATAAAATTCTACCAAAAATTTTAGCCTTACATATGGATTCTCTTTTACCGGACATCATTGGACCAGAACAATCTGGTTTTGTCAAAGGACGTCTCTCCTCAGATAATTCCCGAGTTTTTCTTAACGTACTTAGTAAATCTTCTTCACTCACTCTTCCTTTTGCAGCTATCTCCCTAGATGCGGAGAAGGCTTTCGATCGCATTGGATGGGATTTCATGTTTCAGGCTTTACGTTGGATTGGTATTCCTCCTAAATTCATTTCTGTTATCTCCTTGCTTTATTCTAATCCTCAAGCTTCTATTTTTGTTAATGGGTTGTCTTCGGACTATTTCTCTCTCCACAGAGGAGTTAGACAAGGCTGCCCACTATCTCCCTTACTTTTTATTTTAGCTTTAGAACTCTTCCTTACAAAAATTCGTTTAGATGACACTATTTCTGGCTTTCCTTTTGGTTCCCAACAAGTCAAACTCTCGGTTTATGCCTACAATATTCTTTTCTACTGCTATGACCCTGCTACTTCCATTCTCTCGTTTCTTCATCAGGTTTCTTCTTTTTCTGCAGTCTCCGGCTATCGTTTGAACGCTGATAAATGTGAGATTCTACCTTTGAATCCTCTTTGTCAGAAATTTATTTTCTCTTCTACAGGTTTCTCATGGCAACCATCCACAATTAAATACTTAGGGGTTTGGTTTGCTCCTTTGTTATCTGATACTCTCAAGTTTAACTTTGATTCTGTATATAAGAAAATGGATACAGCTATCACTCGTTGGCATCCGCTCTTTTTATTCTGGTGGGGTCGCCTCAATTCTATAAAAATGATGTTATCTCCCCTACTGCTTTACACTATTTCCATGCTCCCTATACGCATTCCTCTCTCTTTCTTTAAGAAAATTGACTCTCTACTACTGAAATTCCTCTGGAACGGTAAACGATCCAGAATAGCCCTTACTTCCTTACGTAAAGACAAAGCTAACTCTGGAGTCCGTTTTCCTGATTTCAAACTATATCATTGCGCTTTTTCCCTGAAACAAACGATTCGCTGGTTATCATCTGATTTGCCACATCATCCCCCTGTCTGGTTAAGTATGGAATCTTCTTTCATTTCCCCTTTCGCCTTTCAAGAATTCTTATCTTTTACATCCTCCTTAACTCGTCTCCGCTCGCCTATTCTTTCACACTCTCGTAATCTCCTTTCCCCCTACGTCTCGTCCTCTTATTCATCTCTTCTCTCTCTTCATGAACAACCGATTTGGAATAATGCTCTTCTTAAAATACGAAATCGTACCATATATTGGGAAACTTGGCATTCTCGTGGTCTTTCCTGGATATCTCAATTAGTGTCTCAAGGTACACCTCTTTCATTTCAACACCTTCAATCTCTTTTCTCTTTGCCCGTCTCTGCCCGACCTCAATACAACACCCTTTATCCAGTCTTACTTTCATACCTTCAAGCTCTTCCATCCTCTAACGAACTTCCGGCAGATTGCAGACCCACTTCCCTTTTATTGGACGCGTCTCCTTCTGCTTCCGCCTTATATAATTCTTTTCGCCTTACCAATGATAGATCAAAATCTCATACTGAACTTGCTTGGGAGCTGGATTTTTCTCAGACATGGCCGGTCCCTTTTTGGGACAAAATTTGGACTAAACTCCATAAGACCTCCAGGGCTGCTAACACTACCCAGACTTTATTTTTTATTTACCATAGGATTTTATTTACCCCTCTCGCCCTATCCCGTTTCTCAACAGACACTCCCTCCTCCTGCTGGTCTTGTTCATTCCCCTCTGCTGACCTCAAACATATGTTGTTTGACTGCCCTCCTATTTCCCAGTTCTGGCAATTGGTCTGGAAGCAAATTCAAAAGATTTTTCAATTCCAGATCCCCTTTTCACCTCTACTAGTTTTTCTTGGTTCCCTCTCATCAGAACTTCCCCATCCCCCCAACCATTACCCTTTACTTGACCTCTTCCTTGCTATAGCTTTTCATATCATTACCTCTAATTGGAAACAAGCTGCGAATGTTACCTATCAATCCTGGTGGAATGCAATTTGTTTTAATCATCGTTTAGACACTTATTATGTATCTCCCATCTCTTTAGCCATTAAACGTGACCTACTTTGGCTCCCTTTGGTAACATATCTCTCTCCTGCTACTTCAGTTTCTACCTCTCCTGCTCCAGACACAGTTGAAGTCCGCAAACCCCCATGACTTCCTCCGTAATTGTTTATTCCTACTTATATTTGAATATTATTATTGTTGTATTCATATATATTGTATTTTTGCTTCATGTATTCCCACCTATATGATATGTTCACGCTTTCTCGTGCTTGTAATGCCTATTTTTATGATGTTTTTATTTTAATGGTTATTTCTGCCACCTGCTTATTGTAATTCTTCTCTTCTCTTTCCTTCCCCTTCCCCTTTTATTCCTCAATAAATCAAACTTAAAAAAAAAAGAATGAAAAAAACATAGTGCTTACTGATTAAATGAAGGAGACAGTATAACGCCTGAAGCAAAAGATCCAGTCCTGATGGGCGGTCCCAAAAGGAGACAGGGCGGTAACAAGGAGGGACAAAGAAGCCTCATTATCAATCGGAAGCCTGTGTTTACCATGGACGATTACGCCAGCCAATGAAAAATATGGGTGGGGCTTCCACACCACTTCTAAAAAATACCCTAATACAGCATGTCTCGCAAAGCCAGCAGCGCATGCTCTGCAAAGCTAGGGGAGACCTAAAAAGGGGGGAAACTCCGCTTTTTTTCAGTGTCTCACTTTTGAATCTATCTGGTACGCCATTGTCCAGGTGCCTCCTTTGCTAATCTGACTCCAGTACAATGCCAATCGAATATGTTGCCACCGAGATTACTGTGTTGGCGATCACTGTAGGTTCATGCTGTGTGTGAGGCATGCAATATGTAACACGAAGGAACATAATACATTGTCTACATATCATTGCATGCAAACATGACACACATGACACACATGAGTATTTACGTAGAAATAAGTTGTACATACCTGTGTCCACGCCCCCATGTACCTCACTCCATCAGGACTCCACCACCAGCACAACGGGAACATCTGAAACCGGCTCGGTACAATCTCGTGAGCCTGACAGTGGTGGATACTGTGAGCCGGCAAAGAAGACCGCCAACTAGGCGATCTGCTATCTCTAGCCAAAACATCTAAATACGATGGGTGGACTGCCGGCAGCTCACCTGAGTATTTGGAACCGTGACATGGAGGGATGGCGGTATGACCGCCAAGATTTAAGTCAGGCTCTTAATCTATTATTAAAGGAGAGTGAGGGCTGCCAGAAAAGGAAAACTCCCCATGTTATTGTTTCAGCTTAGTGTGTCTGGGCCAAGATGGGAGCCAGGGGATTATGCAACAAAAGGGGGACACTTTTCCGGGGTGAGTAGTGAAAAAGTCACTGCTTCACTTCCTACAAAGTGGGGGAAGAAAAACAGGGAGGAAAGAGAGTTGTCCTAGGTCTGGGACTCAGTGGAGAAGAACAAGTCTGGTCTCTTGTTGCCCTCACCCCCCCGAAGGATGTCATGCTCCTCGTCTGGACGGTGCTGCAGTGCACTATGGATCCCCTGAAGGGCCACTTTTTCAGAGATCTTTTTGAGAACTGCCGTTTGATGCGTGTTCGGGTGTGTGGAGTGAGTCCTCAGTGGAGGGTTATTAAGTGCGTACAGAGAGTTAAAACTGCCTAAAATTTGCCAAAAAAATGCTTTAATAAAGTGGTACCCTTGGCAGAATAAAAAACCTGTAGGTTGATGAGTTACCCCTGTAAGCGTGATGTGCCCAGTTGACTATAAGGTCAACATGTTTCACGCCTTTATGGTCGTAACGATCCTTGGCGTTTCATCAGGACCAGAGTGAACTGTGAGAGTGGTGTCGTGCATGTGAAAAAATATTGGTAGAGGGGTACGTTTTTCCCTTGGATGATCAGTGGGGGCCTGGAACTAAGAGTCATTTAGTCCAGGCATTTCACTAAATAGTTTATTCCACTCCTGATCTTGACCTAGGAAAGAAAAAAACAAGAGAGAGACATACTTCAGGTAAGTAGGGGAGGCTAAAGGCGGGGATCAGTTTATCAGCCTTTAAAACTCGCCTGGCAGAAATTAACGCAGAAATGTCCGACCACCGAGACTACCTTCTCCAACAGAAGATCACTAAGCTGCAAAGGGACATCAAAAGGTTTGATAGGGAGAAAATCTACCCTTCAGCAAGGAAGATTTCCAATCCACTGACAATGATGCCTTTTCTGATGATGGTTTGTTCACATCTCAGCATTCTGGACGTTCACACGTTCACCTAACAGCAATTCCAGCAACCAGAGCAGGGGTAGGCACTCAAATCAACAAGGACTCCTTCCACCACCACCGATGCCCCCGATATATGGATACCCCAATCCACCATTCCGGCAACAAGTACCAATGTGGTACCCAGCCCTATCCGGGTCCACAGCCAGGGTTCCATCAGCCACACTTCCAACACCCTCCCCCTCCTTTTCAGAACAGAGGCAGGGAAAGAGGCAGAGGAAGAAGAAGAGGGAACAAGCAGGTACAATGGCAGGACATAGAGAACCATCCCAGAACAACAAGGAGCATGACGCACCAAAAAAAAGGATTGTCAACCTGTCCAGGAGGGAACTGAACACTGATGAGACTAATGTATTGGAAATGGGCCTAAGCTTCATGCCTACACCTAAAGAAGACAACTTCAGGATGAATGAGGAATTACATGAACTATTCCGTAAAATGAGACTCAAGTCTTTCTTTAAAGAGATCACCATCCCTGAGAACAACGACACGGGTCGTCCAGAGGGAAAAACGTACCCCTCTACAATTATTTTTTCACGTGCACAACACCACTCTCACAGTTCACTCTGGTCCTGGTGAAATGCCAAGGATCGCTAGGACCATAAAGGCGTGAAACATGTCGACCTTATAGTTACCTGGGCACATCACATCTACAGGGGTAACTCATCAACCTACAGATTTTTTATTCTACCAAGGGTGCATTCATGGTTAGTGTGGAGCACGGACACTGGACCATTAACAAGCTCCTGGTCCTCTCTCCCTTCTTTTTTGACAGCCAGGGGTTTATGCCATCTTTAAATCGGGGGAGTTGTCTTTTCTGTTTTAAAAGATAAGTTTATTAGAGAACTTAGCATCAAACATCAACATTACAAAGTGCACTATGAGTAGGTATATAATAATATAAAAGGTTTAGATTTATAATAAGATTTAGAGAAAAAAAAGGTTATACAAATAGAGAGAAAAACAAGTACATATCATAATAATTATGCATATGGGACAATAGCGTATTATATTTGATGAAAAGTAGGAAAATAATTAATTTTGTGAAATCAAGGGGGCTGTAAAACTTCCTGAGTGCACAGTGCTGAAGCAAAGGATCTTTTAGCACTTTCATCTAAAAACGATGTTATTGGAGACCAGAAACGTTATCTTTTGTGTTTCATGGACCGGGGAAAACAAAGCTCGTATCAAGCCTGTGATTGTGGCAGACAGAATACCACCAAGCTAAAAATGAGAGTTTAGAGGTAGCTTTCCACTTCTTTGTGATTTGCTGAAAAGCACCAGCAATTAACAAGTCAATAATCAGTGTATGCGTTTTAGGTATGTTCCAGGTTGTAGACAGACTACCAAGAAAAATGTTGCAAATATAAGAGGGACATCAGTCTTAAAAATAGTGTTGATCTGGTTCCAGACTGAATCCCAGGCCATAAGAACATGAGACAAGTAAATGGTATAGATCTGCTTGTGCAAGACCAACAAGTATTAAAAGCATCAGGATGCATTTTTTGCAGGGAGGTTGGTGTTAATAGCAGTCTATTGTAAATAAAAAAAGAGTTTGAGTGGTGCTAGCTGCTCTCGAGGACTTCCTAATTTTCAACCAAATTTTATCCCAAATATAGATGTTCCAATGTATGTCTAAATCAGTCTCCCAGGAAATTTCAGTCTTTTGGTTTAGCCCTTGGTGTGAGTGGGGATAATAGATAGGAAAAAGGGTAAAGGCTTTAGGTGATTTGTTTAGAATATTCAATCATGCGTAATCAGCCGGTAGGGGGGAGTGGGGTAAAGATTGAAAATATGCATGAGCATTTAATATAGCGGAGCATAGAATTGAAAATGTATGTGAAAATGAGGATGGTAAATAAAAAAGGGAATGAGCGTTGGTGAAGGTTAATAAGGTATCATGTTTTAATCATTGATTTACCCATAAAATGCCTTTATCTCTCCAAGCATTCCAATAAATGGGTTTTTCCCTAATACAAATATATCTATTGTGCCAAATAGTGGAATTAAAAAATGAATTGAGGTCATGTGGTCCAATATGGAGAAGTTTATTTACATTTTTACATGAGTGTTTAATGATTGGTGTATGCAACTTTTGCCTCATAATAGGCACATATTCTTCAAAAGAAAATGGATAAAGAAAGGAGGCTTCCAGGTCCATCGAAGGAGGTGAATCTAAAGAAGGACCTAACAACCACTTGGAAACATGTTTTATCAAAAGCTTTATGATAATTGGGAAAGTCTGGAAAACGGACTCCACCTTCGGATTTCGGTCGTATCAATTTTAATAAGGACATTCTAGGTTTTTTGTTTAACCAAAGAAATAAAATAAGAATGGAATTAAGTTTATGAAACCACTTTGCTGGATTGGAAAGTGGGATATTGGAGAGAAGATATAGGATAATAGGCGTGAGCATCATTTTAATAGTGTCAAGCCGGCCCCACCAGGAGAGATATAAGTGATGCCATTTGGCTGTGAGAAAAATGAGTTTCTCAATGCATGTATTCAAATTCAGAGATATTGTGGATTTAATTGAGGGGGTAAACCATATACCAAGATATTTTACGTGAAGGGGATTCCAGGTAAAATTGGAAATTGAGAAATATTCCTTAAAGGTATATTTAGTTAGTGGTAAAATTTCACATTTGTCATTATTTAACTTATACCCTAAAACTAAAGAGTATAATTGAACCTCTTTTAAGACAGCCAGCAGAGATGTATGAGGTTGGGAAAGGAATAAAAGAACATCATCAGCATATGCAGCTAATTTGATTTGTAACGAGTTGGATGTGCAACCCGTTATGGATGGATTCTGTCTTAGTTTATACAACTAAGGAGATGGGTCGATAATTTTCACAATAACAAATATCTTTCCCTCCCTTTGGAATAAGGCAGAATAAAGCATCCATAAAAGTGCCAGAATGACTACCTGAAGAAACATTCCACGTAAATATCTCTAAAACCATATGTCAAGGAAAGATGTTAAATATTACACTAGACAACCTTTGCATAAAACATCATGAAAAAACAGATGAAATGCAACAAGATGTAAATACAATTTGAAACTTAGAGTTGTTAGACAAAAAAATAAAAAAAATAACCAACTTTAGCACAGATATCAATACAATGTAGAAGCGATGCAAGTAAATGCAAGTTATAACTGAAATTTAAGAAAGGGCAACAAGAGAAGCGAGAGAAGATAAAGAAAATCCAACAGATAGAGAAGAGCATTATATTTAAATAAGGAAGAAAAAAGCCAGGAAAAGGAGAGAGAAATACAAACACATAGAAGAAGAAACATTACGAGGGAGAGGAACAACATACCTTCAAAAACTTTGAGACATAGGAAAGGTAGGGGAGGAGGAGACCACATGGAAGGATGGCACGTCCAGACTCCACAGGGGAAGACTGGGAGGCTACAGAGCAATCAACAGACAACACTGATGGATCATATGGTGACATAAATGCAAACCCTAGAAGGGAAGAAGAAAGGATTAACATCAAGCTAGAAATCTTAATATGAGCAACAAAAACAATAACCATTATAATGAATCAAGAAAAACTTGACAAATAAGAGCATATTCATTATCAAAGAAAACAACAAAGTAGACTACTTAGAATGCAAAGAAGAGGAGGAAGTGTCCATATTCTCTGCACCACAGGAGTTGAGGAAACATTTCAGTCTCAAAGGATCTTCATAAGTAGTAGTGTTGTTGTTGTAAGTTACCTTTAAAAGGCATGGGTGAAAAAGACTAAAACGGGCACCCATAGAACGAAGACATGGTCGTAGAGCGAGGAACTCCTTACGCCTGTCAGCAGTAGATTTTGCATAATTTTGCAAGAAGAAGAATTAGTTGCCTGACCAAGAAATGCTTTTTACAAAACACAGAACGAGACAACCAACGAGTAAACCGACATTAATGCGATAACCCTTGTTCGTGTGAAACTATGACCAAGAAATGCATCTAATGGATCTAACAGCCGCTAGAACCTTGAGTAGATCAGTATACTCTAGAAAATATAGAATGACTCCTCTAGGTTTCCTCATGCCAGAAGATGAAGCAGTGTCGACTGGAAGGCCTAATCTATTGGCCCTCTGGATGTTGAGAGGAGAGTCCTCTGATCATTTCAGGAGTTTTGGGAGAAAGGACTTGAAGAAGGCAATAGGATCTGAGCCTTCTGATTTTTCTGGCAGGCCTTAAATGCGTAGATTGTTACGCCTATTTCTATTTTCAAGATTTTCGACCTGCCTTTGTAGTGTGGAAACCTGAGAATGAAGAGCCATTACCTTTCCTGTGGAAGATTCCAGGGATTAAATAGATTGTTCTGCAGTTGTGAGCCTTTCTTCCATTTGTCACCAGTTGTCTGTTAAAATTTGAATTTTGGAATTAGTTTCCTCAACAAATGGGCGAAGAGCCCTTATTTCCTCCAGCAAGATATCTAAGGATATCGATGAAGAGTGCTTTGGCGGAGAAAGAGGATCCTTCTTTAGTCGTTTACTAGGAGCCTTATTCGCATTGGAAGGCATATTGATAATGGAAGAAGAGGAAGACGTTCCTTTAGGTGATAAATCTATTGACTCTGCCATTTGCCGCTGTATTAAAACAGGAGTGACACTAGATGAGAGACTTCAGTACAAAAAATCAGGTCTGAACTAAATGTTATTGAGGGTATTGCAGAGACAAAAAACCTTCCTCAAAAAGAATTGTATAAAGAGCAGTCAAAACCTCATTAATTATCTGTGTTTAAAATTCTCAGAGTCAGCGCCAAGCCTTCCAAACAATAGATATAAGAGAATTATTGCATCCAAAATGGCGGGTGCCTCCTCAAAAGACAGTGAAAACAACTAAACACATTACTCAGGGAAAGCAAGCACTGCTGAATCCATTTCTTGAAATTAGCAGGGAAATATACCTGCAACGAAGTGCTTCTCGTTATATAAAGACTTCCTCAATAGGAGAGATAGTTTACATGACGCCGCTCTAGTCAGTCATTAATGCGGAGGGAATTAGGAGCGCAAAATGACGGGCGTCGCATCTCCGGAGCCGCCTGGTGACGAGCAGGAAAAATAGTTATGTCACGGGCAACGAGCGAAAGAAACGCACACATCAGGACGTTTAACACTGCCAGTGGAGTCCCTGTTGGTCTTTTGGAGCCTCTACATTGCCATTAGAGTATTGTTTGCGCTGCAGATCCGTTCGCCGTGGGCGCTAGCCATGCCCCCCATAGCAGACGTCGTAATCATGCTCAATCTCTGTAATTTTTAATTGAGCACTTGGACCTGCGACTGCCCTACACACCTGTTCAACAGCTATTTGTCACTGTGCACTGTTGCACCTGCCCCAATCCCCTATAACTGATAACTGCGTACATGGGAACTAATGGCCTTGCACCAATATAAATTACAAACCTCCATATGGGTCCACCACTGCCCTTAACCTGTATAATTTTTAACTACGCATATAAACTAAGCTGCACCTGATTCATTTTGTGCCCCACCTTATCTGCACCAATGCAAATTGAGAACACGTCATATGTGTTTTTATGAACAGATAGTACTGATGTTAAAAGGATAAAAGCGTGAGTAACCTGCTGGGATTTGAACTTGTGACCAAAGGGTTAAACCTAAGCCCCCAGCATGAGTTCATCAGTCTACTGAGTCACCACCGGGGCTGCTTAGGCCCACCTGTGCTTTACACCTGCGTAAAATATACATATGTACTTAGGCACACACATTCCATGAACACTTGTGCCAGGGGTGCACATATACTCACACCTCCCCTTAGTGGCTGCGTACATAGAACCACACGCTCCCTGTAAATACCTAGCATGTCAGCATATACTTAGACAGAGAGGCACACACCTGCCTGCCCGCAGGTTGCGTCCCTAGGTACGCTCAATACGTGCACATATTCGTAACATGGAAGTATGAGACTCGGGCTACACAAGTGTAGCATCTTTTTGATTCATAAATTTATGATTCATAACTGCATACATGCATGCACGTTTGCAATATGTAATTGATCAGCGAGACTCACAGCTGCCGTGAATATTTCTAACATGTAACTGGGCACATGTGTAACATGTATTTGTTGTTGTGTGCATACCCCCCTCCCCCCCAGTCCCCTACTCCAGTGAACCACCCTACCTGTCATACTGCTGCAATAAGTGTCCGGAACAAAGGTTATTGTGGATTAAGTCTTGGCTGATCTTGGCGAACTGAGGCTTGGCAGCATTTACGCCCATATCCGTGAAGTGTTCTGATGAGGCAAGTGCAAAAAACAAATATTGGTGTCACAAGCTCATGAGACGCGCTCCTGGCAGCACTGGTGCAAGCTTCCCTTACACGCAGACCAGCCCTGTGCAAGCAGCAGTACAGAAACCTTCCCTCGAGCAGCACATTTACATCATGGACTGAATAAAAGCAATTCACCGATAGAAATATTCAGCAGCAGTGCAAGCTTCCTTCACATGCAGATCAGGCCCTGTACAAGCAGCAGTAAATACACCTCCCCTCAAGCAGCACATTTACAGCATGGACAGAATAAAAGCAATTCACCTACAGAAATATTCAGCAGAAGTGCAAGCTTCCTTCACATGCAGAGCAGGCCCTGTACAAGCAGCAGTAAAGACACCTCCCCTCAAGCAGCACATTTACAGCATGGACAGAATAAAAGCAATTCACCTACAGAAATATTCAGCAGCAGTGCAAGCTTCCTTCACATGCAGACCAGACCCTGTTCAAGCAGCAATACAGTAAAAATTCTTCAAGCAGCACACTTACAGCATAGCCTGGATAAATTCAATTCGGCTACAGAAATCTTCAGCAGGCAGTGCAAGTTTACTTCAGATGAAGCTCGGACCCTGTACAAGCAGCAGCAGACTAACCTTCCTTCAAAAAGCATGGATTGAATAACTGCAAATAACATAGAGAAATCTACAGCATACACACAGGACATTTCCTGAACCAGCAGCAGCAGAACAACCTTCCACTCAAACAGCACACTTAAAGCATGGCCTGAATAAGTACAATTAACACACAGAAACATACAACACAGACAGTGGAGAGCAAGTTTATTCCATAAGTAGCACAACCAGAGCGAGTGCAAGTTTACCGTCACACACAGATCAGACCCTCTACTAACAGGAGTCCAGTAATCTTTCCACAAACCCCACACTTACCTAATGGACTGAATACCTGGAAGTGACACACAGAAAGCTACAGCATGTACAGCAGTATTATATACTTCTGTCAATCCAGAGCGCAAGCAGCATCAGCACAAGCATCCTTCACAAACAGAACACGCAGCAGCAGAACAGCCCTCCTTCAAACAGCACATTGACGGCCTGGATAGAATCAAAGCAACTCACATTCAAACAAAGACATCATAGATAAAAGTTTCTATCACACAGGAAGCGTCTGTACACGTATCCTTCACTCAGAGAACATGCTCAGTACCTGCAGCAGGGCAAGCTTCTCTCACAGGCATGAGAAGCAACACAAGTGCAAGCTTCCCTCACACATAGAAGAAGTCCTGGACAGGAAGCAGCAGAACAATCTCCCTGCAAGCAGCAGGCTCACAGCATGGCAGAATCCCTACAATTTGCAGAGAGAAATGTACAGCATAGAGAACAGCAGAAAAAGCTTCCCTCTCACACAGAATGTGTACTGCAGATGCAGCAGTGTAAACCTCCCTCACAAGCTGCAGTAATAAGCTTCCCACACCCAGAGAACAAGGGAAGCATAGGAAGCCGTCAAGGGTGGCTCCTCCGCTAAGGCAATGTTATTATCATTTTATTTGTCATTATTGTCTATGTAAAGGTGCAGGCGGGGCAGAGCTGAGCTAGGGCTGAGCATGGGAATGACTGGCAGCACTCTCCTAAGTGCACATGACGACTTGGCTGGTCCTCTTGGGTCGGGCAAACCTTCATGCACACTTTTCCCCACCCCTTTGTGTTGTACAGCCTGGTGGAGAACATGCCCAGCCTCCCAGTCCCTCTCTGAGTGCCGAACCACGGTGCTAAGACCAATCAAAACGCTGCTTTAAGACAGTGTTGTGATTGGTCAGGGGAGTTGGGAGCTTGTGTACTTCCTGTTCTGTCGACGAAAAGGATATGGATGGAGGAAAAGGGGCCGCTGCGAATATAAGTAATTTTCTTTCTCTTTTTTTTTTTTTTAAATATATTTTTATTGCAGAATTATAAACCACAGGAGACAATTAATCAGCCAGCACACTTGTGAGATCCCCCCATCCAATAAGAATTCCCAGTTGTACACAGCCATTCAGCCCGCATCCCGAAGGCCGGGCGGCATATTACGTCGTTCAAGAGGAACACATCACAGTGCACGTCCCATGGGACCCCGGCTGAAAGATCGTTTTGCGTATCTGCTTTTACCCCCCCCACCCACAACAACACTCCCGTCAGCCATCCCAGTGATAATCAGTGATATCGCCCTAGTCGGGACCTGCCCTAGGCGCTATGGGTCGTCACACCTGGCCGCTTTACCCAGCCATTCTACCCTCCACATAGTATCCACCGTCCCAGTAAATCCAAGGCCCTAACAAGCGACCATCTAATGGCTTCCGGCCCTCCCCAAACACCCTACAACCAACCCCCCCAAAGCCCCCCCTCCCCTGGCAACTGCTAAGGTGTGTGCCTCGTCCTGTCTAATTGGCTGGGTCCACTACAGTGCGTGGTACCGTACTTCTGTGTTCGACCCGCGGTGTCCAGCGGCTTAGTTCTCGCCATCCTCATCCTCTATCAAAGAATCACGCAAAGCCTGTACCACTAACTCCCATGCACGCGCCGCATCCAACGCCTTCTCATTCCCCAACTTTACAGCTTGCTTCATCCGGAGCACACTCTCGCAGTCAGACCACCGCAGCAGCTCATTCTTCCATCTACGCAGTGAGGGTCCCCCCCTGGACTTCCAATGCCACGATATTTCCCTCTGTGCCAATATCAGACCCAGGTCTATGAATTTGCTTGTCACCTTGGTGTGTTTAGTATGCGGGAACCAGAGCAATAGGCACGCCGCCATGTCGAATTCCACCTCCCTGTCAGTCACTTCATTCAGAAGGTCCCCTACCTCTGCCCAATAGGTCCCCAGGTGTGGGCACCCCCAAAACAAGTGGTCCATGTCCGCTCCCAGGGACGAACACCGTGGGCAACAGGCATCCGGCACCTGAAAGTACCGCTGTAATTTCTCAGGAGTTAAATAAGCCCTATGAAGCACATAGAAATGCACCTGCTGAAAGCGCGCATTTCTAGTGCCCTTCCACGTGCGTCGCAGAATGTGGCCCCATGCCGTATCCGGTATGGGCCGGCCGACGCTCACCTCCCATTTAGCCTTGAGCCCTTGGAGTGGTTCCAGCCTCTCGTTCAGCATCCTATTATGGAGGCACGTCACAGCTTTGAACGTACCAGCCGCCATCACCACATATTGGCACGCCATAGTCGCCGTGGGTTCCATGAGCCCCTCTTTCCAGTGCTTTTGTATGGCAGCCACTACTGCCGCGTGTAGGAGGGAGCCCCCATCAGGCAGCCCGAACTGGTCCCAGAGCACTTCGAACGGCGCCAAAGCCCCATCTACGTACAAGTCGCCCACCACCTGCAGTCCCGCCTCTTCCCAATCCAGCAACGGGGACCAATCTCCTCCGTGCGGCAAAGCCGTCAACATCCCGATCGGGATCTCCGGGGCATAAGGCCGCGATACCCTCGCTCTCCGAAGGCTCCTCTGCCAGCACAGCCGGAGGGTCCGCTCTTTCATGGTGAGGGCACGTAACTCGAGCCGCTGCTGCATGATGATGTAGGACAGCACGTGACGTTGTATTCCCCGATCCCGGTCCTCCTCCGGGCCCCGGAACACCCTGGCTACGTTCTGTGTAAGGACCTGCAACTGCGCCGCAAGATAATACAGCTCGAGGTCGGGCACAGCCATGCCCCCTTCGAGCTTGGGGCGAAGTAGCATGCTCAGGGCCACTCTACGGCGGCCATGCCCCCATAGAAAGCCAATTATCATTGACCGCAGTTCTCTAAACACCCCCTGGGGAATCCAGACAGGCAGCGTTCGGAAATAATAGAGGAAGCGGGGGAGCGCCACCATTTTCAACAGTGCTATCCTGCCCAGGACTGTCAGCGGGAGGGTTGACCAGAAAGATAAGCTGCCCCGCAGCGCCCGGACACAGCGGCCAATGTTGCCTTCCAATAGGTCCGCAGCCGCGTGGTAAATGCGGACACCCAAATAGGTGATGCAAGAGGGTTCCCATACCACACCCAAATTGCTACTAGGGACTGGCGATCCCGCTCGCAGCGGGAACACACAAGTCTTCGCCCAATTGACCTTAAGGCCCGACAGCCGGCCGAACTCAGACAACAGATCCATCGCTCCAACCAACGCCCCCGAGGTGTCCGCTAAATACAGGAGCAAGTCATCCGCGTATAGCGATATATAATGCCACTGCCCGTCACTAACTATCCCCGCGTATCGGTCACCTGACCTCGCATGGACCGCCAAGGGTTCCATCGCCAGGGCAAACAATAGGGGGGAGAGAGAGCATCCCTGTCGTGTTCCCCTGCCCACCGGGTACGCCGCCAGGCCGCCCAATCGTACTCTCGCCGTCGCCGAGGTATATAAGACCCTCGTCCACCTCCGAAACCTCTCGCCCATGCCAAACCTTTCTAACACTCCATCCAAAAGGCCCATAGGAATCAATGGCAATTGCGAATTCGCAAATTGGAATTCGCAAAATGTTGATGCATTCCGCATTCCATGGGTGCAGGGGGGGGGTCCAAAGGACCCCCCCTGCACCCCTGAAATGTATTTTAAAATGGATGTTTCACACACACATGTCCTAAGGACATGTGTGTCTGTAACATGACAGTGTTTAAAATGCTAATTTGAGCATTTTAATTTTTTTTCGCAAATTACCACGAGGTTCAACCTCGTGGTAATTTGCACTTGCAATCTTTGAATTCGCAATTTTTTTAAGAATGATGCATTGCATTTAAGAAATCGCAAATTTGCGATTCCTTAAATGCAATCGCATTTTGGAAAATCGCAAAATTAGCGATTTTCAACAAAAAATAATGATGCATCTCAAAAATCATTTTTGGAATCGCAAACGGCCGATTTTAAGGAATCGCACCGTTTGCGACTCCAAAAATGCTTGATGCATGTGGGCATAAGTCCTCAGGGCACCAACCAGGATTCAAATCAGTGACCGTACAGGTTCACCCACAGATAGCCAAATGAACTGATCCACCAGAAAAATGCATTTCCCACAGATGAATTTAGTTGCATTCATTTTTCATTTGAGGTGTGTGCATTATATTTTATTCGTGGGTACCTGTAGGTCAAAGGATAACAAAACATTTACCGAATATTTTTTTCTTTTAGCTGCGTCTCAGACGCCGCCCCACCGTCAATAGCCCACCCCATAATACTCAGGATCACAGTTCCCTTACTTTACTTCATGCACTGAGACCGCTGCAGCAGTACAGGATTTCTTCCCAAGCAGCACAGGCATCACTTGTGGGTGCTTCTCACACGCACAGAACAGGTCCTGCATACACTGCGGCAGAGGAGCTTTCTTTCTAGCAGTAAGACTGACAGAATCACTGAAACTCACAAAAAAACATAAAGTACAGCTTGGGAACCAACAGTGCAAGCGTTCCTCAGTCACAGAACAGGTACAATGAGGACAGAGGCAGGTCAAGCTTCACAGCACAACACAGTTAACAGCTGTGCAACCCATTTACAATTGTGGAATAAGGAACAGCAGTGCAAGCTTCTTTCACACAGGCACAACAATGCCAGGAGCAGTACACGCTTCTATCACACAAAATCAAACGTAGAGCAAACCGCACAGTGCAAAATTCGTTCAAGCACAGAAGTGTTGCAACAAGAATAGCAACAGTGCAAGCTTCCCTTACACAGACCAGATGTGGGCCAATCAGCGGGAATGGAAGCTTCACACTCACACAGAGTGGTTGCAATAGCTAAGTATCCTGCACACACACCTGTCCACAATAGAGGACGTCCTGGCCTATTAAGAGGACACTCTGCCCTATTAAATCACCCACCCTAAGGTGACCATCATTTACGTTTTTCAGTTCGTGTGAGGCACAGTGGTGCTGAGAAGGACAAGCTGATAATGTCCCTGACACATTAGGAGAACACTGCACTTTAGGGACATTGGTCTTTTGCTTTTCAGCCACCAGCTCCACCATGGCTCTGTTGTTAAAAGGCAGGAGGGAATCTCAAAATGCGGTGGGTGGTTCTAGACTAGGATATAGAGGCCGGGCCCTCCAGTGATCCCCGCTGGCTGGCAGGCCATCTCTTGAAGGATAACGAACCACCTCAGACTTTTAATGGGTGGCTGAGGGGAGTTTGACTGACAGCCCACTGGTGGCATGAGGTCAAGCGGACATGTTACTGCTGGGAGGGGAATCATATTGTAGAGTTAGGCCAGAGGGATCTTAAACTGCAACAGTTATTCCTGGAGGGAGATGTCTCTTCCTGGCTGTCAGCTGGCCTCATGACAAGAGGGAGAACTGCAAACAAACCTAGTTTTCCAGCCAAAGTCTGCAGGCACCTTTGCTCCCTTGAACAAGGATTGTAAACAAAGCAAGTAAGCAGGATTTCAAGAACAGCTTACGTTCACAAACTCACCCCCAAATGATAATATTGTGCTCGGAGGCATTGTTAGTTTTTTTCAAATATGTATTTCAATTCTTTATTGAGTTTTTCCATGGCTGTAGCAAGAGTAGAACGATGAAAATAAATGCACAGTCAATTCCCTCAAAGGAAGAGGAACCCAATAAGGTAGAATGCAAACCCATAATTAATCTGCATAACTGGCCTCCATGAGGGATCAGAAAACATAAATGGAAATACCAAGAACAGCAAAGTATAGATCTCGGAGAATATACATAGGAGAAGGGCAAATATGTTGCAACTACTAGTTAAGCAACTTAAATGGTGGGGAAAGGAAAAAATGTAACCATCAGGGGTAAAAAGTAGAAACAATCCTCCATGGTGGGAGAGGGAGGGGAAACCTAGCCCATCCGTTGTAGCGCCCCATGGGAGTAATTAAAATAAGATGGCTGGCTGTCCTCGTGGTCATCAAGGTCAAGTCACCGTGACCCATCCCGGCCGGGTAAAAGCCGAGGACCGAAGTCCGGGAAGCTCTGGAAGGAAGCGCCGAGAATGAAACATAAGGGCTTAAATGAAACATGGAACAAGACGATATACTCAAGAGGCCCCCCCAGGTGTAGGGTGACCAGAATTTTAATGCCAAACACCGGGACATTTCACAAAAATAGAAGAAGTACTACAATTTTACTTCAAGCGAACGCACAGAATAATAACGCTCCTTAGCAGAGAATTACCTAACAGGCAGCTAGAACATAAATAAAATGCAATTTTAAAACCCAGTAGCTTGCATGTTAATTAAATTGCTTTCTGGAAACAATTGCTAGCTATCCCTGCTTTGTAAAATATAAAAAAAAAACTCCCGCCGTTTTCAGTCGACCGTCTCAAAAACCTGGACATGGGCTACATTTTATAAAATCTGCAGAGGCAGCTGGTGAAAAACTGGGACCGTCCTGGCATTTCCGGGATGCCAGGACATCATACCTGGGGGTGGCCTTGTTATTTGAATTGTGCCACCTTTCTGTGTTTGTGTAATTTAACTGTTTGAGGTCGTACCTCATTTCAGACAACTTCCTATGCTCTTCTGTTTTTGTGTTGTTATTTATTACAAATTCCCCATGTTTCATAGTGGTAAATATGTAACTATTATTTTTAAGCAAGTTTAGTGGCAGTACTATTTTTCTATATCTAAGTTCCAAACCTACCACTGCTCGAAGGAGTAAACCTTGACAGCTTAATTAACCCCTTGCACGCAGATGACGGAACCGCTCCGTCATCAGCTGCGGGTGCGCTGTGCTGATGACGGAGCGGTTCCCTCATGGCCCGCTCGCCGCGAATTTCGCGCCTGCGTTGAACGTTCTATTGAGCGGGGCGGGCCATGACGGAACCGCTCCGTCATCAGCACAGCTCAACCGAGGCTGGTGACGGAGCGGTTCCGTCACCAGCATGCGGCCGCCGCGCGGGCGCCCCACCCCCTTAGCGCTGCGGCGGAATAGCCACCGCAGCGAAGGGGTTAAGGTGTGCTCGGAGGGTCGAATGCTAACTATGTTATTCGCTTGGAGTGCAATAGACCTGAGGCCCTGGGAAAGCAGTGACAAATAGCAGTACTAAGTTTGTAAACTGCCAATTAATGACTGACTGCCCCTGGAAATAGCTCACGCACAGCAAGCACACAAAATTGTCAGGCTTACTTACATATAGAGCAGACACAGCATAGGCAGATGTTCCACATGACACACTCAGACAAAGCATGTGCAGTGCAGGCAACAGCAAAGCAATCTACCAGCACACACAGGAACTATATGCATAGGCAGCAGCAAAGGGAACCTCCCTCACACATACAACAGTTGCATCAGAGGTAACCCTGGGTGTAGGACTACGCTACGCTCGCGTTGTTTGCGTAGTTGGTGCAACTACGAGTTACGCGGATTGCACGTAGCACAGTGCAAAAAAGCATAGCGTAGTGGGCATTTTTTGCTTGCTCGCGACACTCAACATCAAGTTGGCGACCGCGAGCGAGCAAAATAACATCCCAGTGAGACTTTTTCCTCGTTCACCATCAGCAACATCAAGTTGCAGATCACAAGCGTGGAAAATAAACCTCCCGGCGAGATTCTCAACGCGGGGAGGTCAGGTTTCTATTTGCGAGTGGTCGCGTATGCTCGCAACCGCTCTTGATGAGAACCTATCAGTCCACGTTGAGAAAGCTGCCGCTCGAGTACAAATCTACTCAAGCGGCAGAAAACGACCGCTTGCACTGTGCAGATGTGGTTTGCAATGATTGCACAGTGGGGACAAGCATCTGGCACTGTGCAAACAGTGCGAACAGCATTTTGCACAGTGCACTGCGCAGTTGGCATAGCTACGCGTAGCTTGCGTAGTGCGAAGTGCACTTTGCGTAGTTACGCCTAATGCTACAACGCGAACTACGCCCAGGATTATTCAAAGGCTGCACAGCAATCTTCCCTGAGACACAGAAATTATATTATACAGAGAGCAACAGAGGTAGATTCCCCACCCACATCTGGTCCAGCACAGACAGCAGCAATGCAGCTTCAATAAATCACACAAGGGACATAGCACAGTCAGCTTCAGAGCAAGTTTCGCTCACACATACAATAGGGAAAGCTCGGACAACAACATTGCAACTTGACGTTTCAACACAGAAACAATATGGCACAGGCATCATCAGAGCAAGCTTCCCCCACACATACATCAGATACATCACAGGTAAGCCTGGGCGGAGTTCGCAAAGTTGCGCTACGCGGAACTCAACGAAGCGGCAAAAAAACTCTGAGACGCTATGCGGAGCTCTGCAAGTGGCGGAGTTCCATAGAAAAATGCCCTTTGCGGCGATTGCACAGTGCGGATGCTTGTGCGCAATGAGAACACTGACCACCCCGCATAGAGAAATCTCACCAGGAAGTTTATTTTCCACGCTTGCGCTCGCCAACTTGATGTCGACGATCGCGAACGAGGAAACATCTCGCTGGGAGGCTGCTTCTCCTCGCTCGCGGTCGCCAACTTGACGTTGATGATCGAGAGGGTGGAAAGAAACTCTGCTTCGCTACGGGAAGCGGAGTTGTTTGGAACTCCGCGAGCTCTGCGTAACACGGAGTGAGAGAAACTCCGCAAACTCCTCGAGCGGAGCGTAGTTCACCGGCCAAGGTTAGTCACAGGCAGAAAAGCAATCTTACATCACACACAAAAACAACATGGCACATGCAGCACCAGAGGAAGCCTCCCTCCCTCATGTATCAGTTACAGCCCAGACAGCAGCACGGCTAGCTTTTATCAAACACCAAAACAAACCTTCAAAGAAAGCAACAGTAAAATATTCTCTCACACACAGAACAGGCAAATCACAGTCAGCAACACTGTAAGTTTCCATCACACACATAATGCAGCACAGACAGCAGCAAAGCAAGCTTCCGCTTTACACAGATCTCTGGCGCAACTGTAATAAAACATACACAAACCTAATAATATTTACTTAAGAAATTCAAAGATATTTTAAAAGAATACACCAAGAAAAAAACATCTTGCTATCTATATATGTCAAGAATATGCTTGAAATAATAAAACTAAATAAAGCAGTGGGTGCCTGTCTTGCAGTGGTCTGGCAAAAAGCTGTAAAAAATAGAGAACTAGTTGAGGGAGTGAGTATCTACCTCAAGTAATAATCACAACCCTTGTCTTGGTACATCACTAAAGTCACAACTTAAACCTGAGCTTGAGTCCCTGGTAGCTAGGGCACAGAGTAGACAGACTTCACCTAGAAGCAATGTGTAAAGTATTTATACAGTACCAAAAAAATAATAAAGTCAAAATGCACAACAATACAATCTCAACTGAATTAGAAAACCAGAGTGAAATGTAATAAACAAAATGACGCCAAAATGACAATAAATCCAATAAGGGGAACAAAAAATATGTTTTTTTAAAGCTTTAAGTTGGAATAGCACCAAGAAGCACAAAGTACCAATGGCAGTCAATGGTTGAGGTAGACCGGGCCCCGGGCACAATTTGACCCTGACTAGAATGCAGAATGACTCGGATACACCGACCAGGGTAATACTGGTCAACGAATTTACTGTCTGCCTTAGCCCTTTAAGTCTTAATTCACCACAGGAGAAGACTTCTAAAGTGCCTCAGGACATCTGTGGAGGTACTTTGAGGCTCACAGCGTGTCTGGTAGAGGCCAACAGCAGGGCTGGGTCCAGGTTCAGTTGCCACTAGTCAGCTAGGTAGTTGCAGGAAAATGATTCTGGTAGCTTATTCTGCCTGAAGCTATGTTTTCTTTGCTATTGTAGTGGCACAATAGATGCTGCAATCCACTAGTAGCATTTAACTTTCAGGCCCGGGGTTCACTTTCTACATCATGAACTACGGACTTATAAGACAAGTTGTTAGACCTGGCACCATTGGCGTGGGCCTCCCTTCCATTATTTGCTGTTGCATTATGTGCTTTTGCTGGTGTTAGATGCTTTGGGCACTGTGCCACCACTGTCCAGTGCCACAGTGCAAGTGCTCCCTATTGTAAATTGATGTATTAATCAGTGGTTCCATGTTTGGCTATTTTGTTTACTTGTCAGACCCTAGTCTAGTGTACTGAGTGTGCCCAGGACGTGTAAATCCAAATGCTGCTGGTGGGCTTGCAGCACTGGCTGTGCCACCCACAGGAGCAGCTTGTAAAATGTCTCTAAGGTCTGCCATTGCAGAGCCTGCGTGCAGTGTGGTACTGTCATGCTGACTCGGCAAGTACACCCACTTGCCAGTCCCAAAACATTCCCTTTTCTTCATATCAGTCACCCCTATGGTAGGCCCAAGGGCAGGGTGGCATATCCTAATAGTGAATTACAGCCATTTTCGTTTTTCACTATTGCCAGGCTACCTGTTCTTCACTGGTCAGAATGGACTGTTGGATTATTAGATGTCTATAATCCTAACTGTCTCAGAGAACATGGTAGAAATTCGAGTTTAGTATGCCTGAACAGAATGATAAAATACATCTTTTAGTGAAGTTGGTTTTAACATTCTGTGTTTGCAAATACCACTTTTAGAAAGTAGGTATTTGCTTTTCTAACCTTTCAAGCCTGCCTCTGCTAGGTTGTGTATTCCTTTGTCTGGTTTTGTGAGTGACAGGGCTGGGGGATTCCAAGAGACAGGATGAGTCAGCCCAGTGTTGAATAGAGAGATCTGCAGCTAGATGGGAGGGAGGAGTTACACCTGAACCTTTAACAGGGCTGTGCCTGCCTTCCACAATGCTGGCTCCACCTCCTGGGGAGTGGCTGATGTCTCTGCCCTACACACTGAATGAAGAGAAGGAGTCCTGTAAACAAAGTGCTCCAGGACTGTACTTGCCTTCCACAATGCTTGCTCCACCTCCTGTGGGGCGTCTGATGTGCTTGCCCTGCACTGTGAAAGGAAAGGAGAAGTCTAGTAAACAGAGTGCTTCAGAACTGGTTTGGACTGGGCAAAGGCCCCTCTCCCCTCAGAGAACAAAGGATTTTGAGGTATAAATATTGGGACCCTGATCCCATGAAATTAGATCACTTTTGGACTACAAGAAGAAACATTTACTGAGGAGAGGAACCTGAAGAAACTGAGGAGAGACTATTCCCAAGCTGAAGTGCTGCTTGGGGGATTGGCCTGCAGTGGTTGCCTTCTGCCAAAGGAAGGAGAAAGGAACATTGTGTACTTTGCTTTCAACTGTGAAGGATCGCCAAAGGCTTGGAAAAGAGCTTGCTTCCTGCTGAAGTCTCAGGGACAACAGCCTTCAACCCCCAGCTCCCCAGAGTTCTTTGGAAGTGCCTGCTGCTGTTTTGGGCCTTCTCAAGGACTGCGTGTTGCAAGAAGCCGGAAGCGTGACTCATCGAAGAAGAAGCGCGTCGCCGTCGCTGTACCTGCCGTCGCAACTCAGAAGGAGTGTGTTGCCACTGACACTGTCTCACTGCACCGCATCGAGAGAAGTGTGCCGCAACGAAGAGGAAGTGTGTCGCCGTCGCTGCTGCTGCCGTCACAACTCCGAAGGAGGGTGTTGCCACTGTCGCATTGCACCACATCGAGAGAAGAGTCTCGCAACGAGGTCGGAGCGTGTCACCGACGCTGTGCCTGCCGTCGCAACTCCGAAGGAGGGTGCCGCAGCTGGAACTGTTGCACTGCACTGCATCAAAGAAAAGCGCCTCGCATCCCCGAGAAGCGCGCCACCGTCAGAGCTGTTGCCGTCGCATTGTGGATGTCGCCGCTGTAGTTGTCGCATCGCGCGGAAGCTTCACGCATGGTGGAAGAAGAGTGTCTCAAGTGGAGCTGCTGCTGTCGCATCGCGGAACAAGGGTGTCACCGCTGCAGTCCACGCATCGAACCAAGAACTTCTCGCATCCCGAAGAAGCGTGCCGCATCTGGAAGATCTTCACGTCTTTATTTCTTTGCACCTGAACTTTGCCGCATTTCCCTCGCTGCAACATTGCTTGTCGTGGAAGCACAACACAACCTAAGGTACATTGACGCAAAGCGTCTCATCTTAAGAACTGAACTGAACAAAGCTAAATGTACCATCTTAAAGTAACAGTATTGTGTATTTTTGTTGTTTATGGTCTTGTGGTAACTCTAAATAAAGAATACTTATTTTTTATATAAAAACCTTGTGTGGTGTCAATCTGTAGTGTTGTCACTGGGTTACTGTATGTGGTCACAAATGCTCAACACACTGCCTCTGAGATAAGCCTGTCTGCTCGTGCCAAGCTACCAAGGGGGTGAGCAGGGGTTATTTTAGGAGTGTAATCCCCTTATCCTGACTAGAGGCAAGGGTCCCTATTTGACACAAGTACTTACCTGTGCCAACTAGAGACCCCCAAACCTAACACAAGTTAAATGTGCCAATTAGGAATACGTCAATTCAAACATGTTTAAAAGGGAAGCACAGGTACTGTACTCCTCGTTAGTAGGGATAAGTTGCACTGAGTCTAAAGCCAACAATAAAATAGCATCCAGTAAAAAGGGAAACTTCGGGGGTGACCATGCAGAAAAGACAGATTTCCTATTCCATGTAGCAAAAATATCTGCCAACAGCTTTAGCAAAATATAATAGCAACAAAGCCTTACATTGCATTTACCTTTACCCTAAGTAAATAAGGCCTGTTTACTTTGCCATTCCTTTTTATATTATAAATAGGTCACACCTAAGGAATCTGACATAGCTTTTCCCACTGAACCAATAAGTCCTCGAGCTTTTACAAATGGCATGACACTATATGCAGGACAGTCCTACTGAAGTGTGCATAAGCTGACAACCATCAGGCATACATTTGTTAAATTAGAAATATGCACAAAATTGTAGTTGGCAAAACGTATACAACCACTCTCAATAGTGGCTAACAAGAATCATCACAGTGAAAGTCCACTCCCAAGGTTTGTTAGAGTGGGTGACCAACACCAAAACCCTTTTCTACTTTGGTAATCTATGAGGTTACATGTAGCCAAATACCATTCTATGGCCAGTAATACAATGTGATAACAGTCCACTGTTCAAGGCCTATTGGCTTTACCGTATTATTTTTTAAAAAAATATGCCAGGCCTACTGCCTTTGTAATCATTTTTCATAACAATCAGACCAGACCTATGGAATCTGGCAAAATAGTTTCCTGCACGGAGATCAAACCTACAATTGTTATCATTGGCTTGTCACTATGATCTGCTCGAGCCTAGTGTCCTGAGCCTGCACTTTCCTACAAAGCAACCATCAGGCATACAGTCATAAAACCGTAAATGTATACAAAATTACAGTTGGCAAAGCAAAATATCATCTCTCCACCAGGGCTGAACAAGGATTCTTACAGTTCAACCCCCCTAGTTTGTTGTCCTAATGGAGTGAATTGGAAGTAGGAAATCCCTCGTGCTCATATATTCCCGAATTAGATTGTTTTAAACAGTTGCGGTGCTCAAGGGGAAGGGAATAACGCTAAACCCTCCAAACTTCGACCCTAAGGTCACTACTTCAATCCAACAATCATCCTTTGCTCACGCATGCATCAAGAGTAACACAGTATTTCTAAAGGTTATAGAGAAAAGAGAACAATGTGTTATTTGCGTCTTTAATTCTTTTCGCCCAGACAACACGTGTTTCGTCGATAGGGGAATACCCCGCGATTTCTTCAGGGCTGTACAGCTAGCCGATCTTACAGCTCCTCTCACCTCTCTGCCGGTTCTACTTCTAACCCGGCTGGTCAATATTGATTTGTCTAATTAAAAGTGAGCACGTTGCTCCAGAGTAGTTAAGCTCCAGTATCCAGGATGTAATAGGACTGTGTTTGGTCCGGTTTAATGGAGAGATAAAATATCAAAGAAGCCTGTCCATTCCAGGAGTGAGTGCACTCCAGCGTATAAATGTATCTGTGGTCGTATCTTCGAGTGTGTCCCGGTAAGGACCCCCCTAGTTTGTCAGAGGGGGTAATCAACATGAACACCTTTGCCTACTAAGGTTATAAGATTGCCACAGCAATTTAATGTAACAAAAACCCTCCTCTGTATTTTGTAATTTAGTGTAACAAGAATCCACTCTTAAGTGCCTACAAACTTTAACGTGCTTTTCACAATAAATCTACAAGGTCTACTGCCTTTATTGTAGCTTTTTATAGTAAATAATTGGGCTTGTAGCATTTATCATTTGCTTTTCACCATAACCAACTCAAGGCTACTCTACTGAGCATAAGCTTTCCACAAGGCAACCATCAGTTATACAGTCAGTAAAGAACAAACATATACAACATTACAATTGAGAAAGCAAAATACTGTGTCTTCTAAAAGAGGCTAGCAAGGATTATTGTTGTGCATATCTAGTATCCCCACCGTTTGTTTGAGTGTATCACTAACACCATAACCCTTGCCTTCCGTGATAATCTGTGAGATTCCGACTAACACAATATCTCCCTACAGGTTTTCACACACTGCAATAACAAACCCTATTATCACATTCTTTCACAGTAAGTAGGTCAGGCCTCCTGGCTTTGAAATTACGTTTCATAATCAATAGATTAAACCTGTGAAATCTGGCATGACTTTTCCTAATGAACCGATGAAGCCTTTACCATTGGCTATTTACTCTTTACCCAACATTGAACTAAACTGACAACCATCATGCATATAGTTATATATTTGTAAATATGTAGAACAATAAAGCTTGAAAAACAATATACAATCCCTCTCAATCCCTAATAAGAATCATCACAGTGAAAACCTTGTGACTTTTCAGAGTTGGAGGCCAATGTCAAACCCTTTGCCTACCACAATAATTGTGAGATTACATATATCACAATACCTGGCTATGGTTGTACCGGGGACCATCCTTTACAACGCGGATGTTACACCGCAGTTCCCTTACGACGCAACTTTTACAACGCAAGTTGTAACAACGAATTGCGCTGGGGCGCGCTCCAGGATAGTAAATAGTTTAAGTTACTATCCAACTCCTTCCCTACTATTCACGGGGACTGGAGTTGGAATAGTAAATTAAACTATTCACTATCCAGCCCCCAACAACGCAAGTCGTGGTAATGACTTGCGTTGTAAAACATGCGTCGTAAAGTACTGCGATGTAAAACATTGCGTTGTAACGACATACATCCGGTTGTACCACAGTGTGATAACAACCAAAGTTTAATGGCTTATTGACTTTAGCATATGTGCTTGACAATAAATGAGCTAAATCAACTGCCTTTGTCAAACCATTTAATAATAAAAAGATTAGATCTGTGGCATTGAACATAATATTTTCCCAGTGCACCAATCAGGTCTAGAGCTTGTCACCGTACCCAATACAGGCTTAGTACAGGTCAAAAACGTTTCTACAATCCAACCATCAGGTACACAGTCCTAAAATTAGGAAGGTATATGAAGTTAGAGTTGGAGGGCTTAATACTATCGCTCCAGAAAGGGTCTAACAAGGATTCTCATGGAGTATACCTTCTATATCCATAGTTTGTCACACAGGGTAGCCAGTACCGAAACCCCTGCCCTCGGCTGTAATCTGTGAGATTCTATGGGCCAGATGTATCAAACAGTTTTACCCATTCTGTGTCTATGGGAAAATGTGTTCATACATCTGGCCCTATGTAACAAAAGTCACGTTTTAGGGCTTTACTATAGGGCAAAACCAATACACACTTATTGCCTATTGACTTTAATATATGCTTTTCTCAATACATGCATCAGGCCTAGTGCCTTTATCATAGCATTTCATAATAAATAGATCAGACCTATAGATATGATCATTGGCTTGCCACAAAACTTAACCCAGCCCTGCTATGTCGAGCATAAGCTTTGCCACAAGCCAAAAAGTGCACTACAGCGGATTTTTACTGGAAGCACACACATTTGGCCCAAAAAATCCTGGGCCTCATTTATGAGAAATGACGCATTGCTGCGTGAAAGCAGCGATGTGTCACTTCTCAGTGCGCACTCCTTGCGACATTCCTGATGCGTCATATTTAATGTATGACGCATCATGTCGCAAGGAGTTACAGATACATCAGTTTTTCTGACGTATCTGTAAGCGCAAAAGTGACGCATTGCTGGAGTGTGTCACAAAAGTGACGCAACTCCAGCAATGCGTCCTTTCACATGGGGCAAGCCCCATGTGAAAGGGCCTGCGTCAAGTCTTACGCCTGCTGTGAACAAGGCGCAAGATTTTGACGCAACGGCGTCCTAAAAGTGACGCAGTGAAATCTCATAGATTTCACTGGGTCACTTCTACGACCCTTCCTTGCGTCAATACGCCCCCCCTTGCATACATTATACCTGGCGCAGGTATAATGTGGCGCAGGGGTTTACAAAGTGACGCATCTACCTAGATGCGTCACTTTGTAAATATGGCACAACAAGGCGCATTTTTTACGCCACTGGTGCGTCACAAAATGTGAACCACCGGCGGCGTAAAAGTGACACTCAGCCTCACTAAATGAGGCCCCCTGTACTTAGGGAAACCAACATATAGGTTGTGTCTAAGCAACTCTCTCAGTAGTACTCTGAAATCTCTTTTTTGTTGATCACAAATGTCAGGCGACAGCTGCACTGTCGAACCAGGCCTAAAAGTGCATGTAGATTAGTTTAGCCTTGGGCAATGCACAATGCTCACAAACACACAACTGCACTCAGAAGTCTAAAGTTAATTAAATGATGGAAAGGGAGGGTGCTGGGACTGTAATGTATCCCATCTGTGCTCCTGCCAGATGACTCAGGGAGCCGGATAAATAAATAAAATAATAACATCTGGGTGGAGGGGAAAAACATTTTTACCTCTGTCCAATCAAAACATGTACTCCTGACTGGCAACTTGTGGGCGGAACCAGAGCCACTTTCTGGGGTTGTCCTTACCAATTGGTTGAAATTGAATTATAGAAGTATTGGTACTGTCTGTTCCAGAGTACATGTGCGCTACTGCTAGGGACTAGAACTCTTCCATTCCCTGTACTATATTACAATATATCTTCAATAAAAACTCTTTGAAATAAAAAAAAATGTTTTAAAAAAGTATTGAACTCCCGTTTATAAGTGCAAGCACTCTTCCTTTCAAATTAAAGAAGTGCAGGTACTTCGTACATGTGAGTACCTTCCCATTAAAAGCAGTGCTCCTAACATCTCCTTTTATGATACATCCGACGCTGCAAACGCGCTATCTTCTCACATATGAAGAGAATAGGTTAGAAAAAAATATATGGAGATGGCTAATGTAGGGGAAAAGGTCTAATTTAATAGCCAATGCTGCCATCCTGCGGTTTTAACTGGAAATACAATTTCGAAACGTTACATTTTAATACAGTTGAGACAGACAGGGAGAAGAAGCATTGTGGTGTTACATTTGCGACAATTGAGTGGAACTAATCGCAGGTGACTCTTAGAAACACTTCGAAACTATTTAAAACGAAACTATTTAAATTAACTAAGGCCTGGCATCACCAGGAATGCCGGCAAGTGGGAAAAAAACGCCTCAGTGAGTTGCGCGAGAAGCAGTGATATGAAATAATATTCAACAGGATTTCACATGCCCAACGCAGTGTTCCTCCCATTTAGGGATAGGTGACAGTGGCAGCACAAAGGAAGACATTTGATTTCACGTTAAGTAGCACATAAAAAGCGTGACTCATTCTGCTGAAAGGGTATTGCGATCGATTCTATTAATAATTAAAAATACAAAATAAAATAAAGCTTTCAGAAATGTACTCTGTAGATATGCATCTACGTTTCGTGTACAGTTCGAACGTTTTTGCTTCTGCAGCAATCTTTGAAAGCTGCAACGCTTAGCTCTGCAATTGTTTATGATTTCCTCTCAGAAAGCACTTTTACATGCGTAACAGTACATGGTGTACATTTCCGCTTGTGCAAATAGCTTTCACTTGTGCAAAAGCACTAGGGGATTTTTTTATTTTTTCCTCCAGAGTGCTATGATTTAAATGGAAAGATATTTCGAACGAGAGATTACCCCCAATTAAAAAAAAAGCTATTCTCCTTGATCCCCATTAGTTTTGTGGTGTCCGCTCCCATTCTTATCTTGGATAAGGATTTTTCTCGTGCCCCTTTAAAAGAGTACATTTTTGACTTTGTCAAAAATTGAAATAGTCTGTGAAAAAATTTGAGAATACCCCCAGATATGTAAGTGTGCAGGTTTTTGCAAATTTTCGACGAGGAGAATTTAAACGTCTTATCCCTGTAGTCGAGTGTCCTTCCCAAGAATGACAAGACTGTATGCAGGGATTAGCTCCCAATTGTTTGCTGCTACCAATCAGGCTGAACTTACAGCTAGATGCATCAAACAAAAATCCGCTCGCAAAGGGGCAGATTCTCAGAATCCCAAATGCAAAAATCGCAAATTGAGAATTCGCTAAATTGCTATTATTTGCATTTAAGGAATCTCAAATTGAGATTCCTTAAATGCAATGCATGAAAGTTTTAAAAATAGAGAATTCATTAATAGGGCATGCAAATTACCATGAAGTACAACTTCATGGTAATTTGCAAAAACTTTGAAAAATGCACTAAAGTGCATTTTTCAAAGTTTCATGTTGCGTACACACATGCCCTAAGAGCATGTGTGTGCGCAACATATGTGCACAGATCAATTTCAGGGGTGCAACAGGGTGTCCTTTGGACACCCTTGCACCCTTGAAATCGCAATCTCAATTTGCGATTCACAATAGCGAATCGCAAATTGAGATTGTCTTCCCATTCATTCCTCTGGGCCTCTAGGCCCATAGGAATGAATGGGGAGGTATTCCTTAATTTTAAGAAATCGCTATTTTTTTTGTGATTTCTTGATGCATTCCATTTTGCTATTCCTTAATAGCAAATCGGTATTTTTCGCAATTAAGGAATCGCAAATTGGGTTGTTGATGCATCTGGAGGTATGTCCCGAGTGACAGCAGGGAAAAGGCCAGCTTGAGTGGCAGCAGAGAAATATCTTGGCCCGGTTAAATTTCTTGTTTAAGTTCTTTATAGAGGCTATAGCTGTGGAATCACTGACAGAATATCGAGGAGAAAAATATAGACCTGCCAAAATATCGATGAAAAATATAGCAATGACAGAATATTGACATTCCTATCTACAAACAGGTAAGTACAAAAATATCGACTCCAAAACATCGTTGTAAATAATGTAGCTTTTTAAAATATCGAAGTTTTTAAATGTCTTATAAGTAATGTAATATAACGAAATAATGAATATAATTAAGTAAAACATTTAAAAATACTTAAATAACATTAACATTTCTAAATAATTAATGTAAATAAAAAAATAAACAAGCATTTTTCTTTTTTAATATATATATGTTAACTTAATAATATTTAAAAATATTCAATATTTTTAGTGATGGATAGCGGGAGGGTACAACTTACTATTCCCACTCTAGTGAGTGCAACAGTAGGGAAAGTGTTGGATAGCGGGATGGTAAAAATTACTATTCCCATTCCAGTGAGTGCAACAGTAGGGAAAGTGTTGGATAGCGGGATGGTAAAAATTACTATTCCCATTCCAGTGAGTGCAACAGTAGGGAAAGTGTTGGATAGCGGGATGGTAAAAATTACTATTCCCATTCCAGTGAGTGCAACAGTAGGGAAAGTGTTGGATAGCGGGAGGGTAAAAATTACTATTCCCACTCCAGTGAGTGCAACAGTACGGAAAGCGTTGGATAGAGGGTAGCTAACAATTACTATTTCCACTCCAGTGAGTACAACAGTAGGGAAAGTGTTGGATAGCGAAGGGGTAAAAATTACTATTCCCACTCCAGTGAGTGCAACAGTAGGGAAAGTATTGGATAGCGGAGGCGTTAAAATTAATATTCCCACTCCAGAGAGCACAACAGTAGGGAAAGTGTTGGATAGCGTAGGTGTAAAAATTACTATTCCCACTCCAGTGAGTGCAACAGTAGGGAAAGTGTTGGATAGCATAGGGGTAAAAATTACTATTCCCACTCCAGAGAGTGCAACAGAAGGGAACGTGTTGGATAAATTAAATATATATAAATTATTTATCAATTCCAATAAAAATGTGATAAAAATCAATTACCATTTACAAAATATGTAATCATTAATTATTATAAATACCAATAAATATTAATTATAAAAAATAATCACCTATTAATAATGAATTACCAAAAAATGAATATTCAATAATACAAATTAAGAAGTAATACAACAAAATTACCAATTAATAATTAACAGTAAATTAATTCATATATCAGTAAACAAAAATAATTTCAATAATTACTTAATTACAATTAAATTACTTCCCACCCTATTCCCCTATAAACCCACAATCCGCTCTGAATAATAAAATATTAAAATTAATATAATCATCAATTAATAAAAATTAATTACCAATTAATACAAATTAATTACCAATTAATAATGAATTAACAATACATTAAGTATCAATACCAATAAATAACAATAATTAATTACTCAATTCCAATGAAATTACTTCCCACCCTATAACCCTATAAACCCACAACCGGCTCCAAATAATAAATACAATTAATATAAATATCAATTAATTAATACAAATTGAATACCAATTTATAAAAATTAGTTACATATTCATAATTAATTAACAATCAATTAATTATCAATACCAATAAATAAAAATACATTTGTACTTAATACAATTGAAATACTTCCCACCCTATTCCCTTGTAAACTCACAACCAGCTACAGAACTAAAACGCCAAATTAAATTAAAAATAACTAATAATTCCTAAAAATTCATATTTAATTTACTATAAATAAATTACTTCCCACCCTATTCCCCTATGAACCCACAACCCGCTACGGAATTAAATTATGCAAAAATTAAATAACATACATTTCATTACTTTAGAAAAATTCAAACATACATTACAAAAATAATACATACTTTTAACACATATACTAACACTTAAAACACTATAAAAAAATTAGTATTTTTAACAACTATATTATGACTGTCGATATTACTAACTTCGATATTATGAAAACTGATATTTCTTACCTGAATTTCGATATTCTGCACCACTATATTTTTGTGACTCGATATTATGTTCGTTCTATGTAAAAAAATCGATATTCTGTCCAGTCGATATTTTTTTTCTATATTGGGACTAGTTACCATGGCCGTGATTGGATTTGGAACATTGCTGCACCATGATAAAAGCTGCCAGTCGTTCGCATACCGAGAAGAACAAAGTTTGTACTAGTTGTGCCAAGGGCGTGGCACACTATACCAGCTTCAGCGGGGGTTGCCTGTGGACAGATTAAATAGTTCTTTTTTACCCTTCTTAACGTTGATTTATGACTCACAGGCCACAAGACCGACACAGAAGCGAATAAATAATACTGCATGTGTGGCTGGGGGCCAAAGGGTGGCATTGGAACCAAACACGATTAGAAGAAGAAGTAAGTAATAGACCAGATCAGAGTAGTAATGGAGGTGCATTAGATCCTGTCTGTATGAAGCTCGCGAAACTGCGAATGGAAGCAGAAGAATATATAGCAGTGAAGGCAGCAAAACAATATGCGGTTAATAGAGAGAATTACTACGAGATGAGTGAAAGAGTTGGTAAAATGCTAGCAATCAGAGCAAGGCAAAAAGTTTCATTCGGAGAGATAAAAGCAATAAAAGATAGTTCAGGAGGAGTTGTAACAAGTGTGCAACAAATTAGAGAAGTTTTCAGGAATTTTTATACGAATTTATATCACGAAAATGATGTAAAAGATCCTGAAGACATAATAGAGTATCTGAATCATTATGAAGGGGCTGAGCTGGATGAAACAGAGAAACAGAGGATAGACAACCCATTAGATCAAGAGGAAATAAGAGGTGCTCTGAAGAATTTACCATCTGGGAAAGCTGCCGGGCCAGATAAGATCCCGCTAGAGTTCTATAAGGTGTTCTGGGAGGAGATAGGGGAAGATATGGTACGCACTATGAAACAAGCACAGACGGGAATGTCAATACCAAACTCCTAGTCCGGGGCAGAAATAGTTGTTATCTTAAAGAAAGGAAAGATACCTATAGATCCGGGATCGTACAGACCAATCACGCTCATGAACACCGACACAAAGGTCTATTCAAAAGCATTGGCAATAAGATTCGCCAGTGTAATAACACCATTAGTTACTGTCAGTCAACACGGATTTATACCTGGACGAGGGACCACGCATCACACACGTAAATTAATAACCCTAATAGATAAAATGGAGGTTATTGGGGAGCCATTTTCGGTCTTATTGTTAGATGCTGAGAAAGCATTCGACCGGGTATCATGGGTATATTTGTGGAGTGTTTTGGAAAGAATGGGGTTTGGAAATCGTTTTCTTACAGCGATAAAGACCTTGTATAGAGATCCAGTAGCTAAGATTAGAATAAATTCGGGAACAACGGAACAAGTGAAAATAAATAGGGGTACTAGGCAGGGATGCCCGTGTTCCCCGCTACTTTTTGCAGTATACTTAGATCCATTAATACGCAGATTGGAAGCAAATGTGAGTATACCTCCAGTTGCCACACCTAGGGGGGATTGCAAGATACTTGCTTATGCCGATGACGTGGCTGTCGTAACACCAATACCCACAGAGGCTATTAGATATGTGGAGCTGGAGGCCAAAAAATTTGGGAAAGTGTCAGGATATTCCTTGAACACTGGAAAAACACAAATCATAAAAAATAACAAGGCTATATGCCAGGATCCACGGGTGGCACAGACAGGAACTTATCTGGGCATAACTATAACTGCAGAATTAGGAAAGCTAGTAGAGTTAAATATAGACCCCATTATACGAAAAGTGGGGAAAGAGCTAGATAGACTCAACAATCTACACCTCACATTGGTTGGCAGAGTAAACATCATAAAAATGCTAATATTGCCGAAATTTTTATATTTGTTCAGGACAATTCCGTTATGGTTTGATAATCTTTGGTTTAAAAAAATTGAACGAATGATTAATAGATTTATCTGGTCCAAAGGTAAAACTAGGAGAGCAGCAAGATTTATGGCACTCCCACGGGAGAGAGGAGGATGGGCACTACCGGATCTGAAATTTTACTATTGGGCTGCAGCCTTACAATATATGGACGGATTAATAGGTGGAGCAGAAGTGGAAGGAGAAGATGATCTGGGTTCATTAGCGATATATGGTATACTGATGGGAGAAGAAGTTAAAAATATATTTTTGAAACATTTTGACACAGCTTATTTTAAAAGAACACGATTTAAGACTATTTTGGGTGCACTTAACATTTGGAAGGTGTTTATTAAGAAATTTGGACTGGGGAAAATTAATAGATACACGAGGATAAAAGATAATACAGTATTTCCTGAAGATATATTTTCTGACTTAGTGTACACAGAATGGTACCGGAAAGGGATAATAAAAGTGGGGGATCTGATGGCCCCACAGGGGATGAAACAATTTGTAAATTTACAGGCGAAATATGATTTGTCAACAAGACACTTCTTCAAATATCTACAAGTAAGAAGTTTCCTGCAAAATAAAAGGGGGGGATTTAGAGGATTTGAGAAAAATTGCATACTAGAGGCATTACATAATGGAGTAGACTGTACAATCAAAAGGTTTTATGCAGAGCTAATTGAATCTAAAACAGATGATATGGTTAAGTGGGGGGAAAGTTGGTCGGCGAAGTTAGACATAGAGCAGGAGTGCTTTAATATATCAGTAGAATTAGGAAAGAATATCCTGTGCTCTGCGTCTTTGCAGACTCAGCACTATAAAACCATCTATCGGCTATACTACACTCCAGCGAAACTTGCACAATGGGGGGCGACTACTGGTATAAATTGCCCTAGATGCAGAAGTTTAGAGGCAGATGTTATTCACATTTTTGCAACATGCCCATGTCTATCGACAACATTGAACGAGATAGAAACGTTTCTTCAAAGGGCATTGAAATTATCTATCAATTTAACACCTGCGATTATATTACTGGGTGTAGACTCGGGCAATGAATACGAAGAGGGTAACTACTTTATCTTTGTTGCCATGGCAGTTTTTAGATTATGTATCGCCTCAGCCTGGCTAGAACAATCTGCACCAGTATTCCAGCAATGGTTAGCCAAGGTTCTAAGTATATATAATCTGGAAAAAGCAATATATTCAAGAAGAGGAAAGAATGCGAGGAAACTAGGTTTGAAAATATGGGAGCCAATAATGAAATGGAAGGAAGAAGTGTAATGTATATATAATGTATAAAAGGGTGTAAGGATCTTCGGGGTATAAGGGAGGGGCATCGGCATCAATAAGAAATAAAGTGGTGTATAATTTGTTTATATGTAATTATGTAAATACTGGAAGTTTAATGGATATGTTGTTTCTGTGTTAAATATGGTTTGTGTAAATACTAAGGCATGAGGGAGGAGTTTCAGGTGGAATATAAGTTATAATGTGTCATATGTTGTGCATACTTTAAGATTATATATTGTTTCTATACTTCCAGGGTGGAAGTACTATTGATTTGTTATAGTAAACTGTTCCTCACCCCCTCTCGGCTTAGAGGGGGAAAAATAAATTGTAAAAAGCTGTTAATAAAAAGATTTAAACAAAAAAGGAACCAAACACGATTAAAGGCGGAGAAAGGACAAGCGCAAATAAAAAAAAATAATTGTGAGGAAAATGGAATGATAGCCTGACAGAAGAATTTAAAGAAGGAAAGAGAAGAAAGGAAGAATTAGGGCAAAAATTTGGGTGGACCATCCGTAAAACGATCAGGATTGCTTGTGTCGCTCACCAATGTAGTGTGATATAATTGAAAGTGGGCACTTTATTTTTCTGGCTACTCCCATGTGGTGCGGTGCTTGCAGCCCTGAGCAGCAGTGCAAATGTGTTTTTGATATATAGCAGAGGACACCATTATATCTCCTTATTTTAAACTTCACAAAGCTGAAGTTTTTTTAATGCAAAATTGTTAAGTGTTGAGCTTCTAACAACCCTAATTTTCAGGCTGAAGTCCTCAAAATAAGAGATCAGGACATCAGGGTAGGCTCCTCCATTATGGTGGAGGAGAGACGGCATTGCTGGAACCAGCAGAGGCATGTAAAATAAAATGATAAGAGCCACTGCCAAGTCTTGAGGGCAGGGCCAACCGGAGCAGAAGGAGTGGTGGGCTCAGGATACTGCAAGTTTTAGGACGGCCAAACCAACATGCACACTTGGATACCTCCAGACTATTGCTTCGAGATATCGGCAGGCTTAAGAGCACAGGCTCTCAGTCCCTGCTGGAAAGTGGAACCAGCCCTCTCTGCCCAATCCCTACCCTTCTCTCATGCTGGGTAATACCAGCATGGGAGCAGTGCCTGGATTGGCGCAGCGGACTCTGGGAGCCTGTGGGAACATTGTCTGAAGAGGAGGTGAGGCGACATATGTTAGGCTGCAGGTACTTTTTTATTTTTTTTATTACCCCGTGCTGCTCCACCGATTACACTATCAGGAATGCCGGTCCCACTCTTGTGCCTGTAGCGCAATGGGGCACCGGAGACCTTCAATACTCCCCTGTTTCGCTGCCACACGTAGGCAGGCAACGACAGAGGAGCATAAAGCCCCTTTGTCCCCGTACTGAAACGGTTCGCGTTCTAGCTTTGGGGTTTCGTTCCTGTTCCTTCTGGTTCACTCTCCTGAGCTTCTGGCTCACATCAGGTGCCCTCTGGCTCTCCGTTGGGTTGCTGGTGGACACTCTCTTCTCTACATCACCAGCTCTACTTGCGTCTTCCTGGTGTTTCCTGCACAATCCTGGGGCCTTATTTATGAAGGCCTTGCGCCGCCGGTGCGTCACTTTTAACATGGAAAAAAATGACGCACTGGTGGCGCAAGGCCTTCATAAATAAGGCCCCTGGTGCTTTTCTGGCTGTCCCATTCCTCAGCTCCCACGTCACTTCATCTCGGCAATGCCCTCCAGCTCTACTCCGACTCTACACAGAAGCAAAAACACAACAAAAGAACAATCATTGACTCCTACACTGCGGTAACAGCACTTTTAGAGCTGAGCAGACAAATACCATTTAGTTAATACTTTAAATCCTCATCTATTTGGTTTCCTTGTCCATGGAGATGTGCTTTTTTCTGTCCTTTATTGTTAAGGAACAATTCCTGAAATTGAAAGGAATTCTAGTTTATTCTACCTGGCATTCTTGAAATTGAAAGGAATTCTAGTTTATTCTACCTGGCATTAAGGTGGGAGTAGCTTAAGTATGCTGGAGATCAACATCAGTTTTTTTAAACTGATGAGAAAACTAAGACTTCGCCATTTCTTTGAAAATGTGATAACTAAACAAAAGACAGAGGAAGAAGATCTACTAAAAGGAGTGAGACCAGTTAGTACATATATGGCACCGGTGAGCCATAAGACTTTAGACTTGTTCAAACAGGTAGTGAAACAAGATTTGTCTAAACTAAATTTTCACAAGAAATCCAAACACAAAAACTTATCAGCTAGAGAATTTGGAATTCTACGGTCAATTGCAAACAATAATGCAGGAACCTGCCAGAAAGCTGATAAAGGGGGAGCCCTAGTATTATTAAATACTGCATATTATCTGGAACAAGTGGACAACCACTTACAGGATGAAAACATCTACATGAAACTTGATTCTAACTCAACAACAGAAATCAAAGCTACGTTAGTGAATATCATTCGGAAAGCAGTAGACTGAGGCCTCATTAATGAAAAAGTCAAGAAATACCTCATGCAAAGTAATCCCAGAAGTCCGAGCTTCTATATGGTGCCTAAAATTCATAAGGACCCTCTAAAACCACCATGTCGCTCTATCATGTCTACGAGGAGAAGTCTCCATGAACCAGTGGGGAAGTTTTTGGATCGGTATTTACAACCACGCGTAATGAAGATGAGATTGTTCCTCAAGGATACTACAGATTTCCTCAATAAACTTGAAAACATCACCATAACAGAAGAGGAGACCACAGTGCTATGCACTATTGATGTAAAATCGCTATATACATCAATCCCTCACCAACAAGGCATTGAAGCGTTTGGAAAAGCATTACTACACACTGAATACAATGAAGATATGAAAGTGTTTTTGATGGAACTATTGGAATTCACCCTAATGCACAGCTACTTTAAATGGGACAACAGCTGGTACTTACATAAGAGTGAAACATCTATGGGCAATTGCCCAGCACCAACATACACTAATCTACATGAACAACTTCGAAGAAGAGCACATTTTAAACACTGCACTATGGAAAGACCAAATACAATTGTATTTATGCTTCATAGATGACATTTTTATCATATGGAGAGGAACAACAGACACATTATAAACTCAGATAACACAACTGAATGCCATAGACGAGAGGATACTATTCACCTTTGAAATCCAGGAACAGTCCATCAACTTTTTGGCTGTAGAGATCACTAAAAAATCAACAGCCTTTGAAACAAACCTTTATAGAAAACCCACGGATAGAAACAACACCTTGATGTATGAAAGTTTTCATCCACACCCATTAAAACAGCATTTACCATATTCCCAATTGTTGA